>NC_046369.1:34887807-35187807 GCF_011125445.2 Fundulus heteroclitus | reverse complement strand
GCAAGAAAGGTGCGAATTAAAGGCTGAAACTTCACTGTGCTTCACCGCTGTAATTATACACAATAAAACCTGCCACCCACCTCTTTCTTTACCAAGGGACAGCGGTCAGAGGGAGGGAGCTGGGTTAACTGTGAAGAAGCAAAATTGCTTTCATTGCTGCCCTGGCATTACCCATGCAGATCTTTATCAGAAAGGCCACGGACTCTATTGTGGCTATTTTGCCAGCCTTACAATGGTTTTCCGTACATCCATGCTACCGGGAGATTGGCTGAAATTATATTCTCTTCATGCTTGGCTAGGTTGCAGCTTAGAAACAAGCTGCTTATGGAAGCTAAGGGAAGATTGCTGATAATAGGAGCTTCACATCCAGCTGACCTTTTTCTTACTTTTTTCCCCACCTCCTTTGCAATAGCTCAATTGCATTGACAGGAGAAAAGGAAATCTTTTTTTTTCCCCTTAAGGACACACAAAATGCATCATCTAAGGTATGGTGCAAGGACATTAAATGGCAAGGTCTTTCACTCCTTACAAGAATCTCCATGGTTTCACTTAGGCTTACTGATTATGTAGAACAATCAGGTTCCAAACAATTAAATGTCAAAGTCCCTCCGAGTTTCAGGCATTTGTGAAAAATGTCAAAGCAACTTTACTGTAGAGTCACAAAAGTATTAAAGAATATGATACATTTTGAGATCAAACTAATCATATTTTGTCCTGTTACAACCAGAAACTTTTATTAGATTGTGAACGAGATAACCAAATGTAGTTAAAAGCATACATGGCTTGTTGGCATGTTAGGTATGCTTAGTTCGAAAACTTTTATACCCATCTGTCTGGATGAGTTGATAGAATAAACTTTGTAAAGTGCGTTGAGATAACATGTTGTAAAATGAAGCTAAAGCGCAAGTTCAATTGAAGAAACTCATCGCCTGCCTCCATTCAATCAGAGGCCGATCCGCCTCTGATGTGAGCCAATCAGCTACGAACCGCACCTCCATG
The DNA here is from genome assembly GCF_011125445.2 of Fundulus heteroclitus. Taxonomy (NCBI): domain Eukaryota; kingdom Metazoa; phylum Chordata; class Actinopteri; order Cyprinodontiformes; family Fundulidae; genus Fundulus; species Fundulus heteroclitus. The sequence continues at coordinate 35,186,808 of NC_046369.1, read as the reverse complement.
AAGCCAATCAGCATCCCGCGCTCATCTTAAAAGCAACTTCAAATCCGCATCTCAGCCTGCTAACCAGCAAGCGCAAACAGCATCGCATTATGTCGGATTTCGAATCAGATGTCCGATTCAACCCACCTCCAACCCCTTCTCCACCATCGTAGCTGAGTTCATCTAGCTTCTAAGACGTTCCTCCATCCTCAACCCATCAGAGTGTTTTCTCCCTTCAGTCTTCAGCACTCCCTATCACCCCGTTATTGGTCCGGCAGAAGACCACCATGTTGGGCCCGGTTCTGCCAGAGGTTTCTTCCCAAAGGGGAGTTTTTCCTCTCCACAGTCGCTTCAAGCTTGCTCATCATGGACAGTTCATGCAAACCTGTGTTTATCAAGTTGGACATCTATCTTAAACAGATCACCATATGAACTGAACAAACTTCTTCTATCTCCACTCCACCACCAGTTTCAGACCTGGGGGGGAACATCCCTGTTCTCATACATCTACTTATGCATATTAAAGTATAATTCAGCATTAAGGGAAAAGACTTAAATTATTGTGTCAATAAAATCCTTCTAATTGCCATTTCTTTCTCTGGGAGTTTTTCAGATTGAACTGCCACTGTATAAATAAACTGGATTTAATTGAATTGCGAGAGTTTTCTGAAAAATGTCAAAGATTCACAATTTACTGCCACCGCCATTTTTTCACCATAGAAAGTGTGTTTAGGGAAATGTGAAGCATTAGTTTTTAGACTCACATGGTGATTTGCATGTACGCCAAAATGTTCAATTGGTCTAATCTAACCAAAGTAACTTTAATTTGTTTATTGTGTTGCCTACATGGCCTCTGGCAAACTGCAAATGAGCTTCTAGTGGCTTTCTCCCAAATGCAGCATTCATTCTTCCACTCTTATATAATTCATGGAGTGCCAAGCCAAAAGTTGTCCAGTCATCATATTTGTTCACCTGAGCTGTGAATCTCTGTAGCTCCTCCAGAGTTACTGTGGGTTCTTTGGCTGCTTCTCTACATTTGATGCTCCTTTTGTGGAGCCTCTTTCCATTTCCAGGACTGAACAGTGTTCTTTTAAAAGGTTTTAAGATTCGGGATATTGTTTTACAACCTTGCTCTGCTTTATTAGCATTGCCTGGAAGATGAATTCTCACGGTATTAGTGCTTTCACAAACACACAATAATCCATCCTGTCCCGCTCCAGCTTCAAACCAAAAACGGTTCGGGCCAATCACGTTGCAGTACTGTGGTTTAAGGCGGGATATACCGCTGTGATGAAAGCAAGAGCAGCTGAGCCCACAGCCAAACCAACATAAACATGGCAACGTAGGAGGACAAACACGTAGGTGCTGCTATCACTTTTGTTTTGTAAGTTTCCATCTGCTTTCTTCTTTGATAGAAGAACAGCCAAAAGTGTCCTGACTAGCTCACCTTGGTTTCTCATAATGTCTGCTGCTTATGTTTTAATTTAATACCGTACTGGGCTAAAACCAACCTTTAGTAGGCAGGCAGTGGGTGTCGCTTCGTCCAATCAGCACAGAGATTTATGCAGAATGTCCCTCATTTCCCCAAATGGATTCAAATGGAGCAGTCCCAGATTAATTATGTGCAGAACAGAGAGTGCTACACATTATCAATCTAGCTAGCCAGGTTACTGCGTTATACTTTTGTGCAGCTTCATCCATGGTCTCCATAGAGTTGTTTATCTTCAGTAATGTTGTCTAATGCACATCTGAAACCTTTACACAATAGCTGTGTTCATACTGACTTCAAATTACACATAAAATGCACTAAGCTTTGTGGATGCAGCATGACAAAATGGTTCAAGGGGTTCAATCCTTTGGCAGGGTCATGCATATACTGTACAGGCATAAGTGTTTTGTTCTACAGCAGTGGGCTTTGGGAAAGCATATTTAAAATATTCATCCTATTAAATGGATCAGTGTTTGGTTTTGATGTTCATTTGGCGCAAGAAGCTGTTACTGCTGTTCAGAATAAAAAAAAACTTTTTATGTCTTGCTATTCTTCTTTGACTGGCCATCAATTTGTCCCTTTTTTTTTTTGAAAGCATGAGGCGTTCATACCAAAATTTCTTTCTGTTTGGCAAAAATTTTCAATTGTCCTCAAAGAATAAGCTCCTTTTATACTGGTTGGTCAGAGGTGAATGATCTCAGCAGCTGCAGTTTCTGGCCGCAACTCAAGACTTTTTGCTCTCATAATAGGAAATTTTCACCGCACCTCTAACAGCAAGTGCTGATGTAAAAAGATCAATGTAAAGTGTCATCGTGTTCTCTGACATAAAAGATGTTTTAGTTCACAAAACCGTGTTTGGAAATCCCAAATCAGCGCAACCTGAAAAGAAGCAGAAAGAAGCAACATGAGCTGCTATTTTTACTTGTCACACTTTAAATCAAGCCTGTAGTTGGATATAGGGTGCTGATTTCTGTTTTAAAACGTCCTAATTCTTCTGAGAAATATGCTCTTTTAATTATTTTTTATTTATATCATGCTTTCAGAATTGACGTTGAATCATTAAGACGGAGTTTTTCATCAGGAGGGGCAGGAGCAGATCAACCATTGGGCCTCTCAAGAGCAACCAATAGAAGGGGGTGATAACTAACCCATAATGCCTTTCCAGCCCCAACAGGGGAGGCAGCAGCAGTTAACTCGCCGGGCATCTCAAGGGCCGCCAGGAGAGGCAGCTTTTGCAACAGCAATGAATTCTGGACCTTGGTCTGCACACAACAATACCAAAAGTTAGTAGCCTGAAACTACTCTTTTAGTTTAACAATGCCATGATGAGGAAACAATGCAAAGGGCAAAGAGATATCTACAGATCACATGGAAGAGATTAAGAAATCCCTTAATTTTATGGCAGCTGAACTGGCAAAATTAACATTGCAGCAAGAACAACTGTTTGGTTTGCTGAATGAAGTAAATTAACTAAAAGCGATGATGACTGAAAAAGACAAAACGATAGCCATGTTGGAGAAGAGGAGGGATTAAATGGAGCAATATTCATGAAGGGAGGTTATGGTTCTTAACTGGTCTTGAAGGTCAACAGCCGTCCTTCACTAGAGTTACCACAAATAAAAAGACCACTGAGGGCACTCCGCAGGACGAGTTACAAATTCTAGATTTCAAGTGGTAAACTAACTTTCGTGACAGTACGGGGCTCGAAAGGGCAAATAATTTCACAATGCATTGTGGGATGTGGTTGTCAATTTCTGGGGCAATGGATTTTGTTTACATTGCTGATTCATGAGCATGTGACAATGACTGGCAACTAATAGATAAGATGATCCCCCCAGAACCCAAAGCCGAAAAGAGGTTGTCCACCATTTCTTCAATGATAATATGAACTGGAAGCCAAAACCATACATCAGTAATTTAATAATGAAAATATCAAATAACATTGCACATTTATGTATGTAAAGTGAAAGACTCATGGAGCAATGAATCTTTGTTTACATTGTATAATTCCCCAATTTTTCCCTGTTTGACATATTGTGGTGAAGTGTTCAGAAATGCTTGTAAAAAGTATAACAATCACATTTCTATTTTGGAAAAAAGAGCTTTAAAAGTGTGGTAGGGAACTGTACAAAGAGCCAACAAATCCATTATTCCTAAATGTAATTCTTAGTGGACTATTATACTTTCATAGGTATGTTTAAACAAATAATATATACATAATAACATATTACCAGTAAACATGCAAAAACATGCATTTATTAAAAGAAATTGGGGTTCAGAGATTCTAAAAAAAAGTAAGAGCTAGTTTGATGGAGCATTATATTTCTGACTATAGAATTAATCTGTGGAATAATCTGTCTATACAAGCCAAAGAGATAAGATCTATTTTTATTTACAAGGGATGTGGGGTAAGATTTGTCCTCTTTCTACTCCTTTACATAATATTTTGTCTTTCATGTTAATTTTTAAATGTGTTTTCTTTATTTTCTCTGTCATTGAATTAAATCAAATTTAATAAGAAAAAAAAAAGATTTTAAAAAATGTAAGCATGCCATGAATGTTGAAGGGCTGCACAGTGGCATAGGAGGTAGTAAAGATATTTTACAGCAAGAAGGTCCTGGGTTCTAATCTCAGCCTGGACTTTTTTGCATGGAGTTTGCATGTTCTCTCCAAGCATGACTGGGTTCTCAACAGGTTCTCCGTGTTCCTCCCACCGTCCAAAAGCATCACTTTTAGGTTAATTGGTCTTTCTAATTAGCCTTTAATCTAATAGAAAATTTGGCCTTAGGTCTGAATGCACGTGTTTATGGTGGTTTGGATGGATGGATGGATGGATGGATGGATGGATGGATGGATGGATGGATGGATGGATGGATGGATGGATGGATGGATGGATGGATGGATGGATGGATGGATGGATGGATGGATGGATGCCAGCACTTAGCATGATCTTGAACTTTAAGGTCCCAATGGAAAACAGTCTGCAGGTTACTAAAAACACAGTACAGTGCTATTCAAATGTTTAAGCTCACCTATCCAATTTTAATTCGGACCCCTTGTGTTACCTGCTGTTTTGTTCTGTAGTTTTTACAGTTGATTAAATTGCATTTAATTTGATTAAGTTCTTGTTTTAAACTGATTCTGTCTACTAACTGCTTGCATGTGGGTCCTGAACAACCTATAAGACAACTAAGCTAATCTCAGCTAATATTCTAATTACCTAGCACCAACAAAATATGTACTCTTGAATTTGTGAAAGTGCAAGAGAAAGCACAAGGAAATAGCATGGACAAAGTTAGGGTGATATTTCAAATGTCAAGCTACTGTAAAATATCACCTTGAAGTAGATTCAAATCCAGGTCATTAGACTTAGTCATGACCAGCTCTGTCTATTCCTGGTATCATTTTTTGTTTATGGTGTGTACCTTTACGAAACTGCCCAAAATGACTAGTCAATGCATACAAGGGGAGTAAAAAGTTGTTTTCATTCCGATTTTCTATTAAATTCTGCAGTATTTACTTGGAATTTCTTTTGCAACAAATCTTTCTAACTGTAGGACGAGTGCACAGATTCATAAAGAGTTAAACCGAAGTCTCACATATTTTCACCTTCACAGATAAAAAGGGTAAAAAAAAAAAAAAAACAAGAATAAAGGTGATCCAAAAGATAGATCTGGCCCTCATGTGGGGGGCGGTGGTTGCAGGGGATATGTATATCTGCAGATAAAGCCTTCTGTTCCGAAACAGTATTTACCCGGCCTTTTTAGATACACATCAGCTGTGAAGCCATGGGTCCAGCCTTCATTATGCTGTGTGAATCTTCCCTCATTTAGGCCCGGATAGCATCTCCTTTCTTCCACCTCCAAATACCCCTATCCAGATCCCCATTCGCTGTGCACAGCTAACAAGCAAGATGCTGCTGTTGATGGAGGCAATATAGCTGGAAACAAACGTCTTTGTTCGCCCTTTGTCTGAGACCCCCGTGGTCGTTTTTTTCTTTCTTTTTTTTTTCTTTGTTACTTTTAGGAAACCTAAAAAAAAAAAAAAAAGCCAAAAAAAAATCAACAGAGGCTCAAATAGACGATACAAAACCAGATGAGAAGCGGTGCAAAGACCACCGGCAGATATGGTGGTGAGATAACCTTCAGGACTTTTTGAAAGGATGAAAAAACAAATAGGGGGGCAGAATATTCAGCATTACTTAGACTGCCTTGTAAGTTAAAATTTTACTTCAGAATGTCTCATCCTCAGGGACGTAAATGCAGATGATGTGTGGAATTCTGTGACAAAGTGATTCCCCACAAATTGGTTCCCTTAAATGTATTCATAACTTACTGCATCTAATTTTATAGTTATTCATAATGCTTTAGTTTAACATTGTCATACTGACTTTGCTTCACAAACTCTTCCGAGTTTGTTTGTGGTAGAATTATGTTACAGTTGATGTCCAAGCATATATCTTTTGAGGGAACGCCAGTGAATCATTAGTTAATGATTCATTAGCGAATGAATGTACCTTCTGTTAAATTTTTGGTAAGTGATTTCTGTAAATGTTTTTTTTTTTGTTTGTTTTTTTTGTTGTTTTTTGTATATAGGCAATCTAGGCCTGGCTATATAGGCAGGTTAATGTGAGGAGCTGGCACAGCCTATCCTGTTTGTATAGGTTCAATATGTCAGTGATTACATCACTGGGTACAACTAAATGAAGGGTTTTGTTTGGTTGTTTTCTTTGTTTTTGTCCAGTATTATTTTTTTACCTTTTGAGTTGTACTGTATGGAGTATTGCAATCAACTTAGTTTGAGCAGATGAGTTTGTGAATGAAATAAAAAAATCTGATACCTGTCTGTTTAGATTGTATAGTTTCCTTTAACCTATTTCCTAATTATGCAGATCAAGTTCAGGTGTGGGTTCAGTTCTGTATAAAACCAGAAAGCTTTTGGCCAGCTGAGGCTCAAGATGGAAAACTATGACTGACAAATATGCATCCTTTTCCTTCTTAACAAAATTCGAAATAATGAAAATGTATTTAAAATCCACCAGGAAAAAGCTCAAAATATATGCTGATGCTGTCTACCTATCACACATTACTGCAGAAGACAGACCTCTATCAGATCTACTTCAGATGTTTAAGGTATTGCAAACAAAAAAAAAAAAACAAAAAAAAAAGGAAATCATTTATTTTTCAAATGGAAACACACAATACAGGCTACGCTAATTAAATTAACTGTTAGATTTAAACCAATAAAACTGGTAAAACAATTTGCCCAAATGTTATTTGGGTAGATTTTCATTAATGTTTATCCCTAGAGATAAAAGAAAAATCAAAGACACTTAAATATGTTAAATTCCAAACAATGTTTAGAGGATAATTAATCAACAAAATGTTTGATTGAATTTTTTCAATACTTATAGCCAAACAACTTAATTACTTAAGCAAATTAGACAGTTCACACTGTTTTATATTGACTTAAATTGCCCACACAACTGGAATATATGTCAAGCCTACTACTACTGCTGTACCACCAATTAGATTTCCTCAGGCTGCATCTACAGCTGCAAAGATCCAAACAGCTGGTCTGTGAAGCAGCTGACGGCGGCTCTACATGAGCAGTTAACTAATTAAGATAATGTTTGCATTTAAACTTGATAAACATTAAGTTTAGTGAGTGGCTGTTTGATAATTTCCCTTGTTCTAAGTATCAAAAATGAACCAAGGTCAAATAAATGCTGTTGACATTATTATAGCTGTAATAATCCATATTTTATATTACTTGGGTAGCAGGTATAACTGCTGTGTTTGCATTACACTTTTGCTAAGAAAGCTGAAACCTAATAGAAATAGAACATTTTTCTTCCATCACAAACTTTCTCAGGCATAAGCCTTTTGACAGAGCTTAACTTTAACTAAGTTCATAAACTGATTACAACCCATAAACAATGTCAAACACACCATTTTCTGCTGGAAACCACGTGTAACAGATACAAAAACAACAACAATAACTGTTGCTGTAGCCAACTCCACAGTAAGAAAAGTAGCAATGGTGGATATCCTAAAAATCACCAGAAGTGACTAAATGATGGCGTCACCTGATTTGCATTGTTGGCCATTTGCATGTAATTGTGATGAACGCTGTAGAATTGCACAGTATTTTACATTGTTCTGTAACGTGACCGATAGCTGTCTTTTTTGACCTGAACATTTAAATCTTATCAGATACTAAGGACTAGCAGCTTTTCAGGAAGTGTTGTTGGTGCATTTAAATTGAACATTATGTGTTGATCTGTGTCTGTGTGTTATGTGTGAATCCTGAGCCGGTGTCTCACCAGAATTTCATTATGGTTACATAATGACGATAAAGACTCTTGATTCTTCTTGAGAAGAAAGAGGAATAAAGTGGACAAAAAACATCCTAACCATTTTCAACGAAAAAATTATATTTTTTAAATAGTTAGAAATTTTACTTGAGTTTAATTACATTTTTAACCCAAAAAAAACCTACAAGAAGTTACAATAAACTATTATTAATCGTATTAATTGGACTATTTTTTAAATCAAAGCTACATTAACAATCTAAATGGATCACTAAGAGACAATGGAGATCCAGGGGTTTGTTGTTTGTTTTTTTCAGTTATTTATAATAGCCAAAGAGTATTTTTATATTTACGTCTCAACTTACCTGTAAGGGATTCGGACCATGGCAGCTTTCTCTACCCATGATTCATTAGCAGTCTGGGTGGAGAAGGAACTGGTCTGGCTCCACCGAGGAGACACAGCTGTGCAAATCTCTAAAACTCTCCAATACCAGAAAAAGTCGATCCATTTAAACTTGCTACAATTTTAATAGTTAAAATTTCATACTATTCAATTTTAATTTTCTAGTTTAAAGATTTATTTTTGCGTCTCATCTTGAAATCCCCCTGTCTTTGTGAAGTAAATGCATGGCATGCGTCACATTCCTACAGATGAACTCTATCATTTCTGCATCAGAAATATTGCATCACAGGGGGGAAAAAATGCCCTTTATGTCCACAGGCAAAGACTGACTCAGCGTGCTACAAATGATCAAACTTGGTCCTTTTCAAGCATAGTTTACATAATAAAACAAAGGTTAGGCGTGGATCCACCTATGGCAACATTTGGCTCACTTTTTATGCCTAAGCACTGACTATGTGATACTCCACAAACATAAAATTGCTGCACAGGTAAGAAAAAAAGGCAAGATGTTCTTTTTGACACTATTGACATTTTTGCCTTATGAACATAAGGCTCAGGAAGCATAAACATTGGCTTGCTAGGCGTGCTCCCGCGCTGATGTTAAGATGGGACCGTACCCACATCAGATTTCCGTCATATTTCACCGGCTGACTAGACTAAGCACAAGTCAGAGGTATGAGCCGATAAAGGGTGTCTTTCACACAGCAACAACACGTACCAGTGTGCTTATCGCCTCGGTCCCTAACATGCAATCACAAGAAGGACAGGGGGAAGATTGTTACATTTGTTGATTTGTTTTTTTTTTTCCCTCTTCTTCTTCTTCTTCTTCTTGGACTGATAAAGAATGAGGAATCCGGGCAAAAAAATGCCTTTTTTTTTTTTTTTGCAAACATGACATGAGCCAGCTCCGAGGCAGGCCTAGATTTGCAGCCTTGTGTCTTAATGTAACCAAATGACTTTTGTTAGATGCACAAAAATCTGATTTTTTTAACAGAAAGGAATGCTTTTTTAAAAAAAAGAAAGGAAGTTTATTTAAGGAATGAGAAATGAAAATGCTTTTAGTATCACATTTTATTTCCGTATTAAAAAATCCTGTTTATCTAAAATCCGCACAGACTCAGACTTCCTTTTACTTCTTCAGCTGCAATGGGAGCAATTAAAAAAAAATCCAAGTTAAACTTTTGAAAAGCCTTTTCTCTGGCACGAAGAACTCTGCGTTGTAAAGCGGTAATAATGTATTCATCCGTAGGTAAACATCCCTTCCGTGTCCTTTATAAACAACAGCGACGAACAAAATGAAAGTGATAATTTCTCTGCCTTTGAGAATTCTCTTCTTTAATTCTGACAGTAAACTCGTGGCTGTTACGGGGTGTTAAGTAGGATTTAAAACTTGTCAGACAAGACATGTTTGAAATTGCTTTAAATAAGTGCACTGTGTTGCTGTCAACCACGGGCTTAGAGGAAAATATCCCCACAATTGAAGCACTCATCTGAGCTCAGAGAGCTGTGGCCCAGCAACCAGCACCAGAGCCTCCCTCCTGCATTCAGGCGCTCAGCCCTGCTTGGACCCTTAGCACCCCCTGCTGGGTGCACACTCCCTTTCTCACTACCAAGCTGAAGATGCCCATGCTCTTCTTTATGTGGGTGCTTAACTATAATTGCTGCTGCCATACATTTAAATATGAATGCATTGACATATGTAATGATTAAAAAGCGCACAGGAATTTTGCTGATTGACCCTTTGGAATCATTTCTTTCTGTTTGTTGATCTTAAAGCCCAACGTTGTTTTGGATTGAGTTGAGAAGTGAGGGAATGATGAAGCTTCTGCTCCCCCACGCCATGAAGCAACCTTGATTCAGGATTCGTCTTTCACTTTAGCCACACAGGAAACGTCCAACATTTCCCTCCCAGAATGTCGTTTAATATGTTTCCACAGAAGCTTCTGCAGAAGAGCACCGATCCAGTGCAGGAGTGGCTTGATATTAACAGGAGTAACCAAGTAGAAGCATTTAAACTAAAATGTATGAAAGCACTCATATTTAGAGACATTTATAGTGTCTACATGTTTATCACTGGTGTGCCTTGTGCAAGCATTCATTCATACCCCTCAAACTTTACCATATTATGTTGTTTGATTTTATTTAGGGGTATCAAAGTAAAGATTAGTTGAATACAAATGCGCGGCATACTTTTTTAATTTTTATTTTTATACCCATAAGTCATTTTCTGTCCACTGCACAACTGAGCACTAATTTGTGTGGGTTTAAAACAAGGAATCCTGAAAAAACTAAGCTGAGGTTTGTGGTTGTGACGTGGTAAAATGCAAAAACCGTTCAACCGGTATGAAAACTTTACCAGGCACGACAGTTAATACTAGTGTTTTATTACAACGTATAATAAAATGAATAAAATTAGCATTTAATATATATGAAGGCTGCAGCCATGCTTTTACTGGGCAGCACTAATACAGCGTTTATCGGGAAAGTGACTACAATGTATTAATGATAGACGCTTTTGAGAAGAATGTGTTTATGAAAGCACCTGCATAAATATATTATTGTATTTATGTGTCTTTGTGAATGTACAGTATGTATGCTTTTATAGTTTTATTTCAATGAACACATAATTGTGAAGTGGAAAGAAAAGGACATATGACTTTCAATGGTTAATTTCTAAATTTAAAAAAACAAATAGTGGAATGCACACCAGCGTTTTTGTTTTATTTTCATAAAAAACATTTGATTTAATACCTTCACTATTATGCTCTACCTTTTGTTGGTCTATTACATAAATTCCAGTAAAATACAACAAAGTTTCTCATCAAAGTATAGCATGCAGATATTTTTAGAATCAACATATAATATAAGTATATGTACCAGAGGTATGTTGCAAATTGTGACCAGACTCCTCTGGTTAATTTTTATGAACAATTCTCTAATATTTATTTAGCAACATATCAGAGCAAAGGTTGGTTTACAGGGAGAAAAACTGTACTAAACTCATTGCAAGAAAAATAATGTTTGAAATGCATTAGATTTATTTATTTGTTTTTTGCTGATACTGCATTTAACCTATTCTGCCTACTAGTAAAGATGGTTGGATTTCACTACAGTCAGGTGTTACCTTCCTGCATGTACAGCTGATCTGAGAGTCTATTTTACAGTTGTTTCGGTAAAACACATTTTTACAGTTAAATTAAGATCCGAAGATCCTTTTCTGACAGCAAATTTTTTTTAGGTTCATCCTTAAAATTAAAATCCTGTAATTCTCCCTATTTATTTGTGTACCATCACCTTAATCCTCTATTAAGGAGGCCCCAGAGTAGTGTTGCTTTTTTTCTCCGCAGACCAGAGGAAAGGGTTAAATCAGCTGTTGTCAAATGCATCACACAACTTCTTGCATTAGTGCGATGGCTCGGGCTGCCGGATCCCACACTGCTTGTGCGTCTCGGTGAAAAGACGAGGGAGGGAAAGAGCCGGGTTGTGATTTGGGGGACTAAAACTCGGCAGCACCTTGTCCCATGATCTGGTGCACTCTCCTGCCAAGATGAGTCTTTATCATACAAAGGGATTAGATTGCCCAGTGTAAGTGCCTTCAAGTTATTAGCACCTTCTTATACAAAGTATAACAGCAAACCCAAAGACATTGATTGCAGAGAACAGTTCAAATATGATTTCCTTATAGCTATTAATATGTATGCCTTAAATAGAAGCACACCGCTAAGCAGCTTATGATATTATGAAAAGAATGTTCCCTCAGGGGCATAATATGCCAGCAGTGACAGCAAGGAGAGATTCGTATTTACCCAGATTGGCTGTACTTACGTCAAGCATTCTCAGAGCTTGTGGGAGGGAAGATGGGGCAGTGGCAACAGCTCGCTCTCGATAAGCACTTACCGTGAATAAAAGACAAGCATGAAAGTGAGGTTTAGCCTCTTTAAAGATTCCCGACCAAATGTAGAGGCAGATAGGGCAGGTGCCTTTGGTTCCGGACGTGATTAGCTGTCTGCGCCGCACTGTTCCCACAGAAATGAGACACAGCGGAGACATTGTCCAAGCTTGTCCAGGTGGGGGACCTGTCATCCCAAACCAGAGCTTAGCAGTGCAGCGCTTGGAGCGAGAGATTAGGACCCAGAAATTCAGATTTTCTTTCTTTTTTTTTTCTATATGAATGCTTAAGTCAAAAGTGTTTTTTTTTTTTTCCTTTTGCTCCTTCTGCTTGCCTAACATCAGCTTTCGTTTTATTTGCTCTCATATTATATTGATCATAAATACCTGACTTTCGTGTCTTGTGATGGCTTTATGAGCTTTAGTTTTTTTAGATGCAAATGTTGAGAGACATCGCCAAATGAGCTGGGGAAAATCTGCTTACTTTCCTTGGAAACACAATGCATTCCAAATTAACACAGATCTTTCATGAATCCTTATAAGAAGGAAATGATCTATTGAGGTGCATTAAAAACAGATCCTCCAATCAGTAATGTCAGTGTGTCACCGGCAGCACACGTTTCTAGAAATACACACACAAGCGCGCATATATATATATATATATATATATATATATATATATATATATATATATATATATATATATATATATATATATATAAGAAGAAAATGGGGCGGTAGAATTATATATAAGACTGTTTTTCTGTGCTCTCTGAAACGCTCCATGGACCAGGTGAGTAGCCAAGCATGAAGGGCGACACATAAGTCGGAGGCTTGTATGGTCCAATGTGGGAAAATAAACTAGAATCAGTTTAAAAAATATATTTAAACTGATTTTTGATTGTTTTAAATTTAACACCTGGTTTCTTAAGGCATAAACTCAGGGATTTGACTATTTAAAAAAAAGCTGAAATAGAAGTATTTGGGGGGTGTTTACGTGTATTTCTGTAGAATGATCCCTTTGAGGGGCTTTGAGGGTCAATAAGTCAGATTTACTGCTCCAGTGAGAAGATATCTGTGATGGATTGGTGGGATTATTGGTCAGTGCCAATGACTCAAAGACTGTTGTGGTTTTTTCTTCTTCTCCAAACTCACTCTCCAGCACATACAGATGGAAATAAAAACAAGTCGCCTCTGCCAGCCAACTGTGTTTTTAACAATGGAAGTGAAAATCCAATTTTTAGAATGAATAACTGATGTTTCTTTTTATCTGTAATCATTGTGAAGTTTACAGATTTCTACCGCAAATACTGTGTAGGCACTGCTTTACTCATACGGTTCACAATACATAATAACATTTATGATGGAATAGCTGTTAAAACAACATACCTTCTTTGTTAAAACTATAAAGATTTATATTTGCAGCCCTAGCCAAGTAGGTTAGTGGAACTCAAAAATTCAGTCACAGTAATATAAAAGGATTCAGACTTCCTGGTATAATCTTAAATACAGTGTATGATTGCAAATTATTTTAATGTAATGGCCAATTATCAGCTGGGCTACTGGTGTAAATGAAGAAAAAATGTCTATTTTAACGGCATTTAGCACAGGATTCAGGCTTAAATCGGAGGCAACCGGACTTTTGTTCAGTTCTTTCTGAAAACATTTGGACACCTATCCAGGACTCTTTGTCAGTCCTGGTGGCTCACACTTGAGCAACCTGCTGTTAGTGCGCTGCTGTTTTTAAGGACATGGAGGCCCATCCTGCTAGGCGCATTCTCAGTCAGATGAGACTGAGACTCAATGACCCACCCGCCACTATCCCGGGTCGTTAAAGGCGATTGCTATTGTGGAGACAGATACGAGCCTTTTAGCCCTCAAGCTTCAGGCCTCTCAGCAGAGAAAGCTTTCAGGGGTTTCCTGGGGTCTGAGTTCCCTATATTATTTAATCTCATGCTACCCTATGCAGACGTTCTGTCTGTAATGATGAAGATTCACTTTCCTCGTTATGCTGAGTTGCTTTAAAGTGTATCTCATCCCGATGTAAAGGCATAACCCCGCCCCCAGGCACATTTTGAAAGATGGTTGGTCTTGCCACAGAACTGTCTTTTGAGGTGGAAGATTTTTAACCTTCCAAACGCAAGGCTATGGTGACGAACACATGTACCGTTTCAACCAATAGGGAAATTAGACTGCAATAGCCACCATTCAAACCTAAGAGGCTGGTAGTAGGACAATTTTAACATAAATATTGCAGAGCTAAACAAGTTGTCAAAAAATGTAAAAATGTGCACAGTAAAATTAAAGTATCACCCTTGGGCTCAGTTTATAAAGTTTATCTGCAAAAACAGTTGATTTTGAGGTTTATTTTAAAGTATTTTAAGTAGCTCAAATGGGAGGGTAGTCTGTTTTCTGACTAATAAGCCAATCTAGATTTTATTACAGTGCTTGTGCTGTTCAAAACAAGGTTGATCATACATGATATACTTAATAGACATGACGGGACTTTATGTTTCACAAAAATCTGCATCTTCTCTTCACACATCATAAGAAACATTGAGACTGCTGCTTAACAGCTTTAATTACTGGTGCTCTTCATTTTGTGTTTTACCAAAATTCTAAATCTTACAATGGTATAGGCACGAAAGAGTGCCTTCATGTGTATAGTTGCAGAGCTTAATGTGACTCAATTCAGGTTGTGCGGACAGTGTTTCTGAAAAACAGAAACACTGTTTTTCAGAAACACTGAAAAACTGGGCAAAGCTGTACACCTGTGAGCGAACCTTTACTGGCGGTGCCTGTAAAATATGCACCCCCACCAGGACTCTTAGTGGTAAACAGTATTATTCTGTGATTTCAATTAATCTGAGGATAACTGTGCAAGATTTTGGGGAGAAAAAATAGTCTATTTAATTTTTCTGGGTTTTTTCATCATTTAAATCTGACAGAACATTTCAACTTGTTATCCCCTTATGGAGTAGCAACATATGGCAAATACAGTCAATAATGAAATGTCTTGTAGCACAGGCCAGGCAGAAAAATAACTTTACAGAGACAATTGCCTTGCAAAACCAATGAGAAAGTTAGCAGATAGAAAGGTGAAAATCTTATGTAGTCGCAATGTAAAATAGTGGACGATAGTTTTGGGTATGTATTTCATATCTTTCTTGTTTTGGCTCAGTTTTAAATAAAATGGTATCATCCATCCATCCATCCATCCATCCATTTTCTGACCTGTTTAATCCCTCATGGGGTAGCGGGGGTTGCTGTTGCCTATCTCTAGCATTCACTGGGCGAGAGGCAGGGTTCTAACAGTAGCTAGCAGGTTAACCGTTACAACTATGAATCACTATTGTAAGTTTACCAGAGCATCCCCATAAAGTCGTTTTTGGTACTAACACTAAAGCTAATTTCCTGAAACTGGGTGAAATAAATGCATACATTTGAATAAGAACTAATCATTTTATTCCCAAACAACGTGTGAGAATTTTTACCCTGATGCTGCCTTTGACTGTCTTCAGCTCTGGCTAGCTAACACGACTCATATTCCAGGTAGAAACGGCAGCACCTGCAGTGATAACGCTTAGACAAACAACACAAAAAACAACCATGCTAAACGTAGCAGAAATAAACCATGGGTGATTAAAATTAGCTGAACACATGCAAACCCCCTTTTAACAATGTACCATTATCAAAGTAGCTATATTTAAAAAAAATCAACATGGGAAATGCTCTTACAGTATACTCAGCTAAGAGCCATGCTTTTTCTCCACAGGACCAGAGATATTGGGTATATTTAACAAATATTTAACACATTAGAGAATGACGGCAATGAATGGGATGGATGGGGGTTCTGTATCTGCCTTAATCTCTGTAAAAGGTACACTAATGAAGCATGTTCCATAAAAGATTGAAATGTTGAGCTTCGTTTAAATGAAAACCATAACCTTCTAAATTCATCAGACTGGTGAGCAAAGCCTCAAACAAAAATGCTAAAAAAAAAAACTGCAATGTTTACACACATTCTAATAAAAACCTGCATCCAAATTATGTTAAGCTAAGGTGTTCTTAGAAAACCTTTGTATTGCTGTATTTTTAAAGGGAGAAAATGAATAAAGAATTTGAGCAGCGACTACTTTTAATATGTACTAACATACTTTGTTCCCATGTAGAATCTCTGAGCATCCTGATCATGGAACTTTTTCAATAAATTTACCATTTGCCACTTTGCCTTGACAGATATTACTTTTAAAAGTAGTTCCAATTTTCATGTAGAGATGATTTCTAAATTAAGTAAACACATGCTGGAGGGATTGGAATTAGATTTCATTACATACTAATGATATGATAGCATGACATTTCTGCATGTCTCGGTCCAAACCCACAGCTATTCAATCAACAAGGAGGACATGGCTGTTGAGAGAGCATCTGCTGAGGGTTCCATTGCCATCGATTTCCAAAAAAAAAAAAACACTTCCAGGACATGAAACAGCAATTAGCATGTCCCTGACACCCATCCACACACGCCCACTTCAATTTGGTCAATTTATTCATGCATTTATCATACCGAAGCATGTAAGAGAACACTTCACAGTTACAGTATGTTTGCTGTTTAACCTTTCATTTTGGAAAACTGTGGAACAATTTCTCCGTCAGCAGTATCGCTCAAGTGTTTTGCATATACTGTTATAGCTGACTGCCGAGCGCGGGTGACCAACAGCAAGAGCTCCGGGCGTTCAGGCTGATGTGCAATACTTGTAACCAATCACATCTGTCACAGTCGCAGCATTCTCTGGGGGTCAGATCAAGACACACTGATATTTCACGAGGCCCATTTCGACTGAGCATGTCGCAAATTATACAAATTTCCACATCATATATGTAGTCTGTGGCAGAATTAGAGCAGTCATATTTCTTCAATTTCTCATCTCAGATATCAAAATAAATTGCACAGTGGCCGCGCGATGCATTATAAGATGCGGCAATACAGAAAATACTATAGTGGGCAGGCAGCCACAGCGTGACCCTGGCTGTCATGTTAGCTATCCACACAATCACAGTTTTGCAAAGTAGCCCTTGCTGGGTCAATTTGCCCTGTTATGGCAAATAACAAAAATATGGTAATATGCGTATTGGTTATTGCACTAAAGACCTCCTGAACAGGCTCCAACAATGATCACACCATGACCCTAATATTTATTGACTCAATTATCCTTCTATCTCCACATTTTGACCGTACACTTGGACTACTTATATGTCCTGTGTAAAAGATGAAAGCAGGTGAAAAGTGTGGTGTGGAGGGAAAAAAAATGAGAGAGTGTCAAAGAGTTTCATTTATAGGTGGGGGGGTATTATGAGCACATTTATCCAAAATTGGAAAATAATGAAGAAAGATTAAAGCCCTCCCAGTATTTTCGGTCTTCCCAAATGGACAACCAGTTCTGTAGCTGACAATGGGCCATGGACAGTTCCAGACACTATTATGTGCCACAAATGAGAGAGTGACAATGTAAAAGCCTCTTTGGGAGATAGAGGGAAAGAAAGTTAAATATGGTGTACTCCTGCACATCTCCTTTTGTAGTTTTCTATGTATTTTTTTTGTTGTCGTGACAAGACAGGAGATAAGCGCTCACTGTCTTAAATGAAGCAAGAAGTATTAAAGGTTTTAGATCCTCCATTATGGCTGTTATTAGACGACATATTTGCAAATGTCGCAGCTCCAACTAGAATTGCCTTTCTGACCTCGCCTTTTCTGTTTCGACCAGGAAAGAAAAAAAACGTGCCGCTAACACAAACAAACACATGTACCTGCTCATTCAGCCGCCGCTGCCCCTGATTGGCTTATACGAGGCCAGAAAATATTATTTATTACGTGTTTTTATTTCATTTTCTGGGATGAATCAATTCGTTTGAACCTTGGGCGCAGTTTAAGGTACACATGACAGCCTGAGCATTTTGCTCAGAGGGGGGAATCGAGATGAGAACTACAGCCCCCCACCCCCCCATCACCTCCACCTAAGCTGAGAAAATACAGACAACCAGGTCACAGAAATTCTGTCACAAGTTATTGGGCACCTAAGAGTGTGGGAAATCCTGTAGTGCAATATTATTCTCTGTAAATCTCAAACTGTGAATAACACAAGCCAAGCAATTTAAGCAGGAAGGTCATAGCAAAGTAAAGCAGGAAAATTGCCGGAAAAAAATACAGGCTTTCTGAGAGAGTGAAATAGACGAGAGATGAAGGGAGATGAAAAGTTGACGGGCTACCCAGGCAGGTCTACAAAAAGTAATGAATATCCCTTGGTGTGGAGCGATTTTGAGGAACTGTCATTCTGAATGAAGTGAGATAAAAATTATATTTCTCCCAGATAAAAAAAAACTCAAACCATTACAAAAGTAGAAAGGACATATGTCTGCCTGATGCTGCCCTTAATCCAAGACAAGGCCTGACAGCCAGCGCCATCAAATGTCAGAGCCGCTGAGGCATCAAAACACAGTGATTATACAACACATATGAGAGAAATAAAAATAGACTATTCAGTAGAGAGGAAAAAAAAACATTTCGGAATATAGTGTAAATGTGAACATCTCGGTGACAAAATCTCAATAAAATGTTAATAACAAAATGAAAAGGAGATGATTAATAGGCAACGGTTCAGTGGATCCCTGTCTGTGCACAACGTACCATCTGAGTAAAGAACTGTACAAAAAGGCTTGCCTTTTCTCAGTTTGCCAAGCCAGTAAACATAGACGGAATACGGTGGCACTGCAGGGTTGATTGAAGGATGCAGCGTTATTATGTGTTCTGCTTTCAATCAGAAGCTGAAGTTTCCTATTTTCACAGACAGTTATCGAGAAGTCATCATTCTTAGTGGGGAAAGTCGATGGTTTCTTTTCACACACCCAACCTCAAAACCCAACAGGGCCGTAGTGCAGCAAAAACTGAGGTTGCCCAAGTAAAAGCAGCCCATTTACACTTGCGATGATTTCTTTCTCATTAACTCTTCCACACACAGACCATTCTATAATGGGGAAAGTGCTGCGACGGTGTTTTAAAGCACTAAATGCAGAGAAATCCAGTATTAGCTTGTGCTAGTAACGACAGTCAGCAGGGTCACTTATGGACAGGGTTACAAACATGTGGGAGAAGCAGCTCTTTGGTTCAGGCAGTAGCTGAGCTCCAAGGATGATGCCGACTTCAGTGTCGTCAGCAGCTAATGGTCAGCCGGTGCCTCCAGTTTAATTCATCTTTAATGAAAACATACAAAATCAACAAATATATGTATAAAAATAAACTAATGGTGGAACTTAGGTTTTAGGTGTCTATAATAAATGTAAAATAAAAGTAATAGTTGCAACTGGATTTCAAATGACTAAGCACCATGATCGGTATGGTGTAACTGCTCACAACCCAGAGTGTCCATGTGTCAAAGGTTGGCATTAGATAATCTGTCATTACCACACCAAACAAGTTTTCCAGGGCTTACTGTGATTTTCCAATATACGGCTGTATACAGTGGCTAGCTAATGAAGTCGGTATCTGATTCAGATTCCTATCTGACGCTTGCTTAAATCAAGACTGTGATCTATCAGCTCTTGTTAGAAGTTTAAACTATTTCAAACTTTTAAAACGTGAATTGAGTAATTTCACTCTAAGCAGATTATTTTAAATATGTTGTATGGTTCATCAAACTGATGAGTTTGTGAAATCAACATAAAGGCAGCATTTTCTGTGCTTTGTTGCCATAAAGACAATATTAACATGAGATGATTTTGAAAAGTGCATTATGGATACTTGTAAAATCTGGATTGACTCATTTTCTGTTGGATTGGTGAAGATGTAAAAAAAAAATTACTTTCTGGTGAAATACCTTCTTATTTTTGTTCCACTCTTGTGAACCCAAAATTATGTATTGTACAATGGGCTTTCATGACAAAACTGCCCATGAGAATGGGCACAATCACTAAAGAGTGGAGGAAAAGAGTCTTTCAGTGCAAAACTTTATTTACAGACATGGACAAAATCGCTGGCACCTCTCTGTTAATCAAAGAAATCCCACAGTGGTCACTGAAATAACTTGAAACTGCCAAAAGTAACAATGTATAGACATTCACTGAAAATTAACCAATCAAAATAAGACATTGCTTTTGAATTGTGGTTCAACACAATAAAAAAAAAAAAACTAATGAAACGGGCCTGGACATAAATGGTCTGTATTTGAAGTAAGTATATATGAGTAAATGGCACGGATTTTGTAACTTAAAAATTAATTAAAAAGGCTTACACATACTCCAAAAAAAAATTCTCTGTCCTTAGGCTGCAAGAAAAGTATGATGTCCTTTTTTTTTTTACCATCCCTGGTCTGGGAGTTCTTGCAACATGTTCTCTACAATTTTTTGATATTTTTTTTTTCTCTTGAAGGTTCAACAGTTATTGAGTGAGTCAGAAGTTTGAAGTGAGTATTGGTCGTGCAAAAAAGCCAAAATGTCCTTCCTGCTTTGCTAACCTGGTAGTACTACACATGGTAGGACTTTCCTGGAGTTCTCTACTGGGTTTTCTTATATGAAATGTTCTAGCCAGAATAAAGTTGTCTCTTGTCCTTGCATCTTTGACTAAAGAAACCAACTCCTTGGTGTTTGCAAAACACGTATAGTCCTTAAGCTACCCTCAACACTTATTCCTGATTTACTGTCCTCAGCTTTGGTTAGTTAGTTCTGTGAATTTCTCAACTGAACTTTTCTTTTGAGAAGTTTCAGATGAAGAAAAAAACTATGAGCTTACCTCTACATAATTTGTTTGTTTCTATCCAATAATTAATTACGACCACTAACAACATTCAACGTTGTAGCACAGTTTGAGAACCAGCTAACTAGTTCCTTAGCCTAGAACCCCATTTGATTCATTTAGCATAAAATGCTTAAAGTAGAAATCTGAGTCGGAACTGACGTCGGAAACACGCCACAAAGCTACCAGCTCTCAGATATGCATTACATCTGCAACCAGCCTGGCTATAAATTCTCGGCAACTTTTTCCTCCCCTCTCTCCCTTCCACCGTCCTCCTTTTTTATCAGTTCAATCTCTTTTGTGCGGCACCGAATGAATTGAGCAGCCATAGATTTTGCCTTGTATCGGACAAAACAACGCGTCCTTCGCCGGAGAATACAGTCATGCTTCTCATTCCAAAGTCTTAGTGCTTTTTCCTTGAATAAATCATCCACATCTATTAAATCCTTTTCATTCTCCTACACAGACCCGCCATTCAGAGTGAAAAGAAAAGAGTCTGAATTACTTCAAGCTGGAGAGTTACCTTGCATAGAGGGGAATTAAGGACCATTTGCCAATATTGTGGATCAACTATGCCGAGAAGAAAAGCGGCATTCTTGTGTTACCTGGCTGGGGAATAAAGCCACAATGGACTTCAAACAAGAAACCAGCGCACAATCTGCCAACTGATTTTTACCTGAGGGACCTTGGACTTTTTCACAACAAACAGTTTCCAGCAATGACAAGCATAAAAGAGAGCGTCTGAATAGTTGTATTACCCTCTTGCCCTTTGTCAGGAAAAATGCGGGCCATTCATTGTGCGTCAATGGGTGACCCAAGCCTCATAATTTGTCGGCGTGGAGCTGCAAAGTAAACGGCTGCCTTCGGAGGCTGCTGTCTTGCATTGTTTTTGAGCTGTTTAACAAACTTCATAGTTCAGGAAAGTTTTCCTTCGTGTTTGGAAACTAAGCTCCTTCGCACGCCTTTGTCTGTTAAGCACTGAATAACTCAGAAGACAATGCTGAGAACCACATAAATACCGCACGTCTTCTATAGAGACAACAGCAAATCGCCGGCTGGATACAAAATATCCAGCTGGTAAAATCAAATAATCCTTCAGAGGAAGCTTCAAAGTGAATATGCAGGTGTGATGTTTGCGCACGAGTCGGCTGACTAACCCCGGCTGCTCTTCTAGGTGCCCACACTCCCCACCTGAGTGACACTCTCTTGAGCTCTGCTCCAGTTTCCAGGCCCTCTAACAGCGAGATAAGACTCTTATCACTGCCAGGAGTGAAGATTTGGCCTCAATCCAAGGGAACCAACGGAGCAGCAAAACCACTGTCTAGACACTTAAAGTGAACTAAAAGCAACAATGCTCTGTTTGACAGGAAACACTAAAGGGCTGTCGCTGGGGCACGGCAAGTCGTGGAGGCTGTAGTTCAGACAATGTCATTGTGCGAGAGCGCCTCAGCAGATCCCCTTTTCCCGGACTCCTTTTTTTCATCACCAGCTAGCATGAAACCTCTGCGGTTCCAGAGGAGGAGATCCTGGAGAGATCTGATAAAGCACAGAACCAATACCTGGTCTATGACACACAGGGAGCTCTATTAATATACTGATTTTTTTTTTCTCCATCTCTCACCTGTGATGTGCGCTTGAGTAGAACTCTGTAAAACACTTTGAATTCTTCAAGATACAAAGTGTTTCCATTTGGGGTAATTACCTTTGCACCAACCCGAGACGTTTAAATTAAGAAACTACTGATGAAACCACAGGCCATGTTGTCTGTACATCAGATTGCCGAGGTGGGATCCACCTTTAAAACAAGGCTGAGCAATGATAGCAAGCAGCAGCAGCGAGCGAGCGGGCGGCTGGAGCATGCAGGAACACGAGGTTCTGCGTGACATCTAACACCTTTCTGGGCAGGAACTCAGCTGGAGGTTTCCCACATTACTCTGTGTTGGTGTTTTTAAGCGGTAAAACAAAGCCCAGGCGTGTTTGAGATCTAGAGGCAGATTGCTTTAAGTGATGACACACACAACGCAGCAGCCAGGAGCATCATAGTTCTGTCAGCTCAGCGATACAAACACAACCGCTGGATCGAGAGCTTTAATTTCTGAACTGTAGGACATTTAGAACTCATTTTGCATCACTTAAAGGAATAAAAATTGACAGGGACTCTTCAGTGTGAGAGATTGCAATCTGGTCTCGATCTGCATGCTGCAAGACAAGCCTGTAACTCCCCAGAAACAGAATGATAATGTAGATAAACCGGCAAAACAAAGGTGAGCTAAGCATGAGGAATTCAGATTGAGCTGATGAGCAACTGTTTGTTGACCTTTTTTTTTTTTTAAAGAAACTATAAGGTGACTGGAAGAATTTCTTGGCCACACGTGACCCCTGCTGGTCACTCGGCTGGATTTGTCTGCTCCTTCGTAGCACAGAAGTCCTGACAAAGTCAAAGAATTACTAAAGCAACATCGAGCAGAAATTCTTCCCTTGGAACCGGGGAAATGGTGGTGGAAAACAGAGCAACCAACATTTTACCCTTAAGAGTGGCAAATTTTACTGTAATAGAAGGGAAATGTATCATTAATCTATCGCGTTGCTGTTAATGTCATGACTTTAAGCCAACAGCGTCTAATAAAGATGCTTAAGAGGTTCTGTAAATGTCATTTAAATTCATGCTAAAAGTAGAAAAGATGGTCGTGTTCCAACAACTGGCCCAAGAGCTTCAGGAGAATTGTTCACACAATTAACAAATAGTACCTGAGCACGGTTTAATTGTGTTCATTTGGGATTGTTGACATCATTGGCAACTCCAATTCCAAAAGGTATGTTTGGCACAGAACCAGAACTGTACTTCATCAACAGAACTCCACGTCCACACAGAAACGTGGCTGTTGCTGCATCATGCTCCACTGGTACCAGTCAGTTTTGACCTAGAACCTTCAGGTATCCGCTCAAAAGCTGAAGAGAGATTTAATTTTTCAGAAAAGTATTAGAATGGCCTAGTTAAAGAGCAAAGGTGAATCTAGCAAGCATTCTGTTGGGTCACCTGAATAACAAGATCCTGGCAAGGGTCTCACCTGAATTTTTACAACTTCTTTTATCAGAATTGATGGAATGCAGCGAACCGGTTCCAAAAGCAACAAAACAGGCCCTCAGCTTGATGCTACCGCTACCGTGCTTGAGAGTTGGCAGTGTTGGTAGTTAGTAAGACCAAAGAGCTATTTCTGGGAGGGAAGGTGGAGCGCATCCATGAAATGTCTTTACTTGTGCTAATTATGTAGAAAACTTAATGGTTAAAAATGTTATCATGTGAAAACAACATGGGAGCTAATGTGGGGAACAGATTTGCTTTTGTTTTCCATCCCAAATGGGTTATATTTGTAAAATATAAGGTTATCCAGTCAGAGTGTATTCCCCTTTAAAATTTCACATTAGTGTAGAAACTTCAAAGATAAACATCAAAATCAAATGAACCCGATCACTGATTTAAACCAACTCTTTCTGGTAGTCATCGTGGTAAAAGGTAAAAACCTTTCGGACAGTAAAGTTAGCCAGCTTTTTATTTTACTTTTTTTTTAAAACTTGCATTAATCAACTTTTTAAACAGCAGAAGAAAAAAACAACACCATTTTTCCAAAAAGGTAGCCTTTAAAGGTGTGGGTGACTTATTTATTTATTTTAATTTTTGCAGCGGTAGTGTCATCCTGTAACATTTCCCCATCAGGGAGAGAAGGGGGAGTGGAGCCCTAGTGGTTAGAGCAGGGTGTTTGCATCCTGGGGAGGCTGCAAGCTCCCAGGTTCAAATCCCTCTCTGGATCCCTGAGCAAGACGCTTCCCTACCATCTTTCTGCAGAGTCACTACAGACCTCCAAACTTCATGCAGCCTTCAGAAAAGCTCAAGAACAGTGCGTAGAGAGCTTCACGGACGAGCAGCTGCATCCAAGCCATATATCACCATCCTGACCTCAACCAGACACAAACACCTTTGGGATAAATTAGAGCGGAGACTGAGAGCCAGGCCTTCTTGTCCAGCATCAGTGTCTGACCTCACAAATACGCTTCTGGAAGAATGGTCACAAATTACTGTAAACACTCCAGAGCCTTACGGACCACGTTCCCAGAAGAGTTGAAGGTGTTAGAACTGCAAAGGGTGAACAAACATCATATTGAATCATATGGATAAAAGATGGGATGTCACTAAAGCTCATATGAAAGTCAAGGCAGGTGAGTGAATACTTTGGCAATCGTGTGTTTGAATGTGGCGCCATCTGACCGATTAGACCAGTTAGTCATTCTGCCTGTGTCATGTGCTGCTGCAGGTCTTAAATCCAAACGGACCAACAGGCAGACTACTTCTTTCCCACAACAAGCACTAGTAGTCTGGTATATAACTGCTTTTTAGTGTGGGAGAAATGCCATGCTGTCATTATATTCAACTATTTGTTTATGTTTTGTAAATCACAAATGAAGTTTAGACATCTTAATGTCTTTCTAATGCTATGAACTGATAGTAGTAGTTGATAGAACAAATCTCTTTTAAAATCTATTGGGTACTCGATGCTTATAGCAAGACCACTGACTGTTTAAATGCAAATGTTCTGGATTTTTTTTTTGTTTGTTTGTTTGTTTGTTTTGGGTTTCTTTTAACCTGTGAATCACTTTGTGTAAAATCTGAAAATAACTGAGTTTACATACTGAAGCGGGACTATTGAATCATTAGTGAAAAAACATTATGGTTTAAAAAGGGGACTTTTTTGTTAAATAATTTGTGATCAGTGGAAACATTAAAAAAAAACTTTGGATACAACAACTATGTAAAAAAAAATTTAAAAGATGTTCCAATAACAGCAATGCTTTTATATGAGATGCCTGGTTATGTGCCATAGCTTCAATTTCATGTAAATGTGACTCAAGGAAAGACTTTTTGACTCCTTGAACAGGCTGATGAACAGGAAATCCCAGTCTGCCAGCGCCATCTAGTGGACAAAAACGGTTGCACCGCCTGAATGTGTTTTCTTGACTTTTCTTTCTTAAATTAGTGGGGATAAGCTGGTGCCAGTCTCGCTTCAATCAATGAAATGAATAATTGTAGTTGTAAAAGCTGAAAAAGTCCATCTTTGAAAGTTTCAGGATTTCAATGTAGCAAAACGGGCGCATCTCCAAAAATTACAATATTGTGTAAAAGTGCAATATATTTTACCAGTCATCTCAGAAAGTGAAACTCATATTATATAGAATCATTATGTATATATATATATATAGAGAGAGAGATTCATAGCTTTTTCTTCTTGCTTTCACTGCTTTTTTTTTGTGATTTTGATAATGAAAACCCAAAATTCAGTGTCACAGAAAATTTAGAATACTGTAAAAAAATGATTGGAAAGTTATTGGAAACCCTTTAGGAGATAAGATAAGCAATTCCTGGGATGAACTGGGACTCAAAATGGATGCAGAGGTTGCAGACTTTCTCCTGGACAGGTAAGTTAATTCAGTATAACAGTGAGTTATTTTACCATTATGTTAGAGACATGGCAGTGTAGTCCAGCGACGACTCTGACCTCCCAGCAGACACGATTAGTCAGCTAATACCGGACGAGCTCCGTCGTAATAGTTATCAGTTGCTATTATTCATCACACAGGTCATACCAGCAGGCGACATTACGCTTCTTTCAGCCCTATTTTGACCATACATTGTCATGTTTATGAGACCCTGCGGCTTCTGTCGTAGTTATTGCACGCTTAATGGCCAGGTGCCGCTTCTCGACTGTTTGTAATTCATCCAGCGCACCACTAGATGGGAGTATATCTTGTAAACTCTCCCTTTAAATGGACACACTCTGGGTCAGTCCACAACACAATCATGGGGAAGACTGCTGACTTGACATATGTCCAGAAGACAGTCATCTACACCCTTCACAAGGTGAGTAAGCCACAAAAGGTCATGGCTGAAGAAGCTGGTTGTTCAGAGTTCTGTATCCAAGCATATTAACAGAAAAGTGAGTGGAAGAAAGAAGTGTGGTAAGAAAAGGTGCCCCAGCAACAGGAAGAACCACAGTCTTGAGAGCATTGTCAAGTGACAGCCATTTGTAAGAGATTATGAAATCACAGAGACTGGACTGCAAAGGTGGTTGCCATGGAAATTACAGATAAACGGACTCTGAAGGCAAGGTGTCTGACATACGTAGACAGGACAGAAGGACTGTTATGGGTGATATATGTCAGCAAGGACATGCATTAGTGCATGATCTTCACCAACAATGTGATAAACGGAACGCTGATATCATACTGTGCCCACCCCTGAATGGGTGGACACATGCTTGGTATTTAATGTCTGTCTGAAAGGAAAAACGGGGTTCTCAGGTACTGGTTACATTGTGTTATGAGAACCCAGTACTGGCTGTAAACATCCCTCTACCTTTTAGATTAAACATGGTAAAATATAGTTAAGGTTTGAAGAGTCTTTTTATCATTACAGAAGTCTACAATAGAAACACCACATTACCAGATAAAAGTACCAGGGGAGACCGTGAAAAGGTCTAGTATTTAACACATTCAAGAATTTGGGGGAGCTTCCCAAGGAGTGGACTGAGGCTGGAGTCGGTGCCTCAAGAGCTACTACACAAAGACGAATCCTGGACATGGGCTACAAACGTTGTATTCCTTGTGTCAAGTGATTTATGCACCAGAAACAACGTCAGAAGCATCTTAACAGGGGGTCGAGGCAGAATGGCGGGATGCCTGGGTTTGATAACTGTCAAATGTTATGAAACCAAATCAGAACAGGAAAACAACCAACTTCACCATCACAAGTACCCCTTTAAAATAAAGTACTACATCAACTAAAATGATTTCTTAACTGCACCCCTCTTTCCCTTTAGTAGGGCAAAAATACATTTTAGACTATTAAAAAAATAACATTCTTTAATAAATGGTTCTCTGCTTAAACTTAAAGAACTAGAGGCCGCCTCGTCAACATTTCTTCAAATTAATGATCAGCACCATATCTGGGACACCTCTGGTTTCCCTTTCAGGCGGCAGCTATGTGCCCATATAGAAGACTTCTTCAATTCTACAAACACAGCATGATCATTCTTCCTTTACGGATTGCAAACAACATTAGAGGTGCATACCACCACCTTCTGTACATGAATGTGTAACTATAGCATTCACCTACTATAAGAGTATATAATAATAATATAATATATAATAATAATAATCATCTTTATTGTCATTGCAACATACATTCCATCGAAATTTGTTCTCTGCATTTCACCCATCCCCTTGGGGAGCAGTGGGCTGCCACTGCGGTGCCCGAGGAGCAGTCTGGGGTTGAGGGTCTTGCTCAGGGACCCAGAGTGGCAGTCTGTGGCAATACTATTCTCCCAAAAATACTACTATATTATATGTAGTATTTTTGTACTTTGTAAAAATTAGAACAATGTTTTATTCACAATCTTGATTCACCCCCTTTCCTCCTCTGTTGCTAATATTCTTTTTAGACTCCATTCTTTCTGGCTCCTCTTCTTCAGACATACCAATATAACAAGTTCCACTGTTTCATGCTCCCCACAGTGGTAACAACTCCCTATATTATACGTTTGTATTTTAAAAATTATAATGAAGTATAGTTATAATCATGGTCAGTATGCTCAAATCTTTCCTGTTTCCTGCCTTTCTAATCCTATTAAACGATCTTCCTGTTCTTCCACATCTCAACTTTTCTGCAATTCTTTCTTCAGTCTTTGATTGATACTTTATTCTCTAATTTACTTTTATGTACTATAAAGTTCTTCCTCTAGTTGGTGGGATTGCAACCATTTCTGTTATGTAGCACCAACTACAGTACAGGAGTGACCTGGTATTATGACATGTCAATGATGGGGGATCTGTCTCTCAGATGCTAATGTCCATTTTTACACTTTTTAGCCCCTCTGAGAGTATTTGTTTGTTCAATTATACATGTTGCACATTTTTCATACATCATTCTGTGAATCGGATGCTGTCTTTCTTCTATTGTAACTTGAACATTGCATGTTTACCTGGATATGCTGTATTATCCATTAATAATTGGGCAGTATTTTTTCCCTTTCTGGTAAGTTATTTTTTCTCTACTTTAGAGCTGGACTTGAAATGTAGCTTTTTATTTATATTAATTATTTTAGTGTCTATGTGATGTATCCGATCTACGTGATTTTGCCACTGTCACATCCAAATTTCCCCATTGTGGGACAATAAATGTATTTCTGTTCCATTCTAAAATTATTACTTCAGTTTTGGTTTTATTCAGCTAAAGACAATTTTGGCACATTCATGGATTGATGTCTCTAAACATTTACTCAGTGCATGAATGGGTTCATAGTCACCTGGTGACATTGTGATGTAGGGCTGTGTGTCGTCTGCATGGTTGCTTTTTATGATCTGGGCTAGGGGGAACAAGTAGATATTAAATAGGTGGGACCCCAAAGTGGATCCTTGGGAAACCCCACATGTGATTTTTGTGTGGTCTCTGATGTAAAGTTCCTTATTGACACAACAAAGCCCCTGTCCTTTAAGTAGGATTTAAATCAGCCGAGTGCTGCACCAAAAAGGTCAACCTAGTTTTACAGGCACTCTAATAGAATAGAGTGATCAATACCACCTCTCTGGGTAAATATTAAACTACTTCACTGGCCACCCACAGTATGTGAGGACACGGGGCTGTGTCTGACAGGTTGGTCTGCAGTACTGTGGGCCCAGCAGGGATCTATGCTGGCACTGTTATTGTTCATCCTCAAACAGCAGACTTCTCCATCAACTCCCTTGGACATCATCTTCAGAGATTCTCAGATGACTTTGCTACATTCGGTCTAATCGCACATGAGGACAACTCAGAGTACAGACAGTGGATACAGGACTTTGTGGACTTCCGTCAGCAGAACTATAATGTCCAATGCAGGGAGCTCATGGTCAATTTCCACAACCGCAGACCCACCACACTGGGGAACATCCAGGAAACTGACATTGAGATAGTGGATTCTTCTAAGTACCTGTGGTCATCAGCTTTCTTCCATGGTATGGTTTACAAATTAGATCACATCAGTGTATCAAAACAGGAATAAGAATATTTGGTCTAAACACCACATTAAAACTATTACATATGTACCTTAAGTTTTTTTTGTTTTTGTTTTTTTTTTTTACATTTGTTGCTTCTTATTTTTACCTGGTGATGCTCAAAGGCTCTGAGGATGGAAACTGTTGGAAAATGTGAACGTAATCATTTTATTTCTATCAAGTTACAGGTATTTGGTTTGTTTTAAGAGTTTGCCTTTAGGAAAGTTCTGTTGTATTTAACCTTAGACAGGAATAACAAATAATTCTACTCAGATAAGGAGTGCCTTGCTCCCTTCTTTGCTTTCCACCCCCATGCTGTAAATTCCTGAAGCCTCCTGACCCTTTTTCAACCCTCATGTTGTAACCTCCTGATCCAACCCCCCTGACCCTTTTCTCCTGATGTGTGAAAATAAAAGCAAGAGGACAGAAATGACCCGGCGCAGACGATACCAAACTTTCAGGGAGTGCAGTTCTCCGTTTGGGTCATCCTCTGTCCTCTTCTATAAGAAGAGTCTGAAACTTGTGTTGTGTGCTTTTCATTCTAGGATAAAATGGGTTATCTTTAATAACCCTATCAGCCTGGTGCCGTGACGCGGATCCCAACATGTCAGCTCGCTGACGAGAGGAGCGAACACGCTGAAACCCACCGGTGGTCTGAGTCAAGGACCTGTCGAAAGTCCCGGGAGGTAATTTCCTCGCTGGGCCAGCGTCGTAGGTTTACTCCTTTCGCCAACGAGGGATTGACGGGATCCGACCGGGAGAAAAGCACACCACAGCAAGTAAGTTTTAAAGCGATCGGTTAAAGTCCGTCGTTTAGGGTTTAAGTCCCATGTTACGGGTGATTAAAAAAAAATCCCCCAAAGGTTAATCGAGAGTTTGAGTCTCTCGAAGCTGCCGGTTTGAGTCCGCCGCAGAAGTTAAGAAAATCCAGGTTAAAGTCCTGAAAGGTATATAAAAACAAAACAAAAAAACAAAAACAAAAGAAAACAGGATTAAAGTCCTGGAAATGATATAAACACAACGCAGAAGTAATTAGGATGGGTTCAGCACAAAGTAGAAGGGGAAATCCCAGAGGGGATGAAAGGTTTGTGTATCCAAGTAAAATTAAAATGTTATTGCAATAAATATTATCATATATATTGATTAATATTAAAAAAATACTTGGAGAAGTGGAAGAAAAGTATAAAATAGATGGTGTGTTGAAGGTGAATCAATAGAAAAATGTTGTGTGCCGGCTAAAAATAAGCGCTAAGAAAGGAAAAAAAGAGGGGAAATAAAAAATGTGTGTGTGTATGTGTATGTGTATGTGTGTATGTATGTATATAGATATATTTATAGCTATATAAGAGCTTGACGTTGCGCGCTGTAAGTTAATTCAAGCACAAAATAGGCAGGATGAGAAACAGCTTCGTGCAGCAGGAGGGGTTGGGTTGGCTGATGGAACGGTGGCGACTGCAGCGCCGCCGCGTCCGGCTGACAACCTTCCCCCAACACCTGTTGATCTCCCACAAAATTAGGCTCTAAATAAAAAAGAACTCGCCAGAACAATACTAAAGTAACGCAAACTATGGTAGCAACTGAAGAAGACAGACCACCACCGTATAATCTCTTAACCCCCCCAAGGATATTTCAGATCTGTATGCAGACCTGGATGGACTGAGTAAATCAGATCATTCGTTATCAATAGACCGGTCCAAAGGATTGTATCCTATGGTGCAGCTCGCAAATGTCAATGTAGGAACACAGCAGCCTTAAACAATCCTAGTTTTCTGTCCCTGGTCGTTAGAAGAAGCTAGAAAGACTGTAGAAGATGTAATTTCTCCGCAGGAAGATCCAGAATTATGGATCCAAGGAGGGAATTTATAACTCATATGGTTTAAATGGACATGAGTTCGGACAAGCCTTACAGTCGTCAGTGGGAAAAAAAAAAAAAAACATTGGGGAAAAAATAAGGGCAAATTATAAAGGCAGAACCCCACAAGGCGGAATATTTGAACATGAAGCGTAAATGGGGAACAGCAGCAGACGCCGCGGGAGCAGTTTTCGCAGGAGGGCGGATAATTGGAAATTTGGGATCCATAAAACAATAAAAATACTTATATTTGTTAATGGAAGGTTTCCAGCCGCATATATCTGCGTGTGTTAAAAAACACAAAACACTTGGTTACACTGATAACGTCTAACGTAACCAGTTATGGAATAGGCCTATGCGCGTCACGCCGAGAAACACGCTAAAAAGGGAGGTGGTGCGTCTGGAGGGGGGGGACACATTTTCTGGGCAGATCCTTCATGTGACCCAGAAGAAATATTTGCTTTCCAAGCCACCGGACCGCCTTGACAGCGTCGAGGAGGTTTCCGAGGAGGCAGGGGCGGTCCTAGTGACCGAGGGGGCTTTCAGCCCAAATCAGTAAAAACAGATGGGGGGTGCTGGAATTGCAGGGTTACCCAACCATTTGGTCCAGGGAATGTCCCAATCAGATACAAGCACCTCATCTGCGGGGACAAGGAAGAGGCCGCAGGGACGGTTCTTCATATAAAATGTGACTAGGGGCCTAGAGCAAATGGGGATCCAGAGCCATTAAAAACAGTAGATGTGTATGGAGCATGGGAGCTATTAAATGCATAAAAAGAAAAACCATACATGCTTACAATTAATGGACAGCCAGTTACTCTTTTATGCAATTCATGAGCCTATAAAACATGTATAAAAGATAATCTAGGGGTAAAAGCATCTAAAATGTCCATTTTTGTAAAATCGGCAAATGGTCAAACATCCCAAGAATGGATGTTAAAAGCATTAAAAATAAAGGACCCCCAAATAGGAAAAAAGGTTGTATGCTCCTGTAGTTATATCACTAACTTGCCCCGTTAATTTGTTAGGATGGGATTTAATGGGAAAATTAGGCATTGCAGTTTTCCCACCCAGAGTGGAATGAAGGTTTCTGTGTAGAACATGAAATGTCGCTGCAACAAAATCCTCATGTGTTTTGTGCACTATGCTTATCATCTCTGCTCCAAATAAAAGAGAAAAGCAAACTTATGCAAAATGCTAGAAGCACATTATCAAAACCAGAGGATGAAACTCTGTTAGCTGATCTACAAACCACTATGAATGTGTGCTTAACCCCAGATGAAAAGTTTGAAAAACAGTTTCTGAAACAGGAAACTACAATTGTCGCTATACAAAATATGTACACAGATGGGAGTTAATTTGCAGAAATTACTGTTATGCTTTCTACACAGATGAAAAAATTGTATGGCTTACCATAGGAACATTTTTTGTCATTGTTTAAGACCAGTGAAGAGCAGTGGAGAGATACAGACCCGCGTTTAAAAGCTGCAGAAAGAGCGTCTGATTTTCAGCCGTGTCCACATAAAACAGGCTGGCTTTATAGCCCTAGTACAGAACTATGGAAACAGCCTCACAAAGTTCGGTTCGATGCAGAACCTCGTGTTCAAGATTTGGCATGAGACAAAATAGTCCAACATTCTTTGCTATCAGAATCCAATGAAAATGATTTAAAAGGTGTTCCAAGTGCTTTGTGGTCTACAGGGCCAACTGATGTAGGATTATTGACAACTGTAGAACCAGTTAAAATAGTTCCTAAATTAAAGTACAGGCTCCAGATAAAACAGTATGGGCTAAAATATGAAGAACAGGAAAGTAAAATGGCAGTTATAAACATTTCATTGGATGCAGGAATAATTAGACCATGTCCAGATTCTCAGTTTTTACTTTCAAGAAAGAGGAAAAATATACGTAGAGAGGCGCCTGCCACAGGGATTTGCAGACAGTCCTACAATTTTTACCCAAGCCATTTTAACATGCTTGGAGAGCTTTAATCCAAAGCATGGAAGTAAAGTATTAATGTACATATATGGCCTTCTATTTGCATTTAAAAACAGCTGCTACATTATTTGACTAAAACAGGAAACAAAGTTATCAAAGAAAAATGCAGTGGGTGCAGAAACAAGTCCATTACTTAGGCCATACAGGAAGTGAAGAATTGCTATAGTAAGTGCGCCCAAACCAGTCACTAAAAAACAAGTGATGTCTTTTTTTTTGGATTATGTAATTACTGCAGAGCTTGAATTCTACATTATATAGAGAAAACTTAGCTTCTTTAAAATTTTATTCATGACATGCTGATGGTAATGTCGGAGACAATCCAGTGGACCTTAAAAGCAGAGCAGCAATTCACAGAGCTAAAAGTAAAACTTATCTCAGCAAGGGTCTTAGCTCTAGTTTTACGACTTCTGTGTTGTTTACAGCCCCGTGGTGATAAGCTCAAACCTGTAGCAGCAGCGCTACCCCCATGTCTGCAAGCAGTTTGAGCAACTACCATGGCTGTAGGAAATTCAGCTGAAGTGGTCTGGTTTCATTCAACCACTAGACCCCCATGTAGTAGATGTATTACAATTTGGTCTTTCTGATATTTGCCTAGAGCAAAAAACAGAGCAAATCATTGTTCTAGAAGTGTTGTTAATTAGACAAACAGCACCAACTGTAGAAAAACACAAATGTGGGTAAAAAATGTAGCAACAATGAATCAGAAGGATTCTATAGTTTGTAACAAAGCAGTTCTCCCTAAAAGCTTATTCCAAGCAGCAGCTTATTTGAGCCATGGGCAATTGCCATGTCTCAAAAAGGGAGGGATAACTATAATACAGCAACATATGGATTTAATTCATACAAAAAAATATATATATTTTTTGTAAAGCATGTGCGAGTAAGATCTGTGTTAAAAATTACCCTCAGGTTAATTTTATATCAGAACAGTGAAGGTTTCCAGAACAAAAGGAACCTTTTGAAGTGATGTATATGGATTTTAATGAACTGACAAAGTGGCCCTTACAAATACTGTCTGGTAATGACTGATGCATTTTCAAAATGGGTTGAAATAGTTCCAGCAAAGCAAACAGATGCACTGACAGTAGCTAAAAGATAGATGCAAAGGTTTGGCATCCCACAGAAAATTTACAGTGAAAATGGTCCACATTTTCTGAATCAGGTGATTTAGCAAATTGGCAAGCAGGTTACAGATAACCTTAAAGAAAACACCGTGCCACAAAGTGCAGAACTTGTGAAAAGGACAAATAGGACATTTAAATCCAGGCTTAAAAAGTGCATGGAAGAAACAAAAGAGGCCATGGCCAGAATGTCTGGACCTAGTAAAACTGTACATGAGAATAACTCCAACGAGCAGTGGTTTGACTCCGTTTGAAATAATATATGGCAGACCATATAAATTATCGCTGTTCACAATACAGACACCACCTAAGGAGGAAGGGAAAAACTCTAGCAGACTATATGAGAGAAATGATGCAGTTTAAAAAAGTGTCCAAAGCAAATTTACTGCCAGGAGAACCTTTGTCTCCACAGGATCCACAAGCAGTGAGACCAGGAGACTGGGTGTTTGTCAAAATCATCAGAAGGAAAGACTGGGCGAGCCCAAGGTGGGAAGGACCATTCCAAGAGCTCCTGACCACGCCAACAGCTGTAAAGATCGCTGAAAGACCTTCCTGGAGTCACCTCAGCCACTGTAAGTTACAGAGAGTGTTAAGTACCTAAAAGGTTTGAACAGTGAGGAAGTCCGACTTCAAAGGGGTTTGGTTTTTTAGGGCCACTCGTCTCAATGTCGGTGAAGAAACCAACTGATCCCTGTTCTTTAGAGTCCTGGGTAAAATTAACATCTCTGCTAACCTAGCAAAAATGGGGTTCCCATGCAGATGGGACTCCTTTGCGTTGTGGCTGTGCGTGCATTATCTGTTTGAGTCCAGATCCGCTGAGTGAGAGAGGAAAGAGGTTCATCCACTCCGCTGCCATGAAGATTTGGCTGGGTGATATCCCAAACCACTACGATGACAACCTATGGGAAACGTATGCAAGAGCTGCAGTCCAGTAGCATAACAAGACTGACTGCTACGTGTGTTCTGTCATGCCTAAATCTACCAAGCAGCCTACCTTGTACATAACTCCCATGAACATCTCACAGGCTATTTGTTTTGCATCATATGCATTCCAGTTTATGCCTGCTCAATTAATGAATGCCACGACTGGGAAGATTATGATGGAACGAGTGTGCAAAGGAGTAAAGTCGTCACTGTTCTCTAACAGCAATGTTACAGGCTATCCCACCAAGATGAAGGCTGTTATGCCTAAAGGAATGAAACATCCAGTGTATTCACTCACCTAGAGAGAACGATATGGTGAAGGTAGGACATGCAGCAGGATGCCAGAGTACCATCACTGACCTTTACTCTGACTTTGTCTGCGGCATCATCCCTAATGGAACGTACACCAGCTGTTCTACGTGGAAACCACAAGTCAACTTTCCTACAGAGGGTGGCTGGTTCCTGTGTGGAGGAGACAGCATCTATCCATTGTTGCCAGTAAACTGGTCAGGTACATGTGCACCTGTGTTTGTTTCTGACCACACTGTCATCATCTCAGCTCAGGCTGTGAAGGACCATCACTCCTCTGATAGGATGAAAAGAGAACTCAGCTCCAGCTCAGTGTTCCAGCCCCATGATCCCATGTGGGGTCCCAACGTTCCCTCTGAACATAAGCACTGGAGCACAGGGAGTAAAATAGGACTTTCACTTTCCCGTGGTTTGGAGTTGGTAAATCTATGCTGATGATTGAGACATTGGACTATAGAATGAAGACCCTGGCAAACATGACGATGGACATCAATAAAGGACAAAACAAACAATTAAGTGAAATGCGTTTAATGGTACTGCAAAACAGAATGGTTTTGGACATGTAAACTGCTAGCCAAGATGGCGTATGTGTAATGATTGGAATTTCCTGCTGTACGTACATTTCTGGTGTAAATGAAACTCATATTACTGAAGCTATGTCTGCCTTAAAGAATCTGCAACGAGCAATGTCACAGGATGCTGTTCCTCTAAGTATGGACTTCTTTTCAGGATCGTGGTGGAACCTTTTACTGAAAATAATGACACCCATTATTGTTGTTCTTATTATTCTTTTTGTTTTTACTGCTTGTGTAATCCCATGCCTAAAGTCTATGATTGCTAAAACTATGGGAAATGTAATGTTTCAATATCAAATGCTTTCACAAATCCCTTTTGAAGAAATACAACCTGTAGTTTAACTTTTCCCTTTTTAAATGCTTAACAAAATGACGGTCTCATTGAAAATGCAGAATGCAAGAAAAGAATACTTGAAGTAGGTTAAGTTAAGCTTTCAATAAAATGATTAAAAGGGGGGAAATGTTGGAAAATGTGAACGTAATCATTTTATTTCTATCAAGTTACAGGTATTTGGTTTGTTTTAAGAGTTTGCCTTTAGGAAAGTTCTGTTGTATTTAACCTTAGACAGGAATAACAAATAATTCTACTCAGATAAGGAGTGCCTTGCTCCCTTCTTTGCTTTCCACCCCCATGCTGTAAATTCCTGAAGCCTCCTGACCCTTTTTCAACCCTCATGTTGTAACCTCCTGATCCAACCCCCCTGACCCTTTTCTCCTGATGTGTGAAAATAAAAGCAAGAGGACAGAAATGACCCGGCGCAGACGATACCAAACTTTCAGGGAGTGCAGTTCTCCGTTTGGGTCATCCTCTGTCCTCTTCTATAAGAAGAGTCTGAAACTTGTGTTGTGTGCTTTTCATTCTAGGATAAAATGGGTTATCTTTAATAACCCTATCAGAAACATCTCTAACAATGACAAAATAAGAAATTCTGGTGTTCTTAAAAATCTTAAAATATAATGCTACTATTGAGGAAGCGGTAGAAAGAGGGTGGGGTCAGGTGCCCACCCTCTAAAAAGAAAAATCTCAGAGTATACTGTGAATTTCAAGTTTGTCATTGCTGTGCAAATTAAAGGCAGAAGAAGGAGACAGAGAAAGTAAGGGAAACAAGATAATAAGCCACTTGACTCTTTCATGTTGCAAGATGCAGGAGCAGATGGCAGCAGAGGCAAGTAATACGGCGACAAAAATGCCCAGAGACATGAAACCACCTCTTAAATGTTTCTTTCATTTTTCAAAATCAGAACTGCCTTCGCTTCTGGGCAATCACATTGGGCAGAGGGAATCCTGAGGCCACCTAGATCCCACTCCAAACACTTAGCAGAGACAGTTTCTCTTAAATCACCTGCTATCTTAATCTGACAGCCAGACTCGATTACAAGGCAGAAAAATTGCTTTCCTTGCCACCAGCAGTCGTTGAGAAATTATCTTAATTGTGTCGTGATTATGCCTCAAAGCACCAGTGAGAGCTCTTCAATGCTCCTTTCAAACACGGGAGCACTTTGGAAGTGTTGAAAATGCACCTCTGTCAGCTCACAGGGATGAGAGGAAATATAAACTCATTTGCACTCAGTTCTAAAGTCTAATGGGTATGGACAACAAACCAAAAAAAAGGAAAGAGGATTTTCACAGAAAGGTAGTTTGTAGAAATTAAATGAACCTCCTTTTAATCTCAGAACTAAATGAGAGAAGTCAACTAGAGTGCCCTACAAAGGTAACAATACATCAAACTATTTTAAATCTGGTCACATAACAATTTCATTGGAAATGTATGAAGTATACCAACAACACATTTTTTAAAAACAAACATCTGGTAAGTCCGAGCGTTAATCAGACAAACAAAAGCGACTGTGGTAACCCTACAGCTCCCCAGATCGGATGGAAGAATCTGTTGACAGGATAACTACTAGTTGTACACTCCACAGATGTGGCCTTCATGGAAGAGTGGCAAGAAGAAAGCCATAAGAGATACAGATTGCCACAGTATCAGCTGAAACAGCTGATATTGGGACAATAGTTGAAAGGGTGATTTGAGCACTGGCTTTCTTCTAACAGCAAACTCTGCACACATATGGAATAAATGAGTGACCCTTCAAGTACAATAATTTATTAACAAAAATAAATGCACATCCAGGGAACACCATTGTAGAATGTTGTTTATCTGGATTAATATATATTTAAATCGACAAATCCTATAGGCCAGTGAAATTTAACTAAACCACTAAACAAAGTTAAGGTTAAAGAAACTAAGGAACTATGTACACACAAAAGGACAAACAAGATTAGTTGAAAACCATTACCATAAGAATGATTCAGTGAATCCTGGTTCACTGCAGATCTAAGTTAGAGAACCAACGTTCATCTTAAAGAATGTGGAATGAGGTTAAATTAGCTTAACTAATTTAGAATGACAGTTGGTATGTGTTTCAACCCATTCACAATGCAACTCCACGTTTGATAAAACATCATGAGGAAATAACGTTTTAAAGAATGATCTGCTAAATAAAAATCAATAACTTTTAGGACACTTGATTTTTTTATGTAATTATTTCCACTGGAAATAATTAGGATTTAAACTGGTAATTTAAGAAGCTAGAGGGCGCTGTGTGTCGGGGCACATCTGGGCCATGCGGCCATTAGCTTGATGAGTTAATCTTATGTTACACAAAACTCACAAAAAAAGTTGCACAAAACACCATTAAATTGACATTAATGTTCCGTATTGATGTTGCACTAACACTGTAGCACTATCAGATGATGGTGGAGTGAAACAAAAACAAGCATTATGTTTAAACAACCTGTATTTTTATTTATAAGGGTTAGTAGTAAGATATATATAGTGTACAGAAACATCTGTTCAGAATACCAACTGGACACCCCCAGGTTAAAATGGGAGTCACCTCTCAAGCTGGTGGAGAATGACAGAGCTAAGATCCTGTGGGACTTGCAGATACAGACGATGGCCAACCAACCAGGCACTGTGATCATTTAGAAGCAGCAGAGGACAGCTGTTGTGATTTATGTAATTATACCTTTTTCAGCATCACTCCTGGACAGAATATTTCAGAATACTTCTGTCTGACTACCCATAGCAGCCCCCCGCCATGACTCTGGACTCAGTGGACCGCACCTCCTCCAGGCCCCAGACTCCTTGCCGCCATCGGAGAACGGGGGTGTGCAAAAGACCCCGATCCTCCCTACGCCCGCTCAGATGTTGTGTTGTTGCATGTTGTTCTCAAGTGTGTTTAAAAACTGGGAGTGCCGAAGAGGGTGCACGGCACAGCCCCCCCCCCCCCCCCCCCCCCCCCCCCTCCGGAAGGAAGCTGGTGCCAGTGTACCCTCTCCAGGCAACTGCCCAGAACCCTCAATGTCTAAGTGCGACAGGAGGTGAAGGGAGCCGTCCGAGGTGAGGCTCACACAACATAAGCACCCCCCCCCCCCCCAGACGTCCCCCCCCCCCCCCCATACCATGGCCTACATGAGTGTGCGTTGTGAAAATGTTTGGAGTGAAAGTCTCTAAGATGCATGATAAAATTGGGGAGAGGGGCATCACCAGAAAGTGGCAACCTCCTGTAACGCCCCCTCCCCAAGGGCCTACATGTGTGGCGGCGTGATGGAGCAGGCAGAGGGAGGAGTCCAGGGATGGGGAGCAAAGGACTGGGAAGCCATCCCAGGCAGCCAGCTCCCTTACTGACTACAATAGGCACCTCTGCTCCCCGAAAGCCCCACCCAGAGAAGGGGGCCTCGCCAGCGGCACCACCGTAGCCCGGGGCCAGGGAGAGGCCGCAGGGTAAATAAATAAATAAGTAAGAGGGGGGGACCCTGGCCAGCCAGCCCGCACGAGCCATCCCAAACCCCACCCCCCAAGCGAAACCCGCAACGGGAGACAACACGGACCAGGACCGGGACAGGGGGCTGGACACAAGCCAACCAGAACATCCAACCCCCCCCCCCCCCACCCGTAGATTTAATCCCTCCCCGACACTAACATTCAAACAACTCACCATACATTCGACAGTAGACATCCAGGCTGGGTAAGTCCCTACTCCCCCTCCTTCCCCCTCCACCCACCAGCAGAGTGTCTATCCAATGAAGGAGAAGAGCATCTGCCCTGAGATGATAATGACCATGCCCCCCTACCAGCTCAACAGGCCCCGAGGCCCCCCAGCGCACCAGAGGCCCCGTGCAGGGGCGGACACCCGGGCGCGCGCCAGCCCACACCAAAAGCGGCACACCCCCGGGAACCGGAACCCCCGAGGCCCCGCTGGGGCCCCCGCAGATGACAGTTTATAACTTGATCTCAACATAATTGATTTGGTTTCAAAACCATATTTAACTCAGCTGGCAAAACATTGTCCAGTTCACTGACAGTTCTATTTAATCCCTCCTGACCGCCAGAGGGCGGTGCTGAAAGCACTGAATGTCATCTGGCGTCACACCTGTGACGCCAGATGACCACTCAGAGGCTGTATAGCCTCGTCTCATCCTTGGCTCTGTTCCTTTTTTCTTCTCACAAGCAGTTCGCTATATTCCCCATTGTTTGATGCCCCATCTCTTGCTGGAGTTGCAGTTTTCCTCCGCCCTCCCAGGGCTGCAATGGGTTGATCTGTTGGAAGTTTTTCGGAAGGTAGGTTCGCTGTTTGCTGGTGATGGTATTGTACGCACCCCCTCTCCCAGCTCACGGCTTCTTGTTACAGTGTTACCTACAGCTTGGGCTGTTTTGAATACGGCTAATGTTGTTAGCTTTTTTGGTTTATTAGTTTTATACCTGGTGACTGCAGCGTTTCCACCCCTCTCCCAGTGTGACCAACTTCATTTACCGAAGTTTGACTACGACTAACGTTGTCAGCTCCTTTGGTTTATTAGTTTATACCAGGTGACGGTAGCGTTTTCGCCCCATCTTCCAATGTGACCAACTTCATTTACCGAAGTTTGAATATGACTAACGTTGTTCGCTCCTTTGGTTTATTAATTTTATACCTGGTGACGGCAGCATTTCCGCCCCCTCTCCCAGTGTGACCAACTTCATTTACCGAAGTTTGAGTATGGTTAACGTTGTTAGCTCCTTTGTTTTTTTAGTTTATACCTGGTGATGGTATACTATCACCAGGTATACACTATAACTAGTCACGCAGGAGGACGTCATATATCTGGCTGCCTCTGCTTCTCATTTTAGAGATGAGGAGGAGGCAGGGTCCTCTCAAGCCTCTGAGACTGGGTCATTTTCATTCCAGAGTGCAGTTGGGGAGGCCGGAACTCACACAAGGAGAGGTATCTGACTTCGGGAGTGCTTTTTTCAGGCGTGGACGGGCTCCTACTCCCTTTTCTGTACCTCCATCAGAGGAGTACCTTAAGGAGTTGCATGCTTATTGGCGGGACCTGAGAGCGTTGTCATGGCTCTCCTCAGACGGTCGGGTATTAGCTGCCATGCATGAAACGGTGAAGGCCGGCGTGGACCGTATGCCAGCAGTTGAACCTGCTGTCGCTTCACTGATTGTGTCACCAGATGAAGCCCTGCATCCTGACGTCAGATGCCTGCGGACTCAATGTCGGGTTACAGATGACCTCCTGTGTAAGGCATACAATGCAGGAGCGCATGCTGGCCGCCTTGAATAGTCCGTGGCACACCTTATGTTCGCCCTCTCTGCATCTGTTCAGGACGCTGGTAGTGCAGCTGCAGTGGTTGGTTTTAGTGATGCAACATTGTAGGCCTTTGCGCAGATGACCAGAGAGCTTGGTCGTGTCATGTGTTTCCTTGTCCTTTGCAGCGGTGGCTCAACAGCTTTCGCCTAGATGCCAGGCTACACAGGCATCGCAAGCTCATGGTGACGAGGATATGCCTTCGTGCCCTAGCTCCTTGGCAAGACAGGACCCTTTTGTCCAGTGGTGTTCCAATGGGGTTAGTGGTGTGTCGAAGGGAGGTGGTCACCACGGATGCCAGCCCCATTGCTGGTGCGCCGTATGGCAACACAGAGCGGTTCAGGGTCTCTGGGATCCAAGGGAGCACACCGAGCACATAAATGTGTTGGAGCTGCGGGCTGTGCACATGACCCTCAGGTCCCCACCTAGAGGGAAGGCCTGTGTTGGTTCGGACCGACAACACCTCTGTTGTTTACCAAATAAACCACCAGGGAGGCACCAGGTCAGCACACCTCCTGAAGGTGTCCAGGGATCTCCTGGAATGAGCGTTTCCCTGTCTGCCCACCCTGCGCGGAGCGTATCTGCCAGGACAGTGGTACCAGGTTGCAGACTCTATCCTACCAGGCGATTGAGTGCTAAGGCGCCCTCCACCAGGCTGCTGTTCTCAGCGGTGCTCTGCCCGCGATGAGAATCCGGTTTCCTGCTCGGTGCCCACTATTCTGGAGTTCCTTCAGTCTCTGCTTGATAAGGGCTGCTCTCCTTCGACCCTTAAGGTGTACGTTGCAGCAATCTCATCCAAGTGGGGATGGGCTCCACACTTAGTGGAAACCTGAGATGTCCAAACCCAACCTGACAAAAAGACAAATAGAAAACCACATACACAGTCACATTCACATGTTCCCACCCTAGTGACCCCACATGCAAGCACTCTTTCCCATAAAAAAGGGTCACAGTACACGCACTCACCACACACATCCTATTCTTTGAGGCACCGGCACCCCATCCAGCCCCCAGACCTGTGAGGTTAACCCCAACATCAAGATGGGGCTCAAGGGAGGAGCATCACAACCCGACTTACCCGGTCCATACTCTGGTCCTAACACCTCACCCTAATCCCAGCCCAGACAACCCACGAGCCCATCCACCCGGAGATGGGGCCAACATGAACTGAATGGGCCAGCCAAACAG
The DNA here is from genome assembly GCF_011125445.2 of Fundulus heteroclitus. Taxonomy (NCBI): domain Eukaryota; kingdom Metazoa; phylum Chordata; class Actinopteri; order Cyprinodontiformes; family Fundulidae; genus Fundulus; species Fundulus heteroclitus. The sequence continues at coordinate 35,143,265 of NC_046369.1, read as the reverse complement.
AGACCACCCCACGACCCCTGAGGCACAACCTCCCCCACACCCTGCTCTCCCTACCAAAGCCCTACCCCAATATTACAGGGGAGAGCAAAAGCGGCAGCTCCAGCCAACCCCCGGGACCCAACCCCAGCCCAGACCCCGACCAAATAGCCCACTGCTCCTCCAGGCCACAAACTCCGGATGGCAATCGAAGAATGAGGATGCCTGCCTCTGCCTGCTCAAATGTTGTGTTGTTGCATGTTGTTCTCTAGTGTGTTAATAACTGGGAGGGCTAAAAGAAGGGCTGCCTGGTGCAGCCCACCCCCCTCCAGAAGATAGCAGCCACCAGCGCACCCACCCATGCACCCTACACAGAACCCTATCTTCCAAAACAAATTTAGACAAGGAGGAGCCCAGAGATTTAAACCAGTTAAATAATGTTTTTGTTTTTTTTGGGGGGGTAATTGAGAATAAGTACTCAATTATAGGTAAAACAATAACTTTAATTGAAGCAACATTTCTCATAAGTGAAATTGGTAGAGATTTTATCTAGCAAGATGATCTTCTATCATCTATAAAACAGAGATGTGGTCATGTTTTGTCAAATACGCCAATTTAGACAACACAGTAATGGTCAAATATTTCAAACTCCCTGTCTGTAGTTGTAAATCTAGGGCATTCTGTAAAGAGCAGTTAATTGGCAGTACTGTAGATTTTGACCAATTTATAGAGTAATCTGAGGCTTTTGAGAAAGATTCTAGTAATCTAAATATTTGAAAGAAAGAGGTGTTTGAGTGCTGGAGAAAAAGTAATACATCATCTGCGTAAAGACAAATTTTATGCTCTATTTTCATGCTTTTTATACCTTTAATAACATTAGTTTGTCTAATTGTTGCCGCTAGTGGTTCAATAAAAATAGCAGTGAGGGGGGAACGCAGGCATCCTTGCCTGGTGCCACTCTGGAGACAAAAGCTGGAAGGTGTTTGGATATTTGTCCTGACACAACTTGTTGGGAAACTGTATTACATTTTTAACCAATTTATAAGGAAAAAGTTCTAAAACCATATTTTTGTAGAGTAGCAAATAAAAAATTCCAGTTAAGTCTTTCAAAATATTTTTCTGCTTCCACAGACAATAAATGGTAAATTCAATGTTTGTACTATAGGAATATTGTATTAAATTAAATAATCTGCATGCATTTGTGGGTGACTGCCTTTCTTTTATGAAACCAGTTTGATCAGGGTGTATTATGAGAGGAGTCACGTTAATTATTTTGCAAGAGCTTCACAGATTATTTTAATATCTATGCAAATAAGGGATATGAGGCAATAGCTGGTAGGAAACACAGGATGTTACGGCCAGTGGCCTTCGTTTGTGTTTTTTCTTTTCTCATGTTATTTAAATTCAGGTGCAGTTGTTGCTTCCTGCCAGCTTGCTCCGCTATGGGATCTTGATGCAGACCTTCTGCTGGGTCATTTCCTGTATTTCCTCCTGCATCACTTCCTGTTAAAGTTCTCCTCTTCTCCCGATTGGACACTCACCTTGATTGCTCCAGCAATCCTGAAATAGATCCCCTTATATAAACTGGCACTTCTTTACAGATGGGCAGCTGTGTCCCTGGGTGCTTCTCCAACGATTTGTTTGACCAAAAAAAAAAAAAAAAAAACAGCGGATCTCGTTGATCTCTGGAAGATAATGGAGCTTCCATTGAATTCAAAATGAATTAATGTCATTTTAAAGTCAACCACGTTGAGAGGAGCCAGTTGAGGTGGCTCAAGCATCTGGTTAGGATGCCCTTGGACGCCTGCCTGGTGAGGTGTTCCGGGCATGTCCAACTGGGAGGAGACCCAGGACACACTGGAGGGACTATGTCTCTCAGCTGGCCTGGGAACACTTTGGGATTCCCCCGGAGGATGTGGCCCAAGTGGCTGGGGAGAGGGATGTTTGGGCCTCTCTACTGAAGCTGCTACCCCTGTGACCCGACCCCGGATAAGCGGAAGAGGATAGATGGATGGATTAAAGTCAAGATGGTTTAAAGACCTCCCCTATTGGGGAAAAGTGATTTGACGAAGCTCGGACTAGCCAGGAATCTAATCATGTACCATGCGGGGGGCCCAACGTGAGAGACAGCTGAAGATCTTCTCAACAAGGCAAACTGCCAGAAAAGAAGAATGAGAATGGGTTGTCTTCGCCTCTTATAGTCGGTCTCCATGGTGACCAGATAATGTTTATATCGGGGCGGCCGTATCAACTGTGTTGCATGCTGGGAGTTGCAGTTTGTCACCCCATAATAGCATAACATGCAGAAAGGCTACTCTGACTGGAAGAAGCCATTACTCCAAAAGAAATACATAAAAGCCAAATTACAGTTTGAAAACGCACCCAGGGACAGGGAAATTAATTTTTGGAGACATGGGCTGATGTAACTAAAATTTAACTGTTTGAACATTAAGACCATTGTTATATTTGGAGAAAAAAAGGGTAAGCTTTCAAGCCTGAGAATAACATCCAAACTTTGAAACACAGGGGTGGCAGCATCATGTTGTGGGGTTGGCTGTTTTGCTGCAGGAGGGACTGGTGCACTTATATACCCGGATTTCCAGGCAGACAAAATAGCTTCTAATGGACTCTTCCATAAACACGTACCCCTAAAACATTTTCTGCTTGAACTCACTATTGTTTCTTTCAATGCACTTTAGCAACATCTTTATGTCTTTATGAGTATGGCTATAACAATGTAAAATTAAATCCACACAGAATGATTTTACACAATGCCTAAATTTGACAGCATCAAATTTAAATAGTTGTTTTTTTCCCCCTCTTCATTTGGTCCCTTCCTGTGACCTCAGCTCTAACAGGAAGCTATAATTACAGGAAGTGAGGTAACACTTCCTCCTGAAACACAGATAAGTAAGGTAAGTTCACCAAAATAAAATGCACAAGTTAAATGATCAAACAATAAATACAAACTGGAACTGTGAATTGATTTAGACCAAGATGTTGTAGTAAATAATCTGTAAAAATGTAAAACATACACAAACCTGGGATAGTATACGTTTGCAGACTATAAATTAAATAAAATATGGCTAAATCAAAACAAGAATGTTACCTAAAATTATATGAACTGAGGCAAATGGTGTTCTCACCCACTTTGTCAGACTCGTTAAAAGTCCTCCTCAGTACTCCTAACATTTTTTCAATTTAGGAGCTCTCATAAGGCCTAAGATGCTTTGTGAATAACTTTTATTTTACCAAAGTAAAATTCTAAGAATTCAGGAAATTCTAAGATTTAGCCTGAAATTCCGTCACTAAAAGCTACTTTTTGTCTTGGGAACCTTTATGAATACAGGTACTCCTCACTACTCTAAAAAAAATTCACATTAGGAGCTCTCTTAATGCTTAGGGTGCTTTGTGAATAACTTTTGACTTACTGAGGTAAAATTCTAAGAAATATATTTAGGAATCTTTTTGAATACGGGCAGAGGTCTATAGCTCTCAAGGGAGTTAATTAACTCTTCCTCTCTAATGTTGACTGCTGCAAATATAAATTCACTAAACATGACTGCCATGAATTGCATTGCTCTGCAGGGGAGGGTGGCCAGGATCAGTTTTAAAGGCAGGCTGTTCATAGGAAGAAGATGAGAGCAGAGCAACTGGTCCTCTCCACAGAAATTATTTAAATGACTGTAGTCTCTGATCCTAAGCTTCAGGTACATCCTTCTGGGAAGTAACCTTAGGGAAGCTGCAGGATTCAAAATATCCCTGTTAACATGAAACCCCCTTGGGATTCCACAGAAATAGTTGGTATAGTTCCTAGAGAGAGGGATGTCTGTATGTTCATCGTAGGGGTTTTCTAATCTGTTAAACTAACCTTGGGAAATATGAGAGAATGGATGGAAAGATAGATGTTGGATAGCTTTTTCTAACTGACTTTTTGTGATTCCATGTCAAATTAATTTGAACAGCATTAACTAGCAAGATGGGGCCATGGTCAAAAGACAAAGACATTGGAATATTAAATTCATCTTTGTTTGTTTGTTTGTTTGTTTGTTTGAGTTTATTCTTTCAGTCACAAAATACATATTTCCATAACAGATACACAAAAGCAATAAAAAAGTGAACTAAAAAAGTTTAGAAGAAAAAGCCTATTTGCCCAATTCTAAAATTTGCAGTACTTTGCTAGATGCATTTAATATTATAGAAAAGAAAATACTGAGAGAAAAATAAAATGAAAATGATGCCTCATAACCCCTTGCTGACGAGGTTGAAATATTCTCTAATCGGTATGGTTCTTAATATGGAAAATAAGGTTCAGAAGATTAAGACTCAACTAAGGAAAGCATAACTTTCCTTAGTTGAAATGTTAATACTGTGAAAATGCCATTATGGGGAGAATTAACAAAATCGCAGGAGAAGATTTTGATTTTTCTTTCCCCAAGAAAGAAAAATCACAATTTTGATGAAATAAGATAGAAGCTCTTACTGGTCAAATGAAAAAAAAAATGTAATTGTATTTCCATTTCTTTGGCTTGTCATTGGACGAGAATTGTCTATAAAGCCACAATGTTATTTAATTAGAATTGCTGAGAAAAACATGGTAAGGAAAATGTAAAAAAAATCAATAAAAAGCTACACTATGTTCATGGAAAAATTGCCTTGATCTCAGAAAATACTCAGTAAGACTTTGGTTGTCTGAAATAAACAAAACAATTAGCAGCTGATGAGCCACAGCTGTAGGGCCTGCAGAGAGCTCTATTTAAGTGTCAGGTGCTGGTTGACCGTTCAGTTGTGGCAGGAACTATGGGAGGAATTTGGCTTCTGGGTTTTTGTGCAGTCGCATTGTGGCTTAAAGGTTTGTGTAGTTTCTTTGTTTTTATTTTTTTTTGTGTATATTAAAAAGTGTGGGTGATTTAGTAGTCAATTTGTGATCCTGGAAGGTTGCTGCTATAGTTGTGAAAAGATGCTATGAGAAACAAATATGCTATTCCATTCACAGGGTCTTGTTTACCGATTGATCATAATGGAGGAATACACTATAAACCAAAAGGGATTGGAAACTGTAAGCTAAGTGTTAGGATATGCAAATTGTTAAAGAAGCTTACTTCTGGCTAAACTGACGTTCGTTTGTTTTAGCCTTGTCCCAAAATGAGATTGCGCTAAAGAGAGAAACTGCTTTACTCCAGTCAATGGATTCCAGGTTGCAGGGACCTTCAAAAGAAGGTAATTATTGGTTGAATTCTGTAAAACTTTTTATGACATGGACATTTATTATAATTACAACTAAAAGGTAGGTGAATATCTAATAATGACTTGTTCCTTAAGTGCAACTGGAAACCAATGAAGTGGAATTGGACGTGTCAAGCGACGCCTCCCACAACGTGTCAAGCGACGCCTCCCACAACGTGTCAAGCGACGCCTCCCACAACGTGGGAGGCGTCGCCTCGATCTGTCTCAGATTCATGATTTGTAATCTGAGACAGTTGAGGTGCATTTACACGGTATCCCAATGCACAGGTGCCACATAGACGTGACATGTTGCTAACCCAGGAGTAGCAGGGAAATGAAAGTGTCGCAACACATGAATTAAAGGAATTTTTATTTAAGAGCACAAGCTTAGGATGACACGTTGTGGGAGGCGTCGCTTGACACGTTGTGGGAGGCGTCGCTTGACACGTTGTGGGACGACGCCTCCCACAACGTGTCATCCTAAGCTTGTGCTCTTAAATAAAAATTCCTTTAATTCATGTGTTGCGACACTTTCATTTCCCTGCTACTCCTGGGTTAGCAACATGTCACGTCTATGTGGCACCTGTGCATTGGGATACCGTGTAAATGCACCTCAACTGTCTCAGATTACAAATCATGAACGAATAATTTTCATGACAGTGCAGTGTTTTCAGTGTCACTACATCCGGAAGTTGTGGGTCTAATACTCCTAGTTCAAAGGATACCTTGCTGCTCAATTTGATGGCTTTCATAGGTCAACCACACAATTACTGGACAATCTGGTCTCTGGTAGTGGACCAAAAACACTGTGGGCTTGAGGTGCTCAAGCATTTACTCTTGCTGCCCAATGGAATGTAATGCACCTTACTTTAGTATGGAATACCCTAGTTCTAAATGTTAGCGCATAGAATAATTGAAATGTCTCAAACACATTTCCCCTGGCCTTTGAGCATGAGATGCCATATAGTGTAGAAATCTCATACTATTTCCACCAGGTTTTGCTTTTCCGAGAAGACGGAGGTAAATTTACAGGAAGTGAGTTTATTAGCCAGAGGAAACCAGCAGAGCTCTGGTCACAGACTGGAACAGGATAGTTAAAGCTATAGGTGGTAATCTTATTCAGAAATGGTTCTCCCATCCTGACAGAAAATACACTATTCAGAAAAGGGAGGTTAAAAAGTTAGATCTCTGTGAAAGCTTCAAGCCTGTAAAAACTCTGACCAAGCCCTGCAGTTCGATCCAAATGGCAGCAAAGGATCAGCAGCCTGTTCCTAGTTCCTTTCACAGGGTCAACATATGAGTTACTGGAGCTAAGAAGCCTTAAGGTATCCCACAATCCTTTGGGTGACATAAGCACTGTCATGGTTTTAAGGTGTTTGGCCTACATGCAGACACAGTCTGAGAACAAGAGACAGTTAAAGATGTTTGAGGCTACACACGGATCTAATGCACACAACGTGAGCAGCAGGGGAGGTTCAGAATGTCTGAGCAAGGAGTACTGCGGGAAGGAAGACGATAATTAAATACGAGTCGAACCAGGGAAATCTGCACAGATGCTGCTCTGCGTACCACTAGGTATGGAGACCCTATCTGGGGAGGGTGAGTGGAAGGAGTTCTGTGACCTTATGCTTTCTGATGGAGGGAGATGGCTGAGCGACAGGTGAGTGGGCAGACGGAATGGAGCCCGAGGAGCACCACAGCGGAGGGAGACAGGAGGAGCAGCTGAAGGAACCAGAGTGAATCCAGGAAAGGGGGTCTCTTGTCCGGCTTGGTACCACCAAGTGGGCTCGAGGGGAACGCCAGAGCAAAATCTGAGCAGCAGGGATTCAGGAACCCGTCTTCGGGGCACGGAGACAACACGGGTGAGTAAATCCAGAGCACGATAAACTGAAGAAGACCCACAGGAACGGAGATCTGTCGACAGGACAATGGCCTAGGCATACCAAAATGGGCTAACACTCTGGCGTCATCCAGCTGACGGAACACTCCTTTTAAGCTCAAGTAGAGTAGCCGTAACGAGCCGCAGGTGCGGGCCATGCCCACCTGTCAGCAACAGCCACATGTGGAAGAGAGTTAGTGGAGCATGGTACACACAATCCTGATCAAATCAATGAAAATTTCCAGAGAGAAGAATTTGTGCACCTTGTAGTTCATTTTCAAAAGGCATCTACATGCATTTAACACGTAATGACATTATGTGAAAGACTGTTCAAATTTGGCACAGCAGTCCAAATCTCCTTTTCTCCCCATGATAGAGTTCTTGACCCCGTGAAAGGTCAAGGAACAGGAGCTAAGAACAGGGGCCTAGGGGGGTTAAGGGTATTCGGATGGAGCATAAGACCAGAATGGATTTGGGAGATTTTTTTTCACACAGTCCCCCTGAGCAGAAGAGCAGGTAAGATGGTCTTGCACATGTGCAGTTATTCAAAACGGGACCTGGGGAAACTTCTGGAAAAATTGCAGACTCTACCTTTAAGCCTGGTTCACACAGCAGGATCATTAGCCTGATTTTTGCCTTCGATCTTTCCCTTCCGAAATGCCGATTATTGGGATAGCACTTAACACACCACACATAACAGGAATGTCTCTTAAGAGTATGTTAAGAGTGATCTAGTCTGCCCAGAAGAAGTCGGGACTAATCTCACCTCAAATTGGGATATTTCACATGTTGGAAAGTCCTGATATACTAGTGTTTGTGGTGTTCCCCTAGGACAAACGAGCACACAGACTGTTGAATGTAACGTGTAACCAATCAGAAAGAACACAACTCACCTTTTAAAGTGCAGAATATGTACAGCCCCTTTTCACGCTGTCCTCACTCCTTTAACTAACAACCTTTTTTGTAATGTTTTTCTCAACTTCTCACCACCTACTGTTCCAGAGCATGGCGTAGCTAATGTTTATTTACCTTGAACTCATATTTGATCCTAAGAGGTTTTGCAAGATTTCCCGTCTGACATCTGAATGTTCAAGTGAAATCTGTTGCAGTGTGCTGTGTTGTGCTTGCTGTTTAACTGGAAGCCACACACTGTACAAGCAAACCTGTTATAGCAACAATTTTCTGTGATTATGAGTTGTCTCTCAGGGTTTGAAAATTGTCTGAGAATTTTAAAATCTTGCTGTGTGAACCAAGGAAGATACAGTAGATGTAGACTGGGGCCCACTTGGGGGTTGAGCGAATGTAAAAAGCCTAGAGAGCAGCGAGGTGGCACGCAGAGAGGTGGTTAGGCAGGTGGAATGGCACGTCAGAGGGTGAACAGTCAGACACTAGTTATGTGGAGCATCTGGAACATCTTTGATGTTTTCAGAGTTGGTGCAAACTGGAGTTCCAGGAAGGCACTTGGGACCTCGGCTAAAACCTAGAGCTTGGATTCTTCCAAGGCACTTTTGGCAGGACAGGAACCATGTCAGAATCCCGACTCGGGTAAACACCTTAAAGAGGGAACAAGACATGAATCAGTCATGGAACAAGAGGTCAGGAAGTATCAGGAACAAGTTTCAGCCAGGTTACTGCTCAGCGTGAGCTAATTCATCGTCATTCATGTGAGTCCAGCCTCCTTAAATGCTTCCCACAACGTCCACCTGTCACACCCTGCTGGAAGACTGCGTTGTCCCGGGCCCTAGCAAAGCTGTCAGCTGGTCTGGTCTCAGCTAAAAGGGTCGGTGAGCTACATGCTCTCTCTGTCAGCCCTACCTGTATCAGGTGGGCTCCAGATGGCTCTGGTGCTACCCTGTGGCCTAATACAGCATTTGTGCCTAAGGTGTTGTCTCCTTTTCACCGTAACCAGCCATTGCTGTTGGCTCGGTTTGAGCCTCAGTCAGGTGCAACAGAGGATGGGTCTGAGTTATTGTGCCCAGTAAGGGCGTTGGAGGCATACATTGCGGCCACCGTAAATCTAAGATGCTCGGACCAGCTTTTCCTATGTTATGGGGGTTCGAGGTTAGGCTGTCTTCTTTCCAAGCAGCATCTGTCCCATTGGATTGTGAGTGTCATCTGCCACGCCTACGCTGCAGGTCGCTGCTTCCAGCCAGTCAGTGTTAGGGCACATTCCACCAGGAGCGTCTCTGCTTCCTGGGCAGCTTTGAGAGGGGTCCTGCTGGAAGCAATATGTGCTGTTGCATCATGGGCTTCCCCGACCACCTTCACAAGGTTCTACAATGTCAATGTGGCTGCCCCTCATCCACTGGTCCGGTCCTTTTACAAGGTTCTGCTGGGCCCTCTCAGTGAGGTATGTGCTCAGGATTACTTGTGACATAGTTGATTAGTCATTCAGTGCTTTCAGCTCCACCCTCTGGGGGTCAGGAGGGATGAAATAGAATGAAAGTTACATATGTATGAATCTATGAATTAGTGTTGCGCCGATGCCATTTTTTGGCCCCGATGCCGATACCTAGCTGTGCAGTATCGTCCGATATTGATACCATACCGATACCATTACTTTGAAATTTATGTGTGTGTGTGTGTGTATATATGAAGAACAGCATACTACTTGGATGCAAAATAATTGCTATCATGACTTTGTCAAGCTGCGACCTTATGAAAGCAGGAAAAAGACTAATACAAAGTGAATCCAGTAGAACTAGTGAGTATTGGGAGAGAGAAGGCTGCGTTCAAGAGACATAAAAACATCAAAATGGTATCTGTGACCTATTTGTTGGTACTCGCCGATACCGATACCACCATTTTAGTGTGGTATCGGCGCCCCGGCCGATACTGGTATCGGTATCGGTGCAACACTACTATGAATCCCGGATGACCGACAGAGTTTCTCTGTCATTCAGAATCCTTGCTTCTGTGAGAAGATTCTGTAGGAACAGAGCCAAGGATGACACGAGGCTATATAGCCTCTGAGTGGTCATCCGGCGTCACAGGTGTGACTCTGTTGGTATAATTACTTGAACTGTGCATGCCCGTAGGGAACATTCAGTGCTTTCAGCACCGCCCTCTGGCGGTCATCCGGGATTCATAGAACCGTAGTTACATACTCAACTTTTGTTTTTGCTGCATAATACAGTGTGGAATCATCAGCATACATTTGTACAGTCACTTTACACAAAACTGATTGTAATCATTTGTGAAGATACCATATAAGAGTGGTCCCAGACAGCTCCCTTGCGGGACCCCACAATCCAAGACTCTGGAGTGAAACCAACTGCCAGTGTAATAAACCCGTTGCGTCCTACTTGTGAGATAACTCTTCATAAATTTGATGCCGGTTGGACCAAATCCATAGCATTCTAACTGATTGAAATTGAGTAGTACTGCACCAGTCGTCTCATAATTATCCATTTCTTTAAGTCAATCATCCGTCATTGCTGTAAGGGCAGAACAAGTTGAATGTTGTGTCTGTAAGCATGTTGGAAATCTGTATTCAAACCATTACAGTCAAAGTATTCCTGTATTTGTGCATGGACTATTCTCTCCATCAGTTTAGTAAGAACTGGGAGAATAGTGATAGGTCTGCTGTTCTTGCCAGTGAGTGCTTGTCTGCTATCTTTGGGTAAGGGAATAATTTTACCTTCTTTCCAGATAGTGGGAAAAACACCTTTCATTAAGCATGCATTTGATTCATGACATATCGGACCACAAACATAGTCAGCTGCCAGACTAAGTACTTTACTGTCCCGCATGTCATTACCCACTGAGCTATGGTCAGGGAGGGACTTCAACAACTTCCTTACTTCTCCTTTATCCACAGTATTAAACTGAAGTGCAACACTTGTCTAACATCACATTATTTTTTATAAATTTTAGATAATCAGAGTCAGTATCACCCGTATTCTGCCTTAGTGCATTGACCCCGTTTATATAAAAAAAATTTAAATAATTTGCTATATCCAATGGTTTGGTCAGAAATATGCCATCTGATTCAACAAAAGAAGCCCCGCAAGTTGTTTTTCTACCCATTATTTCGTTAAGGGTTTTCCAGAGCTCTTAACCATCTTGCTTTACAGCATTTAATTTTTTCATTTTTTTTTTTTTTTCATTTATCTATTCAGTTTTGTAACCTGGTTTCTTAAGTGACAGTACTTGAGAATTTATCCTCCAGTAATCCAGACATTACTAATCTAGATTTGCTCTCATCTCTTTCCTTCATGAGACTTTTTAGAGTCACATTCAAACATGGAGCTGGTCTCACTTTTACAATACACTTTCTGATGGGGGCATGTTTATCAACAATCTTCCTAAAGTTTTCTATAAAGACATTTAAGGGGGCCTCGGGCTCCTCAGCAACATACACATCAGTCCAGTCAACATGACCAACATAAGCCAAAAAAGCTTTCAGGAATTAATTTCTTAATTTTTTTTTTTTGTATTATATTGATCTTACATTAAGGAATTTTCGTTGTCCTGGTAATTGCTATATTATGGTCACTAAAACCCACAGAACGAGAAACTGGTTTAGTACAGCATAAAGGAATATTTTTTGTAAATATGGTCAATGCAAGTGTCAGAAGTATGGCCAGCACTGTTCGTGAAAGTTCTGGTTGGTTGAGAGATCATCTGAGACAAGTTACAAGCATTAATTAATGATACCATCTTTTGTTTCATTAGACATTGATTCACAAACCAGTCTATGTTCATATCCCTAAGTAAAATAATATCACAATTTACATCCCCAACTCTGTCAATTAACATACTAAAGTTGTTCTTTAGTGTGTTTTTCCTGGGTCTGAGGTATTGCACATCAGACCCAGGAGGTCTATAGCAGGATCCGATCAGCACCGGCTTAAGGTAAGAAAGATGCACTTTGGCTAAAAGATTCTAAACTGAGATAAACTAGGAGCACGGTTTTTTATTTCTGATTATTTATTTATTTATTTATATATATATATATATATATATATATATATATATATATATATATATATATATATATATATATATATATATATATATATATATATATAAATAAATAAAATGTGAAGAACAGTAGTATCCAGATGGGTTTCTGATGTGGCCAAGATAAGGTGTTTGGTTGTTTTTTTTTTTTGTAATCAAATAATTAAGTTCATGGACCTTATTTCTGATGCTACAAACATTCAAATGGGCCATAACAATGCCCTTTGAGACAGGAAGGAGATGATTATCATCAATGAGCCTATTGTCCAGCCTAAAATTTTTGCAAGTCTTGAACAAACCACAATCCACACCACACAATGCAGCTACAGAACACAGGAAGTGATGCAACTTCACAACTTTTTCCTGGTCCATCATAGCGTGTATCCAAGTTTGTGATACAGCTAATCTACTGAAGAAAGTGGCTTGAATAATGTAGCAAGGTGCAGCACAATTCATACCTATACTGCAGCTTGTTCAGTTTTCAGAGAGTAATTTTTCTCAAAAAGACACAAGAAGCAAGCAATGTTTTCAATTTTTTTATTGGCTTTTGGACTTTTTCCTTTTTCCAGTGTCGCCCATAACCGTTCTCTTCATGGTATTTGCATAATCTTTCGTTCAATACTAGGAGGATATAAACCAAGGTAGGCAGATGCTAGATGTTTACTTAGCAGCTACTGGGCTAAACTTACACACCAAGTAAAATTACTACAACCGGGAAGAAAATGTTTGCTGTTTAAAAGAATGAGAAACATACCTCGCAGTTGTCTATTGAAAGCAACTCATCTCTACCTGGTTTGTATCTTTCTAGTTGTAAGGCTGAAATAAAAAATAAAAAAAAAGGGACCATTGCTATTGAACAGAGCAATCGGCATAGCAACTGGAAGACAAAGGGACTGGACACTGACCCATTACAGAGAGTGAATAACAGGACGTCACTAAAGTTGGCACAAGATGGTCATCTTCTGTAGAGTGATTTACTTTGCAATGTAACAAGTCTATTTAACAGTTAGTGTGAGGTTTGATGCACCGGAGGTCTAGCCTAGTGTTGTATAAAGTTTAGGTGTGGCATGATCTCCAAGCATCTGGCAGTTTGAGTTGGTGCCATTCTGCAGTGGCTGAAAGCAAGCCAACACTCCTCCCCTCCCACCCTCCCCTCCCATCAAAGCTCACATAAGGCTACAAGGTGGGAGCCAAAGTTTGATCATTCGCACAGCAGCACGGGTACGAGCACATGGAAAGACATGATTGGACAACCACTATAGTGTGCTTGGAAACATGGACTAGAAAATGTTCACTCAGCTACATGGATGAAGCAGGAAGGGTGTGGGAACCTTCAACAGCTGATCTGAAACTCTGACAACCACCAATTCACCCCCCCTCCCCCCCTTCCTGCAAAGGCAACTAAGATCAGGGCAGCTCACATAAAAAGTAGTGATGTCTGGTCATCACAATTTTGGTATAACAGTTCAAACCACAATGAGTTGTCTGGTCTAGACATTTAAAACATCAGCCTCCCGTAGACTCAACTGCAACGCAACCGTCGCATTGGGGCTTGAGACGGTACAAGTTAACGCAGATACAAAGCTCACAATGAATTACAGTAATTGAAAGCTCTTGTTTTGGACTGGCGACCCCGAAGGGTGGACCATGATGCATGATGATATTCTGAGAAGACTTTGAGGGTCAGCGGTCAGTCCAGGTCCAGAGGTTGAAAGGGGGGCGGTGGGGTGCAAACAGGGAGGATTTGACTAGTTATGTTTAGGATAATCTGTAGCTCTACTGGCTTAAAAGCGCTTGGGTCCCCAGGGTGAAGCCTTGGCCTGGACTGGAGCTCCAAAGCTTGGGAAGTCCTCTGAGCTGCTCATGTCAGGGGCCTGAAAGGAGCAGACGGGGGAAATTGAGAAAAAATAGGCGCGACAGACTAAATGCAAAGTCCGCCAGGCGGCAAGACTAACCTTCTCGCTGTCGGTGGCCCAGGGAGCCTCCCTCACCACGAAACCTTTGGAGTTGCCGCGCTGCTCGTCCGCAGCAGCAACACTGCCACCAGGTGGCCTCATGTAAGCCATCTTCGCCTCGTTTTCCACAACATCTGACAACTGACAACCAAAAACAGGCAAGATCAGTGCCAGCAGCAGACATCTGCCATTAGATCATGACTGGACAGAAGATCCACACAAGAGCTTACATATTCCTCTTCCAGGTTCAGGAGATGATCAATGGCTTCGTCCACATGCTCCGGGCGACCTATTACCGTCACAATGTTTGGGTCTGCAGCGCCACTCTGTGGAAACCTGAGATCAACCTGAAAAAGATTCAAAGGCCATGTTAAACTCTAAAGTTAAATAAATAAATGAATAAAAAGGAGAAAAGGGATACTCCAGCATTCTGAAACATTTATAAACAGTTTGTGGATTACAGTGGCTGGGATATCCCATGAACTTGATAAAATACCTTTAACTTGGTTGTTGTATGCATGTGATAGACCAACACACAGTAGTTCCCAATTATATGAAAAAAAAAAAAAAAAAAAAAAAAACGTAACAAACCTGAACAAATTACTGTCACCTATAATTTGGAATTAGTCCCTGCCACCATAATTTCATCTAATAAATACAGCCGTTCCATGAAGTTTGTTTGACATTAGTCAATAATGAGCACTAGGAGCCATGTTGATTCAGGAGAATCTGCAGATATCCACAGCTCTGGGAGAGTTTATCCACAGAACAAATATTTTGTGCCCTCCACAAATCTGGCGTTTATGAAAAGTGGCAAGAGGAAAGCCGTTGTTGAGAGAAGGCCAAGAGAAGTCCTGTGTGGGGTGTATGGGGCAGAAGACTACGCATCTCTCTGAACACTGTCCCTAGTGTGAAGCATTGTAACAGCTGCATTGTACCGTAGGGATTATTTTTAATGGCAGAGGAGGCGATGACAGTTAATGGTAAGAGATGGGCCTCAGACAGGCTCTAAAAGAGTTTCTTCTACAACTGTAGATAGTTCTCACCAGCAGATTACAGTGTAATGGACCGTTATGCTACAAGTTGTCAAAGTTACACTGAACGTAGTTTCAGCGTAACCAATTTCAGTACTACACGGATGTTTGAAAGCAACATAGAAAAGTCGGTAAAGCTGCTGAACATGCATCAGCGCAGCTATAAACCTCCCGATCATCATAAGCCAGAGTTGGCTTGACGAACAGACGATTGTAAAACCCAAAAAACACATTCAGAGGACAGTTAAACAAAAACACCCAAATCAAATACAGAGTGACAATGTGTTAAAAGCCAAAGAGTAAAAGCATATTTTAAAAACTATTCACTAAGGGAGATTGTCTTATATGCAGAGGCAGATCGTACCAAAGCTCTGAGGCCTCAAGAGAAAACACCATCACCTAAATTTCCTCTGATTTGAGGGCCACTAGAAGCATCTTGTTAGTGGACCTGAGGGAATGAGATGGGGTGTAGTTGTGCAGCAGGTTGGACAAATATGCTGGTGCAAGGACACCAGGACTTCTGGAGTTATGTGCTCCCTTTTCTTTGTACCCGTTAAAAAAAAAATGATACGCACTGCAGCATTTTGGACTAGTTGAAGACGTGACGAAGTGACCTGGCCAGTTCTTGTTGAAAGAGGGTTACAATGATCCAGCTAGGAGGTTATAAAAGCATTACTGATTCCAAGTTACACCCAGAAGGGAGAGGTTTAGTCTTAGAGCAAACATTTACCCGGATGCATGGCTCTTCAGAGCACCCTGCACTGTTTAGCTTGTTCAACGGCTTTTGTTTGAAGCCGTTGGAGAAGAGCCATTTCAGAGTTAATTCACCACTTTCACAATACAAGCCTTCGACATATAAGCCACTCTGGACTTTAAACAGCATCTTGTATTTCCACTAAACCCAGCTCACAGCATCTCATCCCTTTTAAAAAAAAAAAAAAGGGAAAGCCTGAATGCCAATGAATTTTGTTCGATATCTGACAAAGATGTAAGGCAATATAAAAAGATTGTGTGATGTAAGGAAATGAAAAGCAAAAAATGTCACCACTTGTGCTAAAGATAAAATGAATAGTCATGAATTTGCATACGAGAAATTTCACTCTAGATCTGGGAATTATTTACCCTTCAAATTAGGATGTTTGAGTTTTCTTCAATCTGGTTCACCAGAGTACTTCAAGTCATACTGAATCAGTGTCAGAAATGTATGCAAACTCCTTCAAAAGCAATTAGAAATGTTCAAGAACTGTTCTTTGACCTAAAAGCTCTGGGAAGATGTACTTTAGGTTTCTAGGTATGAATGATAGTTGATGTTGCGCTATAAAAAGAAAACTACAGGCATTTTTTTGGCCTACCAGGTTTAGATAACCCCACACTGATCTAGAAAGGAGAACATGCACAACTGTACAAAACGTCACCTTAAACTCATCCATAATCTTGCGGATGCCCT
Organism: Fundulus heteroclitus; assembly: GCF_011125445.2. Taxonomy (NCBI): domain Eukaryota; kingdom Metazoa; phylum Chordata; class Actinopteri; order Cyprinodontiformes; family Fundulidae; genus Fundulus; species Fundulus heteroclitus. The sequence continues at coordinate 35,126,783 of NC_046369.1, read as the reverse complement.
TGCCCCGAGCTCCAATGATGCGGGCATGAATCCTGCTGTCCAAGGTGATATCCTCAGAGATCATCTCTTCCAGCTCGTCCACAATGGCCTGGATGGCATCTCGTGCAGCTATGGCATTCTGCTCATACCCTGTAATGGTGATCTGATCCTGGAAAAGGAAAAAGCACTTTCATAAACTCCAACTAAGAAGTCTAAACCTTCTATCAAAGTATTCCAGCATCAGTTTGAGCTGAGCTGAAAAAAAAAACGCATTTGTACAGAACTGACTCAATTCTGCAAGGGGATGCGCTATACCTGGTTTTCATCATTCTTCTCTGGGAACTGGATGTTCACATCATGCTCTGTGCGTATGTTTGTGATGATGGCGCCCTTGCGGCCTATGATTTTTGGGTGATACTTTGGGTCCACAGTGATGGTCAGCTTGAAGCTCTTGAGCGCCTGCAGGAGATTCAGGATAGATGTTAATCTGAGAACGTTGGGCTTGTCTTGCGACGCCGAGATGAGCACACACACAAAAAGAAAGAAAAAAAAAGATCTTTCCAGTTCTGTGTTACATCGTGTGAGGAGGCTTTAAGTGCAAATCCTTGAAGCCCAACTAAACACTGACCCGATCCTGCTGCTCAGCCTGCAGCTCCTTGACGCGCTCCAAGAGGCCTCCTTTGGCGCGGTCAAGGTGAGTGGCCAAGCCGGTGATGGCAATTTTATCAGACTGCTGGTCAGGAGGAGGCACTTGAATGTTTACCTGAAAAACGCAATGAGATGATGAGGAAACCGCACTAAAGCCACATCCATGTTTTAACCACTTTTCTAAAAAAAAAAAAACACGCACCTCAAATTCATCCATCATCTTACGAATTCCACTTCCTTTTTGTCCAATAATGTAGCGATGAAGCTCAAAAGGCACTTCCACCTCGATTGTGACAGGAACCAGGGCCTGCAGAACAAACGCCTTTAGATGGGTGGCAAAGCGAGCAACTGGATATGAGCAGAGCGTCGGCTCCAAACCTTCAAGGCTTCCACGGCAGCTTCGCAGCGCTCTTTGCGTCCCGAAATGAAAATCACGTCACATTTTTTGGGAGCATTTGGATCGACCGGTTCCTTCAGTTCCCCGTTAGCCTCTCCGTTCTCTTGAACAGGAGCCTCTGCAGGAGGCGCTGCTGAACAACGTACACCATAAATGAGTCTGAGCAGAAACGCTGCTTTCTTAGCTCCCCGTTTATCAGTCACTCTGAATGAGGACAAATTACCCCAAAGAGAGTACGTCACGCGACCCGGGTTTTACCTTGCGGGTCCTCACGTTCTGGAAACTTAATCTGCACATTGTGATCTCTTGTGATCTGCTGAATCCGGGAGCCCTTGGGTCCCATGATGGAACGGTGGAACTTCTGAGCAATCACACACTCCATGGTCACTTGAGCATCCTGGATGATTACAGGTCAAGAAAAAAATAAAAATAAATAAATAAACAAACATATCTGGGGGTGGGGTCAGGGTCAGTACTAACCAAGTCCTCAACAATCTCCTGCATGCGCTTCTTGGCTGCCTCCACACACTCTTTGGCTCCTTTGAGGGTGACCTTGTCGCTCTGAGAGGCTGTACGAGGGAAGCTCACGATGACGCCGCCATACTCCTCCGCAAGGTCCCTGAGGACTTGACCCCGGCGGGCCACAAAGTAACGATGGTACTTTATGTCGATGTTCATAGTGTCCTCCACAATGTTGTCCTGAAAACCCCAAAGTTAACGTCACAATTTAGCAACAAGAAAAAAAAGAAAAAAAAAAAAAGGCTGGTTGAGGAAGTGGTTTTATTAAGAGGTTTAAATGTACTAATCTTTTCCGCTTAGGGGTTTTAACTTGTTTTACATGTCGGGTAATTGTGAGGGCATGCACTGCAAAAAAGGAGAACTAAAAAAAGGGTAACATTTTCTTGAAATGACTGTATTTGCCCTTGATTTGAGCAGGTAAATAAGATTATTTGCAAATGGAATGAGTATTTTTACCCCTAAAATAAGATAATTAGATATACTGCACTTGAAATAAGATGACGGAGATGAATTGTTCCTATTTTTAAGTAAAAAAATCTTATTCCATTGGCAAATAGTCTTATTTACCTGCTCAAATCAATGAAAAATAGATTCATTTCAAGAAAAAATGCTTTATTTTTAGGTCTATTTTTGCAGTGTGTTTAGGAAACTTCAAAACTTGCGCCATGAACCTTTGAATTGGCTAAGCTACTCAAAAACGAACATTTATTCCATAGGCTAACATATAAAATGGCTGTAGATTGAGTTAAACTATGCTGCTGCAATTAAAAAAATCTTTTGGAAACATGTTAGAAGAAAAAAATAATAATAATAATTAAAGTTCAGGCATGGTGTGGGTATGTAAAGGAGCACCACTCACTCTTGAGTACACAGCATTTCTTAAACTCAAGCTGACAATTGGCAAATTCATGTAAAACTTTACCAGCAGAAAGAATGATCGTTTCACGACTAATGTTAGAAGTTTCTTAAAATTTAGGTTAAATTCACCATTATAAAAAATTAAAGCAACTGATTTATACTTATATGACTGGAATCTCAGACCAGCCTCTGCCTGTCAAGGACGTTTAACGGCGTACCAAACTCTTGATGAGCTCCTCCAGCTCCTTCTGGGCTGTCCGCACTGCCTCCTCGGTCCCCACTACAGTGATGAGCTCTTGATCTTTGTCCTCAGAGGTGGGGAAGATGATTCTGGCTCCCGTGCTGTCACGGACCTTTCGGATGTTTCCGCCGCCCTTTCCGATGAGGAACTTGTGGTATTCTGGCTTTGCGTGCAGCTCAGCGGTGAAACTCTTTATTTGCTGTAAAAGATTGTTTCCAAAGTATCAATTACAAGTTAAATTCAGCTCGGTACCCGTATCAAATCAATGTTTCAATAGATGAGGCCAGCAAAATAAGAGTCGAGTGGAGGGCGGCCAGTTGTGTATGCAGAAGTGTTTGGTTCTCTTTGTGGTTTGCTTCACAATTACAGCTTTAGAAGAAGAAAAAAAAAAAAAATCTTCAAAGTTGTAGGCATATTCTGCTGTATTTACATGGTTTAAATTCTCCAACAATCTATATAATACAAGGCTGTGTGGCAACTAAACATGACAAATGCTAAGGGGGTGTATACGTTTGCAAGGCGCTGCATTAGTCCAATGAAGCACAGGTTTCTGCTCGGTGTTGAACAGGAAATGTGAACGGTGCGTGTGTGCGAACCTTTTCTTCTGCCAAAGCAAGCAGTTGCTGCTTGGCTTTCTCCACCTCCTCTACGGGGCCTCTGATGGTCACTTTATCAATCCCTGAGCCCTCGCTGGGGAAGTGGATATGCACACCACCACACTCCTCCATGATGGAGCGCACCAAACGGCCCTTTGAGCCAATCAGGGAGTTGTGCAACTTTGAGGGGATGGAGACATCCATCTCTGTGATGTTGGCCTGTAAGCAGAGAGGGAGTCGTTAGACTGACGGGTGTTAGACCACGGCGCACAGACCGACGGGTAGCGGGCCTTTACCAGTTCTTTCTGAATGGCCAAAATGCGGGTCTTGGCAGCTTCACAGTTCGCCTTCTTCCCTGTGATGACGATCATCTCAGAGTTGCTGTTTTCCGCAGGCAGGTCAATTTTGGTGTTGGTTTCCTCTCTGATCTACAGCATTAAAAAAAATAAGCAAACAATCAAAAGGTCATTGTCACGGATTGAGGGCCCATTAAAAAAAAGCAATTCTGTTATTGACACAGCACCTTCTTGATGTTTGATCCTCCTTTTCCAATTATGTTTCTATGAAACTGCTTGAAGATGGGGACGGAGAGAGAGTGGCTGTTCTCCACCTAGACCAGCAAAAGCACAAGTTGAACACTCAACCAGCAGATCCGTCACAACCTGCTCTACATGGAGGTGGACAGAATAAAAAAAATAAATAATCATTTCTAAAAAGATTACCATTTCAGCCACGATCTTCTGCATAAACTTCGAGCATTTCTCGACCTCGTTCCGTGGTCCTCTGAGTTGAACGATGTCGCTCTTCTGTGCTGGGTCAGGGAAATTGATGATGACCTGGAACAAAACAGACCGGTTTAGAGCCAGGCAGCAGCTTCAGCACACATCACACGCAAACCAACACAAGTGGTTCCCACCTCCGGAAATTTGTCCCGCACTTCCTTTATCTTCTCCCCCTTTTGGCCGATGATGGCTCGGTGAAAACGCTGTTCGATGATCAGGTCCTTTGTACGCTCGTTCTCCTGCAAGCCCGACAAGTTATTGAGCAACACGTGGCCAATAGTAAACACGTGCTGCGTTCACTACAGGCAGCTGTTGCTTAGCAGTAGCCCCAGGTGTGAACTGACCATGCGTGACGCGAGCTCCAGCAGCTCCTTCTTGGCTTCCTGCACACCTTGGGGATCCCCCTCTATGCGGATCAGGTTGCTCTTCTCGTTGTCAGGCGGGATGCGGACAGTCACCTTGTGCAGCTCTTTGATGCGGTTGACTAAAAGTTCAAAATCAGAAAAGATTTTTGGGTTTTTAAGCCGTAAACTCATGCCGTTTCAGGATTTTATGGGCCTAAACTTACTGTTGACTCCTCCTTTTCCAATTAGGTGACGGTGGAATTTTGGGTCCACAGTGATCTCTGCATAGTCCATTCGACTTACCTGTTAAAGGCAACGGATATTTGAGATTATTGTGAATTCCATGTGTGGAAAGGCGACAGACACACTGCCTGTGACCAGAATCACATGGATCTCCTACTTTATAGTCACTGATAGACATAGTCAGTCCTAGTCTGAAATTCAAAAATTCTGTCTTTTTTCAGATCAGTGAATGCAGCAGCCTGAAAAGTTAAAACTGTGCTCAATACAAAAAAAAAAAAAAAAAAAAAAAAAAACTTCGATGTGGATGTCGTCACAGAAGAAAACTTATTCTGTGTATCAGAGATGTCAGAGACCAATAATCATTCCATGGTAAATTTGGCCTGAGATGATCATTCAGTATAAAAAGGTAGAGCAGCAAAGCTGCTGTTTTAAGGTTTGCATCGCTGAACATGCTGAGTTTGGAAATGTTGACAGCCTTTTCAAAGTCTCACCAAGTTAGGCTAAGGATGCAGCTGGAATCACAGTGTTTTGTTTAAGCCAACAACATTAACAGGCAATGTAAGATGCTAGAAACACTTTAAAATAGTAATTCTGGGGCCACGCTGGTGGAGCAGTGGGTAGCATGACCCATATACAGAGGCCTTAGTCCTTGACGCGGTCGACCCGGGTTCAAACCCGACCCGCGGTCCTTTGCTGCATGTCTCTCCCCCTCTTCTACCCCCCCCTTCCTGTCAGCCTACTTTAATAAAAAGTGAGCCACTAGAGCTGCAAAAAATCCCAAATAAAAGTAATTCTGAAGCCTTGGTTATTTTGTGTTACTGTACATTGATACAAATTAAATAGTATTGATGCTTGTTTATAATGGGAAAGAGTTGTATTATTTCTAGCTATAGAAACTAGTTGTTAGGAAAGAATGTTATATCCAACAGTGTTAGGAAGTGATTGAATTATGTTGCTGTTGGAAAAGGGGTGGGTTTAAAAATAAGTTTATACTTTTACCCACTCCTTTGAACATGTATTCTTAATACTTTACTATTGTTCTTTTTTTCTCCTTTGTCTTTATTTATAAATGTGTCTTACTATACCATGTCATATAAATTCAAATCACACCAATTCTAATCATTGGGGTTGGTTTACAGAAACTCATTTCTCATACAGTGTTCACCTCTACTAGTATACAGTGCCTAAGTAATCACCCCACTGGATGTTTTGACCTTTTATTGCTTTCATAAAAATCAATCATGACCAATAAAATATGGCCTTTTTCCACACACAAAACAAAAAGGACGGGAAAAAAACCCTTTACAGTTCAATACATTTGTGTGAAAAAGGCCAAATTTTATGGACGATGACTGATTTATGAAAGCAATAGGGGTAAAACATCCAGTGGCCTGAATACTTATGATGGGCACTGTAAATGACCGCTCATTGAGAGTAATATATGTTGAAGGCCGGTCTTATATTTTATATAAAAGTTACTACAGAAAAGTTAATTGTAAAAGCTGGTATCAGCAGGCCAAAGATTTAAAAGATGGAAAAAAAAAAAAAAAAAGAAAAAAAAATTGCCACAATTTTTTTTTTAGCTTTATATCAAGTTTTTTTTTAGCTTTATCAAGTGATAAAGTAGTAAAAAAAAATAAAAAATAAAAAATTTGGTCAGAGTTTGGTTCCTGAGCAAAACGAATTACAATCTCACCAAATCTGTAACAATGGCTTCAATCTGACTCTGCACCCCTTGCACATCTTTGGTCGGTCCTTCCAAGGTGATTCTATCTTCTCCCTCGGTGAACTCAATGTGCACCTTAACAAAAAAAAAAAAAAAAAAAAAAGATCAATTCAATTAGGACCAATAACGCACCGACCTCAAATTTCCTTCAATGTAGACAACAGTCACCTTGGGCATTTGTTGGGTGATCTTAGCCAAGTTCTGTCCCTTTTTGCCGATAATGAAGCGATGAAGCCAAGAAGGAGCCGACACCGAGGAAACAGTGTAGCTGTTTGCCTGAAAATTTAAACAAAAGTGAGTTTTCTGATCATTCTCATGCGCTCCGGTTACCATTTCTCAGCCCTCGTCAGGAAGCAACTTTACCTTGGCATAGACTTCGGTGAGGGCCTGCCCCAGGCGGTCAGGCTCCCCGCGAAGGATGACAGTTTCTGAGCTGTTGTCAGAAGGTGGGATCTCAACCGAGACACCAGTTTTATCCAGGATCTCCTGCAGGGTGTTTCCCTTGGGGCCAACTACATATTTATGCTGAGACTTCTTCACCTCCACTGCGATCGTGGTTGTATTCTTTCTCTGCAGGAGATACAAGAACCGATGTATGCAACGTTTTGACAGCAAAGTCAAGTTTCCCCCCTCCCCTCCAATGCATGACACAATCAGAAGAGACTTCAGATTTTTATTTTATACCTTCTCCTCATAAATCTTTTTGATCATAGCCACAGCAAGGGCCACCTGCTCCTTTTCCCCAGTAATGACGATCTCGGTCTTATTCACGCTTGGAGGGGGGACATTAATGCGAGCTCCAGTTTCCTGCGTCATCTCTCCAACTAGCTTACTGTAAGCACCAGTAATAAAGGGATGGTACGCCTTATCAATGTTCACCCTCTCCACAGCGCGCTTGTCCTTTAAGACAAAAAACACAGGGAATGAATTAAAAAAAAAAATAAAAAATAAAAAAACAACGAATGGGAAAATGTTTTCACACATTATGCTTCTTCCAGGTACTGATGTTACCTGCTCAGCAGAGATCAAGAGAATCTCATGCTTTGCCTTTTCAAGACCCTCCTTAGTGCCAGAGATCTTGATCTGGTTGCTGGGGTCCTCTGGTCGTGGGATCTGGATTTTGGTGGCAGTCTTGAGCTCCAGCTCCTGAAGCTTCTCCCCATTTTTGCCAATGACAAAACGATGGTGTTCCTTTGGGATGGCAACAGTGGCTGAAGCCTTTAGGGGGAAAAGGAATATTTAAGCCATCGTCTTTTCGTTTTTTTTTTAGAGACAGTACATGTTGAACAATAGCAGTTACAGAGCCACGTACTTGAGTCTGCAGTCGGGACACAATCTCCTTACGGGCTTTCATCACAGCATCCAGCTTTCCGGAAACCATGATGGAGAGTCCCTGGTCTTTAGCTAAGGAGAGTTCCAGGTGGGCTCCAGTCTTGTGCATGATGTCCACACAGACCTTTGCCTGGTCTCCTTCCCCAAACTGGTTGATGTCCTTGTACTTGCGCTCCTCCAACGGCACATGGAAAACCTGAGCCATAAAAAAAATATATACAAAGATTACTATTGCACTGACTTCCTTATGGGCGTCACGATGCCCACAGCAAAACCATGCTTCACGTTAGGATTTATGTAACCCATCTCTGCTGCAATAAGTGCTCTCAAACATGTGTTACAAAACACCTTTAAACAGATTACCAAAAATAAAACGGTCACAATTTCAGGAGACATCGAATCTGTTTATGATAGCTGAAGCAGAAGACCAAGACAGCACGTCAATCATCAAATTATAGCCGTAGTACTGGTATACCTGGGTGATAATAGAGGACTTGAGTGGGCGAATCTTTGATGTCCAGGCGTTGGTAGGTTCCTGCGTCCCCTCAGGTGTGGCCGCTTTCTCAGGGAGAGGTGGGAAAGCATCCTTGTAGGTAGGAAGTTCTTCCTCATCCTCTCCAGCATTGGGGCCTCCGGCAGCTGGAGGGGGGGGAGGGGGGGCTAAACATGTTAGTTTACCAAAAACATAATTTAAAAAAACAAAACTTCTGAAATGAAGCTACTCACCCCCACCCTGCTCTGGCAAGAGCCCACTGCGGTGCTCGATAAAGCTTTCCTGCGTAAGTACAGCGACTGAGCTCATGGTTAAGATCCCACGTCAAACACAGAGTCCGAGTGTGCCACTGAAAAGTAAGCTCACGTTATCGTTTTATCTTTTTTTTTTTCTACAGGTACAACCACAATGCAACTAACAAGTAAAGCGTCAGGTTAAAATGGCTTGAAATTTGGAAGAAAAAAAAAATGATTCCCCCAAAAAACTGCATTTATTTAAAACGATCCCCAAAACATCTTGAAATATTTTTTTGCTTGGATTATTTGCAGAATTTTACGTACTGACTAATAAAACTTATTTCTATGAAGTGCTTTTGATAGTTGGATAAAGGGATTGTCATGTGACCTAGATTTGCTAGTTATTAAGTTTTAGTATTATATTAGCAAGTTATGACACCATCACCTTGATTACGTTTAAAATGGGGCAGGAAAAGTTTAAGATGAAAAACTAAACAGGTTTAAAAAAAAAAAGTCACAAGCTCAAATTGTGCACAAGCTCATTGTTGAACTTTGGAACATGGGTTTTCTGTCATAAAAGTTGATTAGATAAAGGAAAAGCCAAAGATCATGATCACATGTTACATTCGCAATGTCAACGTCATGTTGATGCGAGCCAAAAACAAGTACTACAAAAGGAGATCAAAGTTAGAAAAAACTGATGTGAGCAGGCATCCACGTTTCTCTTCAAACAGTACAATTCCCAGAATTATAATTGGGGGAAGGTCAAGCGGATTTCACTCAGTGACCCCCCCTCTATGTCCACAATGCAAGAGATTAGCGCAAATGTCCACGAGCAGCCATGTCTTAGATCTTTGAGCCAAATGTTCAATTTCCACAAGGGGAAAACAAATGCACTCACCTTTACCTAGGAGTAATTTTACTATTTACTACTATATATCGTGTAGTTTATTGAATGAACAAAGCGTCTCGTAAATGAATACGGGCCCCGTTTCATGTCAGATTCAACTTCGCTATCTGTGATGAAACCCGATATAGCCAGGGGACTCTCTAGCTTGTGTGTTTTGGTCAAGAAAATCTGGCCAACAAAGAAAAGAATGTGAACAGTTACAGGGTGGAATTTCCTCCAAGAGAAGCATGAAAAGACGAAGGTATGAAAAGTCAGTTTAAAAAAAAAAAAAAGGAACAATGAGACGGCATTACTTAAATTAGATGGATTCCTTTTGTTCTAAAACCTCGGTACGCCCAGCTGTGTTACCCAGGGAGTCAAGGTAATGATGTGAACAGAGAGATTTGACAAACACCTAATGGCAACTGAGTCAGCAGCAACCCATTAGTTCCACCAGCACTTTTAATTACTACAGTGACGTCAAAATCTAACAGGTTTGTCACGATAAACTAGCTTCACTGAATGAGTTTATGAGAACCTTCCTCTGCTTCAAAGCGGTGAACATGGCGATTAAAATTTTTTTTTTAAAAATCGGGACAGTCCTGTCCTGAGTACACCGAGTCCTGGCCACTGCACTTTTCCAGTCAGACCAAGACCATAGAGCCTAAAAAAGGTTGAATAACTATGAACACCTGCTGTAGATAGACTCCATCTATAATGTTCTTTTTTAAAGTACCGTGAGTTGACACATCATTTGTTGTGAATAAACTGGAAGATTTATTCCACGTGAATGACTTTGTTGCTGCATGTGTGTAAACTTACCAGCTAAATGGTCAGTTACCAGATAATCCGTCCTGTAAAAATGCAAGTTCCCGTCAGCCTGCCAGCTTTTACCTGTTTAAGAAAACAAAAAAAGAGAAAGAAATATGGAGTAGGGGGCGTGAGTACATAATCTCGTCTATGAACGACTTTTAGTGGCAATTTGTTCACATACAAATAGATTTCTGCAATAAATCTACAAGCTAATTGATCTTCTATGTTTAATTAGAAAGACCAATTATCGCGGTGTAGACAATGTTTTCTCAAATAGAGCAGTCTGAACATAGGCTTCCAGAGCGTAATGATTTGAAAGCGTCTTGCTTTCTGTTTTTGCATAAAAAAGAAAACTGAACTGTTCTTCCAGGGAATCTCTGGCCCATGTGCAATATGACAGGTCAGCAGAAATTTATGCACAGGCTCAATATTACGGTATTACAACACAGAGGAAGGGGGGGAAAAGAAATTTAAAAAAAATAAATAAAAAATGGCAGATAGAGTTCTATTTTGGCTGCTGGCTCTTCTGAATATAACCACGACTGGGCATGGATATAGTGTTGGCATGATACCAGCATTTTGGTATCGGTACCTACATGCATTTCTTTTTGATACTTTTTCAAATAAAAAGAGAACACAAAAATATCATTACTGACTTTAGGTTAATAAAATAAAAAATCTTAAGACCAATAACATATCAGTAAATAAAATACCACAAACAAACTTTTCTAATACACACAATTTTAAAATACTGTATTTTTCAGACTATAAAGCGCACTTAAATCCTTAAACTTTCTCAAAGATGTATTGTGCGCCTTATATACACACACACGATTACTGACCAATTTTATGTGGTACAATGCGCTGAAAAATCTGTCAAAATATAATATAAAATAATATAATAAGTATGACTTTGGTTAGCAAAGAAGCCGCTCTGCTCAATGGATTCTAGGGCTTAAGGAACATTTGAACCTCAGTCTAAGAAAAGAAATAAATAATATTCCCGGCAATCTGGATTATTAGCCGCGGTGGCTTTTAGGCAGTACGCATGCCCACTGCTGTCCTGTCTCAAGCAACGACTTTGAGAGAGACGTTTTCCCAGGTCCCTATGGAATGGGCTGTGATTGGTTCAGAGCTCAGTCTAAGCACCGCCTACTGCTGAGCCGTTTCTGCCTTTTTCCACGCCTCCGTAAACCTCTGTAGCTCCTACCGCTGTTGGCATCGGCAGAGTAAAGCCAATCATCCTTTCCCCGCCACCATCAGCAGCATTGCTCGCCTGCCGATCAACACCCCCCCCCCCAAAAAAAAAAAAAAAAAAAAAAAAAAAAAAAAAAAAAAAAAAAAAAAAAAAAAAACACACACAACACACACCCCTGTGGGAACCTTAACAAGCTCACTCTTCTGAATTCATTCTGCTTGAGGGCTAGCATGCAGAGTTTCACAGAACACAGCACCACTAGTGGCATGATGTGGGAGTTACACCGCTTTGAAATTTGTACTGCTGCCGTGTAACTGGAACGTTGTGGTGTAAACATGACAACGAAAGTAGTATCGTTTTCAGGGGACCCGTAAAATTCAAGCTTACCACTTTTCATCCGACATCACTAAGCAGTATGTACATACATCATATTAAATCGATAATTATCAACAAATTCAAAACATATTTTATGTGCAGCCCTGGCCATTTCATACTGTTTAGCAACGTATTTTTAGATACAGAACACACAAAACACTGAATTCAAACTCAACCCTTTATTCAACTGACTTTTTACCAAAACTGCAAGTTTAAAAAAAAAAACAGAATGTGTGCTCACTGAACTCTTTGAAGGGGGCGGAGTTTGATTCCTGGATCTGTGTTGGTGATTGGTTGGGAGGATGTAATGACTGACATTACTCAACATGGCTAGAATGCAAAAAGAAGGAAAACTGTTGAACTTTGACCCCCCATCATTGATATACAGCTATTGATCGATCGATATATATCGTTAATGAATTATCGTCCAGGCCCAACTTGGGGGGACAAAACAGCAGGTCAGAGGCACTGCCCTGAAGGGCCAATGGCATCAACTTGCTGTCCCCCTGTACAAGACGGTCTGACATGTGATATATTTTACAATTGTAAAACTTAAGTAAACAAGTTATAGCAATATTTAGGCATGCGTAATTGTTCTTTTATAGAAGGATCTTTTTAATGCCCATTTCATTACATCTTCAGTTTTGGTGTGCATCATTCATGCCGAATGGGCCAGCAGGGTATCCCTGGGGTGCTGGGCATTATGCTAAAGTAAGGCCAGATGATAAGTCAATAACACACACACACGGGGAAAAAAGTGTCAATAAAATTCGATAGAATAACAGTTTTCCCTTCAGCATTCTAGCCATGTAGGTTAATACCACAGTCGTTACATCCTCCCAACTAATCACAAACGCAGTCCCATGAACGCTTCGCCCCCCTTCAAAGAGTTCAGCGAGCACATGTTCTATTTTAACCATATGCATTTTTCCCCCTACATCCTCCAGCCCTATGCTAAAGTTAAAGATGTTTAACAGCACAATGCGCAGGGTGGCCCTGTGCTGTGCTCAGCGATCGCACACCATGCATAGGAACGAGCACTGGTTGAGATTCTGAGCTTTTTATGTGCAAACCTGTGAAACTTCACAGTGGAAGTTTCACAGACTTTGCTGCCCTCAAGACGGCTCATTAACATATGTCAAAGCCTTTAAGTGAAGAGTGCAACAGTTGGGTCATGGGTGAGATTGTGAAGCCTTTTTCACACCAATTTAAACGTGTGGGGGGGGGGGACTTTGCACTCATGCAGCAAACACATGCCTTATAGTTAGGCATGTTACCAGTTATTGATCAGGATCCATAGTCGTTCCAATTACTGGCCATACTCCCAAAAGAAAAGTTAGTTTTGGGTATTTATGGTGAATTCTTAAAAATCTGTCTATAGTTTATATAATAATGGATTGGATCTTAGTAGTTTAGGATTTAAAACATTTAATACAAAGAGGAGAAGAACAAACATCATAACAGAGTCAATTAGGCAGCAACTACTTTGCTGCTGCTAGCTAAATCTGGTCTCCAAACGCTTTCTCACTACAAAACTTGTTTTCCCCTCATAAGATTTATTTATTCTGAACAATGAACAGGTTGTACATTTCAGAGCAATATCAGCAAAACTGATGTTAACGCAACACCAACTACCTCAGACTCTTCACCAGCCATTATTTTTACCCTTCTGCATCATATTGACATCTGAAAGGGTTTCTGGATTACATTTTGAAAATCTGCGGAATTATTTTCAGGCTGAGGTCCTTCAGAGAACCTAGCTAACATAATTTTATATTACGATAGAACGTAAATTATAGTGCAGTGACAGTAAGGGGGAAGAAATAAAAAAAAAAAACATACAACTAAAAGAGAGTACCATTGCCAAAGAAATAACGAAAACTAATTTAATAGCCATTTGTTAATGAGCGGCTAATGGGTCAGCGTACTTGCTCTGTACTCCAGTCTAACCTGCATTAATATTTCCTACAGCCTGCCAGCCTTCGAGCCTTAATAACATTATGGTCCAAATCCCGGCTTACAGACTTAAGAAGGCAGCTAACAGGATATCATGTTAACTAGCTGACAGCTGCCAACGACACATTACAGCACAGTTAATGCTAGGTGCCTTCATGTCGGCTAACCTTGCCTAGCCGATAAAACATTTTAGTCAGCCTGACAAAAATCATCATCAACAAAGCGAGGGCACGGAGATAACGTTAGATATATACAGGCCTGTGAGTGGAAGAGTGATAGCCACAAGGACAAACTGTGACTACTGGCTCACAAACCCTGGCTTGTTAGCAAACTTGCTAAAAACTTTGACTACGGCGTGTGCGACTGTGACACGTAGCCCTTCAGCTAATAGGTAGCCTCAAGTTAGCATGCCTCACTCTCACTTGGAAAAACAGAACTTAAGTGTGTCGCTTTTACGGTCAGCGACACTGGACAATCGGCTAAATAAAACGCGAAACACTTTCCGTGAATTCAAGTCGCACGTTTATACCGCAGTCGTGTTGTTCTGTGCGGCTCGTCCAACATTAGGCGCACTCAATAAAAAGTACAAGTCCAACTACAGCCTAGCTAGCGAGCTAACGCTAGCTTCCATTGCGTTCCACTAGCGAGCTAAGTCCACGTAGGCACACAGCTGAGAGAAGGGTTGAAATGACACGGAGTCAGGCCAGAACACAGCGTAATATTCCTGCGATCGCCTACAAACTGGCCCAAAGACAAGTACCCCGGTGTCCCATTGGTGAGCAGCCGAAGTCACGGATGGCAGCAAAACGGAGGCATTGGACTGAAAACAAGCCAGCACTTACTTCTTTTATGTGTTCGTCTGCCCTGAAGGTGCAGGAGCTGAGCTGAAATTCCACTGGCGAGAAGGTGGGAGTGAAGCCTGGCGGATATATAGAGGTCTCCGCCACCAATCATGTCCTCCAACGTCACGTCCAAGAGTCCAGTTACAAAGAACTTCTTTTCATCGTTAACAGTTCGGGACCTTTTGATAGATTTGTGGCCTTAAATTGCATTGTTATAAATTATCCCAACACTGAGATCACTGCTGTGTTTTCCCGAAGATTAAACGCCAGAGTGTGGCAACATGTGTAGCGCACGCCATCAGTTACAAATTATTACAAGTTTAGCTGCATTAATAGAATCAAGGAAATAACTTTTTTTCCGACTGTATTTAAGTTATGCATAATAATAACCAAGAGCACTGGGGGGGAAAATACAGCAAAAAAAAAAAAAAAAAAAAAAAAAAAAAAAAGTTAATAGACTGAAATCCCCTATTAAGCATTACACTTTTAGGTTTGGCATGTCTATGCAAAGTGAACATCTTGAGCTCAAAACCTCAAAAATGCAAAGTATTTCCTCAAAATAATTAAATGAAGATTGGGTAAATGCATTTGTTTTAAATGCATATATATATATATATATATATATATATATATATATATATATATATATATATATATATATATATATATATATATATATATATATATATATACACACAAACAAGTTCTGGGTCTTATTTTAAGAGCTTAAATATCCCTTCTGCATTGGGGACCTCTTGGGAACCCCCAAATTAGATGGAGAGTTTGAGAGAGAGACGTCTAGGTTTTCCTCTCTGACCTGTTGCCACCGTGACCCAATGTCAGATAAGCAAACGATCATTGTGCATGGATGGATGGATTCTAGGAGTCACTGGATATTAGGATCAGACCCACAGCATCATAGTTTCTCCACCTAAAATGATTTTAGCTGAAAAAAAAAATTATATATATATATGTATTATCTTAGTCCCACCTGAACAAGGAATACAGTTTCAGTTAAAACACTCAATGGAGCGTAGCAACCTCCCAACAGTACAGTTATGATGGCAGAACAGAAACAGGTTGTTTCCTGGCTGGCCTCTCACCAAAAAAAAAAAAAACACAACAGGTTGCAAGTACTTACATCTAATGGTTGTTGGTGAAACCAAGATCCCCCTTTTTATTTTCTAAAGTGAGTTTCAGATTCCTTTTACTTCTCTTGTCATCCTTCATAATGTACCTGGTGGCAAGAGAAAGTTAACCTGGTCTGTACACTTGGTCACAATTCTAATTGGTTTAAATCCCATAATTGCGCCAACTTTATTTATTTATACCCTTTCAGGTGAGAAACATTTGAGTTATATAGAGCAATACACTACTGATGCCGTGTTCTCTTGTCTTTCCCATTTTGAAGAGGCTGCCAAGGTGATCCATTGTGCAACATTCTATTTACAGCCCAACAAAACAGGAAGTCATGCATCACCAATTAGAGGTTTCTAAAAAGTCTTATCAGTTCAAACAAGTGTGAAAAATGCATAGGTTATGTTAAGTTCATATGAAACGCTCATTGTGCTGTGAATGTAGCAATAGCTGTATTGTAGAAAACTAGTGGTGCTAGTAGGCACTTGTAAGAGTGGAAGTATAAGTGTACATAAATAGTAACATCTGCCTTTGCTTGTGGTGCCCTCAAAGGGTCAGGGAGAGAGATTTTGTATTTGATTCTGGTGGAGATGAGAAGCCGGTGAAGTGAGTGAAGAATTGGTGTAATGTGTTCTCATTTTTGCATTTTCATCAGCATCATAGTTGCAGAGGTTTGGAGATATTGGAGCCTCTGAAGACTTGCTAGAGATCCCACAGAGCATGCTATCACTAGTCGATTCTGGAGGAGACAAAAGCATGGATAACATTTTCTGCATCTAGTAGGGTAAGAGTTGGGAAAGGTTTGGCAAAGTTATGGTGATTGAAGGAGATCTTGCAGAGTAACAAATCTGAAATTTATTCACGTTTATTGACTTACATTAACAAATGCAGACACTTATGCCTACGTTTATATTGACAGTTATCTTACCCCTCAGGACTCGAGTCACATGACTTGGACTTGAGTCAGACTCGAGTCATTGATTTTATGACTTTAGACTTGACTTGGAAAGTGTGCAGACACTTGTGACTTGAACCTGTTTGCTTGAGCAGACTTGACATTTTACCCAAAATCTATAGCTTAAGACATAATTTAAAAAGTGCACACCATTAATTCATTTCACTCAAATCAGTATCTACAAATGCAGACCCTCTCTCTCTTTCCTCACTCTGTACTTATGTGTGTGTGAGCTGCAGCACATCAAATCAAATTAACCAGATTTTATAAAAAAAAATAAAAATAAAAAAAAATAAAAAAAAGGGGGGCAAGAAAAGCTAAGGACAAAAATGCTCCCAAGAGTAATTTCGTTTTGGTCTGAATATGAAGTTCTGCTGTTGCATTTTTCACTGAATATTCAGGAAAAATATACAGTTCAAAGGAGGACGGTTCTTAAAGCTAAGTTTAATTTTACTGTTTTGTAAGGTCAGTTGGACTGGTTTCATCACATTTTGAGATACATATTCATTTAAGAACATATGCTCTATTATTTACATTTAACATATATTTCAACATTATTGAAGACCCGAAATGACTTCAGATGAGAAGTTTCAGACTTGGGACTTGACTTGAGAAATACCTGTTGTGACTTGAGACCTGACTTGGGACTTCAGGATGTTGGAGTTAATTTGTGTTCTCATATTATGGCCCAAGTCTATTGAATGCATTCAATGCCAAGTGTGGTGTAATATCTCATCTTACCACTATGAGGCGCAAGTTAAAAAAGGTCAGGGACGCATGTTGCGTCATCACGTTGATGTTTAGAGAGCGCGCTCAAAAAGCTTCTTCCCCCATCCCCCTTTCATTGCTGAGATGTGTTCAAGATGTTCATTGTCACCTGTGACTAAAATAAATAGAGTAAAACAGCAGTAATCAATTCTACTAAAGATAAACATTAGTCCTATAATCATGGAAATGTTCTTCAGGTGATAAAAGGCCAACTTTGTAATTGTCTTTAGATGCTTTTGGAGGTTCAGGTCTGAGTCCTTCATTACACCCAGATTTCAGGCCTTATCAGTGGTTCCTAGCTGAAGCAACCGAAACTGTGTGCTAACTTTTGATTGCACCTTTGTGGGTCCAAATGTTACTTTAGTTTTGTTCGTTTTTTTAATTGAAGAAAATGTGGCACATTCATGCATTGATTTCTTCTAAGCATTTACTCAGCGCTTGAATTGGTTCATAGTCACTTGGTGACATGGTGCTGTGCGTCGTCTGCATAGTTATGGAAACTGATGTTTGTTACGATCTGAGATAGAGGGAGCATGTAGATGTTGAATAGGAGGGGACCCAGGATGGACCCTTGGGGAACCCTGCATGTGATTCTTGTCATCTCTGATGTAAAGTTACCTACTGACACAAAAAAGTCCCTGTCATTTAAGTAGGATTTAAACCAGTTCAGTGCTATACCAGAAAGGCCGACCCAGTTTTCCAGGTGCTCTAACAGAATGGAGTAGTATGGAGTCAACAGTATCAAATGCTGCAGTAAGGTCCAATAATACAAGTACTGTGGTTCTTCCCCAGTCTGTATTTATATAGATGTCGTTGAACTCCTTGACAAGGGTGATCTCTGTACTGTGGTGAGCACGGAAACCTGACTGGAAAACATCAAAGCGGCTGGTTGTAGTTAAGGTTTTTAACTATTTCAGCTTTTCTATAAGCTTACTGATAAAGAGGAGGTTTGAGATGGGCCTGTAGTTCTGCAGAAATAATTTGGTGAAATTGTTCTTTTTCATCAGTGGTTTGATAATTGCTGTTTGTAGAGACTGGGGGAATACTCCTGACAGAAGGGACGTGCTTATTACCTGAGTCAAATCTGACGCTATGACAGGCAAAACTTTCTTACAGAAAGCTGTGGGTAGAACATCATCGCAGCAGGAGGAAGAACTTAGCTGGTGAACAATTTCTTCAAAGCGTTTGTAGTTTATTTGGCTGAATTGGGACATCTTGTCAAGATAAGTTCTAGTTGGAAACAGCTTTGGTTCTGACCTTGATATGGATGTACAGACTGATCCTCTAATCTTTTGTTTTTTCAGAAAAGAAGTTAGCAATCTCATTGCAGGCCCTGGTGGAGTGGAGTTAAGAAGCCACAGTCATAGGAGGATTTGTTAACCTGGAGACCACCACTTTAAATGTGTGTGGTGTCTCTCTCACTCTCACACACACGCTGTAGAGACAGTCAACTCAAAGCAATGCATTAAAGCCATGGATGAAGAGGTCCAGTCATTAAAAGGAAAGTAACACTTTACCAAAGGGCAAGAAAACAGCGGGTGGTAAGTGGGTTTATTCCGTTAAGAGTGACACTGATTGGAATAAGTATAAAGCAAGATTTGTAGTGCAGTGTTACAGCCAGAAGATGAGGATCGATTATGGTCAAACCTTCTCTCCAACAGCCAATTTAACAAGCGTAAGAGTAGTGCTACAAAAGGCTGCACAGGAAGATCTGTTACTCCATCAAATGGATGTGAAAACAGCTTACATACACGCTTCCATCGATTATGAGATCTACACTGATCAGTGTAGATCTCATAATCGATGGAAAACCGAAAAGAAGGTTAAGAAGAAGGAAAAGATTTGGTATGCAAGCAAGAAAAAATGGTATGGGTTGAAACAATCTGGCTGAAACTGGAATAAGGTTCTACATGATTATTTAACTGAAAATGGTTTCATGCAAAATCCAACAGACCACTAAGTTTACACCAAGGAGACAGAGCATGACAAAACCCATCATGATCGTCTGGATTGGTGACTTGATAATTGCAGAAAACAATGAAAAAGCATTGAATGATGTGAAGAAGATGCTTTCAACAGATTTAAGATGAAGGACTTAGACAGGAGTAAGCATTTTCTTGGTATCGATTTTGTCCGGTCTGATGGATGTGTGAAAATGTCACAAAAAAAATGTCAACAAGACACTGACAGGGTTCAACATGCAGAGCTGTAAACCAAGAGAAACTCCCTGTGACCAGAAATTCTGTTACACAGAAGATGGTATTAAGATGATGGAGGCTGTAGGCAGATTAGGTGCAATCTATATATTGATTGTTATCACAATATTTTTGTGAACCAACAGTGGAACACTAGGTTACAGTGAAGCATGTATTAAGGTACCGTAAGGGAACTATAAACAAATAGCCGTGCTTCAAGAGAAACAACAGTGAGGTGTTAGGTCTAGTGGCCTATAGTGATGTCGACTGGGCAGGCGATACAACTGACAGACACAGCACTACAGGTTACTATGTGAACCTAAGTAAAAACAGTTCTTTAGTTCCTTGGAAAACCAAGAAAAAAGCCCACTGTAGCGCTTTCTACCTGTGAGGCAGAATATATGGCTCTAGCCCCAACAATGCAAGAGTGCATATATTTAAAAACAGTTATCGGAAGATGGTTACAAACACACAGACAGTGAAGCAAGACAACCAGGGAACAATCGTTTTGGCCAAAAATCCCGTGAGCAGACAAAGGTGCAAACACCTCAATACTAAATATCATTTTGAAAGGTCCAATGTAAATGAAGGGAAAGCCTGTCTGCTGCATTGTACTACTGAAGAAATGGCTGCTGACATCTTGACCAAACCTGTTTCTAAGCTAAAATTGAGAGTTTGCAGACATTATGTTTGGCGTTTAAAAAAGTGGAAGAGATCCATTTCTGCATTTTGGTTTATAGTGCAATTCCAAACTTGGTTTGTACAACCTGAGTAATTCTATTGAAATTTGTGCAACCAGAGTACAAGTGGGGGTGTCAGTGTTTTCATGTTATAGCCTAAGTCTATTGAATGCATTAGTGGCAAGTGGTGTACAAAAAATTACATCTTACCACAATGAGGCAAGTTCAAAAGGTCAGGGATGCATGTTGTGTCATCACATTAATGTTCAGAAAGCGCACCCAAAAAGCTTCTTCCTGGGTTTTTTTTATTTTATTTTGTTGTACAACTTGTTCATTGTCACTAGTGACTACAATAAATATGCTACAGAGGCTAAAGAGGATCACCGCCTCTGTCAAAATATTCCTCTGAGTTTAGCGCCGGGGATGCTGCAGTGCTCAACAGAGGATAAAGACTTGAGACTTACTTTGGATTTGCAAAACAGTGACTTTTCTCCCACCACTAGAAAAAAGCATTTACCTCTTCCTGGGTTGCTTCCTCAGCAGGGTGTGGCAGCAGGAGGGAGAAACAAGCTGCAGGTGCTGCTGAAAAGCTTATGGAGCAGACCATTTGGAAGGAGGGTAGAGCTTTAAGGAATTATGTTTAATTTGAATATTCTTTTGATTGACCTTAGATTTGTTTAGTTGATATGAGTTGTATTTATGTAAATATTTATTGGGTTTTATTTCTTGTGTGGGGTGTTAGTTTTCTTTTAGTATTGTTTATTTCTTCTGTGATCATCCCCCTTTCTGGTTCCTTCCAGCAAGGCTCTCAGGGCACAATGCTACAAAAGGCAGTCAGCTTGCTGTCAAGGTAATGTGGGGTTGGTCCAATGTCTTAAATAAAGTCATCTCAAGTGTCATTTTATTGTCCTGCCCATTAAGCCTTGAGCCAATTCCCCGGCCAAAAGCTGAGAAGCGCTTTAGACTACAGTCAGTCACCCATTCACACCCTTATGGTGATGATGAGCTACATTTGCAGCTCATCACCATAAGGGGCAGACTGATAGGGGGAAGGTTGCCATACATCGGCGCCTCCGGGCCAATGTAAGGAAACGGCAGGTAAAGTGTCTTGCCCAAGGACACAACGACAGAGATGGTCAGAGTGGGGGATCAAGCCAGCAACCTGCAGGTTACAGGATGTACTCCTTAACTCCAGCACCATCGTCGCCCCCACATATCTTATAGGTTTAAGTAACTCCAAACGAAGCACCTGATTCTCTGTTTCAGCTTTAAGGTATGGTGGGCAATTTCCCCGGAAATGTTGGAAAGAAGTCCCGTTGTGAATGACTGTGTGCATACGCGAGACCGTCTTACATGTTCTTTCATTCCCCAGGTGGATTGCGTGAAAAAAAACTCCCAAATACATCCATCCATTTTCTGACCCACTTAATCCCTCATGGGGTCACAGAGGTTGCTGGTGCCTATCTCCAGCATTCACTGGGCGAGAGGCAGGTA
Organism: Fundulus heteroclitus; assembly: GCF_011125445.2. NCBI lineage: Eukaryota > Metazoa > Chordata > Actinopteri > Cyprinodontiformes > Fundulidae > Fundulus > Fundulus heteroclitus. The sequence continues at coordinate 35,105,087 of NC_046369.1, read as the reverse complement.
CACCCTGGACAGGTGGCCAGTCTGTTGCAGGGCAACACAGAAACAAACAGGACAAACAACCATTCACACACACACTCACACCTAAGGACAATTTAGAGAAGCCAATTAACCTAACAGTCATGTTTTGGACTGTGGGAGGAAGCCGGAGTACCCGGAGAGAACCCACGCATGCACAGGGAGAACATGCAAACTCAATGCAGAAAGACCCAGGGTTGAATTTGAACCCAGAACCTTCTTGCTGCAAGGCAACAGCGCTACCCACTGCGCCAAATACAATCTGGTCTTATTTCTTTCTTCTGAAGCCTTGTCACGTCTAGGTTTTAAATTTTAGACCCTGAAGCAGCAAACAGTGAGTAATTTAAAATCATTTATTAAAGTTGATGTGGAAATGATGACGGTGAAATACTGGAACCGGGGAACTGTTTTGCTGTGTTATTATCCTTTACAAATATGCGCATAGGAGGCAACATGTAAGAAGGGAAAGAATGGACCTGGTGACTTCCGGAGAGAAGGTAGAAAGAAGCTCAGCTTGTCACATATCTTGTTTTAGTCTACAGACAGTACTCAAGCACCACCTAGTGGTGAAATATTACTTATTGCTCCTTTAACGTGTAAAAGTGCAGTCAGGTCCATACCAGACACCAAATGAGAGCCAGTACCACTATGTTTATAAATGAGTGTTACGTTATATGTAAGGCTCTCCAGACAGGAATGAATAGGGTGTCGAAAGTAACTACTCACATTTCGCCATTTTTATTTTTTGCTGCAATTTTGTAGCCTCGTGAGACAATCCTGATCTTGCGAGCTAGTCAAGGTTTCACTCACAGATCAGTCTGGCTACTTTCCGTCAAAGAAAATTTGGAGCCGTTCACCAAACGAACGTCCAATCAGCTTTGGCTTTGAGGCGGGTTGAGGTGTGACGCAACGAGAAGCGCGACAGTTCAGTCTAAACAACATGGCGGCTTCAGCCGATGAAACTAGCGTTAACGTGGCTATGGAGCAAGTTTTATCGGAATTACAGAGTATTTCTTTGCTGAGCTAACGAGCCTTTACCTGCAGCAGCAAGAGTAGCTTGGCTTGTGGTTGTGTTTTCGTTGTCGCTCTGTTAGTACGTCATATGCTTTGTTGATCTGATTGGTTTATTTGTCTGTAACCAACATAGGCCAATCAGCTAACCAGTATTTTCGCCCCTTCCCAAAATTACTTCAACGGAAGGTTTCCAGATGAATATGCGGAGCAAATCCATCTGGCGGAGTCAGGTTAGCAATTTTGTAGTTCAAGCTGAAGGATGCCAAAGCTACAAGAGGATAAGTCAAAATGTCCCCCAGCATACTTCAAAAATGGACGAACTGGGTGGTGCAGGATGGTCTGCGACCTGGAAGTTGTGAAGTGTCTCATTTGCATTTAGAGAGACCCCACCAGAACAAGTTCCTCTTAGATGCACCTCAGAACACGGGTAAAAAACGGGCTGTAGGGCTAAATGAATGACAAATTCAGACCAATGCATTGCAGTTCCACTTTATTTAGACCCCAACTGAATTATTTAAACGTGAAAAGGAAGCACTTGTAAGCACTTCAAATATGTCCCCTTTAACTATTTAAGCTGATATATATTGTATATTTTGTTTATTTATTTACAAACACCTGAACAGTTTTGAATGTTGCCAATAACGTGCAGTTAAAGTTTGTCTAGAGGTAAATTTACATCTCACAAAATCTGAAGTTTGGCAATATAAAAGTTAAATATGTCTTCTCTTAAAACGTTTAGCAACGGTATGAAATAAGATAACTCGTCCTTCCAACCAGAGAACGCTTTCAAATTATATTAAAGGGCTTACAGTTTGGAAATAAAACAGTCTAAAATACAACAAGGAAAAACAATTGAAGTCAGAATGCTTTTCAGAAAAAATGAAAACTTTGACATCAGCAGAGGATACTGTTTCAAGATAGAATAATGGTGCACTGTTTGGCACTGGAGTATTTAAGATCATACGAGATTTACAAGAAAGAAACCACAGCAGATTTTTTTTCTCTTGCAGAAAGTATGAAGAAATTATTCAAAGTAACACCTGGAGAACCGCAAAATGTTTCAGGAACAAATGCAGAGGACAGAATAAGTTAAGAAACTAAAACTGAAAGCTGCTCGGTGAACCAGAGGAGGCTAAATTAATAATAGAAAAACATTAAAAAAGGTTAAAGAAATTAAAAAAACACAAAATTACCAAAAGTTATTTGATATTTGATTTAAAGGGAAGACTTTGAAATAAAACAATTTCTTACGGTGCTCACTCCTTAAACCTTTTCCATTTTAAGCTTTGATGCAAACTGTTGTGTTGGGACAAAACGACCTATAGCTTTAACTGGTTCTACAAGTTTTAACTGAAGGGACTGAATATAAATGCCCATCCGATTTTTTATATGTTTTGTTATTTCATTTGTGTAATTTCTATCTATGTCACAATTATACATTTATTCGTGCTTCTTTATCTCTTAAAATAAAAGCACGGTTGTAACATGACCAAATGTGAGAGAACTTTTTGAAAGTATGATGTTTTTTAACTGCATCTTTGCTGGAATTTTTCCTTTATTCTGTATTGCAATTTGTTAATTGAAAATGCTTTAAAACATCTGAAACAGCATCTTCAGTTTTTCACTTCTGGGATGGCAGGTGGGGTTATTGGTGCACAAAGGACAGTAGATAATAATCATGTTCACTTCATCTTCTTGATGTTGCAAACACAGGATTATGTATATAAACAACAGTTATATATCAACAAGTTAATCTTTACTTCCGTCACATTTTCTCTTTCTTTAGCTGCAATCTGTATAATGTATAAAGGAACACCACAGTCAACAACATCATACTATTACAAGGCCATCTATCACACTAACTTTATTACACACTGCGAGAACGTCCTGGGCTCCCTGAGGATAATGACCACAGGTCAAAAGATACAGTAGCAGGGTAAATGGTCAAGTCAATTGACAGTGACTCCAGTCTTTGTTTATTGGCCATTTTTATTTGAAAATCATCAGTGTGTAAATCATGTAAATATACGAAATACAAGTATTCAGTCAGAACTGATAACAAGGACAGAAAACACACAAAACTACATCCCCAGACAGCTCAACGAGACATGCACTGTTTGATGACAAGACAAAAGTGGGACTGGTCAAAAAGTATGGATATGACATGCATTTCAAGCAGACACGGCCTTGTTGCTGACCAGGCACTCCCGATGCATGCTGGGACTTCACTTCACAGCCATCAGAATGAATTATCAGATCCAAAACCTTAGACTACCTTCAAAAATTGTGGTCATTTAAGGATTTAAAAAGTGAGAGCAATATTGCAAATTACTAGATCAAGAAAATGTGTTTATTACTTTCAATGTTTTTCTTCTGTTTAATATAGAAATCTAGATAACACAATAAACTTAAATAAAAACAAAATGTACATAATCAGTTTTTGTCGCTAAAATTGTGCAACAAAATCAACTTGTTGTAAAGCTTTCAGATTATAAATTAATCACCGGCCATATTGCATGTTTTAAAAAAAATTGATGAAACTGTGTTTCTCTTGACCACACATCAATAAATCTTTCTTCAGTTGAGACATACAAAACACATACAAAAGGATTTTGGTGGAGCAAGGTGAAACAGATGGACAGAAGGATTTTGGAGGAGTAAAACCTCTATTTCTAATGAAATGTGTAGTGCCATTTAGAGCCTCCTTATATCTAAGCCTTATAGAGCTGGTCAACTAATAGATATCTATTTCTCTTTTTTTATTCAGGCAGGACTTGAGAGGAAAGAAAAAGATTGTTTGGAGAGGGCTGGACCATACAGAAGCTACTTTAATAATGACACAATCATGTTGGGTGAAAACAATTTTATTCAATAGTTTACGAAGTTTAACAGTAGCTCTGAGAGAATGAGTTGAGTTGTCCCAGACGATACACTTTCCTCGTGTTTTCATAAATCTCTTGAATCAATGTGTGAATTCTATCTGAAGAACTCAGTTCGTACTAGAGCGTCTCCGTTATTGTCTTGACACGATGATCCTCAGCCTGTACGTTGCTTATGCTTAGCAGACTGGATAGAGGGAATGAGTTTCGGCGAATGGAGTTGATGCGTGATGTGGTAAAAATGCTGCTCACAATAATCTTCGTTCACCACCTCCAAGCTGAAGTTGACTCGAGCGGTTTACTTCACAACCGTAGCATGTATCTTTCATACATTTTTGACGGGTAACATTGAGTAGATGAAGTAAAATAGTTTTTACCATAACAATGAGCGTGGAAGACATCCATCCATCGATTTAATCGTGCAATGCTTTGTATGTGGGTAGCGGGCTCTCGGCAGCCTCCCCATCGGCCTCTAGCGATGACCCTGTCTCTCCACTGTCAGCATTCTGCCACCACCTCTTCTGATGACCCATTCTCCACAATTTCTCCAGGTTGAGTGTGTGCAACCATACACTCCCTCGCAGATGATGATCGAGGTAAGGAGGTAGAGGAGGATTGCGAATGGGAGACTGGTGAAGGAGAGTGGTAAAGCCCCAGATTATAGGCTTCTGCATCTGTATAATCTGACTTCGTATTCCAGTATGCAGTCATCATCCTGAAGAGTTTAAAGTCTGCCTTTTCTCAAGTAGAAGAATGAGTGAAGAATCAGTGTAAAGAGAGCCTTGCTTCACTCTATTTATTGGGTAGAGGGAGCAGGGTATTAGAAGAGGGTTGGTTCTAGAGGCTGGTCCTGATATGTCAGTGTTTTTTTCACAGAGAGAATATCGACCCAGCAACATGAGTTTCTAAAGAGTTTGGAAATACGGGCCCCTATTTCATCCATTTTCCGACACCATGCATGTAAAGATAAGGCCAACATGGCTCTGAGTATTCTGCTGTTTGTATTGAAATCTTCCAAAACAAATAGATGGAAAATGCTCGTTCCCACCTCTGCTTGCACGTAGAAACCATCGCCCGCTTCTAGTAACACGTTTCCCATATTCAACTAAAGAGAAGCTCTCTTCTGAGATATGATGTCGATTTTTACCACCTTTGTTGATATGGGGGTTTAACAAAGGTGGTAAAGTCTCATAATTCCCCAATCATTATACGTCAAGTTGCACGTATCTGACAAGGGTGTGAGCTCCTCTTCTTGGTCGAGTTGGTAAAGTTGGAGCTCGCCTGTTTAATACTTGAAAATGTACCCCCATTCAGCAAACATTCCATAAGGTTTTAAAGACCACTCTTCGTGTTTCACGTCGGACAAAGCCATCTACACCTGACATAGATAAAAAGTTGATTTCCTGGGAGCATCTGTTGTATAGCTCGAACCTTGGAAGATGAAGATTGGGGTCTGACATAGAAGATACGCCCTGCTTGAAAGGATTCGTCAATTGTTTGAGGTTCTTGAAGCGGCTGTTTTTTTTTCTCATAGAAGGGGGACGTTCTGACCTGGTTTGAATAACATGTTGTTACATACTGGAATACTCAATGGAAACGTTTTCCAGTTAAGGTGGTGTTTAATCTGTTGCCATATTTTTAAAATGGCTATAACAACTAAATTGTCAATAAATTGTTTTGGTTTCAATGTCCCAGGACAGCAAATCAGAGCTCTCATTGGGAATGACAAGAATTTGATTCCAGTTGACACCATTGGGTTTTGGGGTAAAAAGCCCAGTAAAGAATTTTGTGCATAGTACAAGTCCAGTAATAGTACTGTAAAGCAGGTAATCCCAACCCCCATTCACTCTTGATCTCTGCAGTAAAGATCTTTGGAGCCTAGGAGACTTGTTGCCCCAAATAAATGATGAGAGTATTCCGTTTTGCATTCTCCCAGCTAATGTAATATGTAGTTTATCCTTCTTGAATTTGTCAAGGGCTGGGTCAAGGGCAGTGTTTATATCACCACCTAATATTAAATAATGAGAGTGCAGTTTTGGTATTGAAGAGGTCAGTTTTTTTCATAAAATCTGCATCATCATAATTAGGTGCATAAACACTTACTAATACAACCGGCTGTTGACAGAGAGTGCCCACAGCAATGACGTATACCGTTATTGTCAAAGACACATTAAATGGTATATTGTTCTTAATCATTAGAGCTGCTCCCCTCATCTTATTATAAAATTGTGAATGAAAAATGGAGCTAACCCAAGGTCTATTCAATTGCTGGTACGCAAATGCATTTCTTGCAGGAAAATTACATCCACATTCAAAACTTATGTGAGAAAGAACCTGGAAGCCCAGGCTAAGATAACCAGCCAACGTAATCTACCATCTCCATCAAAGCACCCAGAACACCAACTTTAAACCAAAATCAACAGAACTCCAACTTGGCATTGTAGAAAACAAAAATAGGAACATTGACTCCAATAAGTTATTTAACATCACCGTGGCATTTATCCCAGCACTGGTAAACAATGTAAACTAAAAAGGAAAAGAGTATGTACCAAAAGGCTGTTCAATACAGAAAGAAAATATCACCAGGAAGCCAGGAATCCCAGTGCAATTAGTTTATGTTTGTGAACCAAGCTAAATCTCCTCATACTCCGTAGCGTTCAGTAAGCACACCGGATAATCTTATACCCTCAAGTATCTGACCATCTGGAAAGTACCAAGCAATCGGCTGGCTTGACCGCAATTGGAAAGTGGTCCTTGGAGAAACGCTCCGCACCATTCACACTTTCAAACCTGGAGACCTTTTGCTGGTGTGTAAGGCACAAAACTGCAGGATAGCGAAGTGAAAACTTGACACACTTCACATCCAGTTTAGCCTTGACCAGGTTGAAAGCTGAACGCTTCTTGGCCATGGCAGTGCTGAATCCGGGAAAATAAAAATACATTGCCCCGCATAAAACAGCTGCTGTCCTTTATTTCTTACAATAGCTAGGACTTGCTCCTTCTGCTGAAAGTGCAAAAAATGGACAATAACAGGTCTCGGTTTCTCATTTTCTGCTGGTTTGGCCCATAAAGCTCTCTGCACCCTGTCCAGCTCCAGCAAATGTCTGGCCCTGCAGCAGATCCGCAGAAAACTGGGACATAAAAGCTTGGCCTTTCTGCCCCTCTGGTAAACCGACAATGTGCAGATTATTTCTATGGGATCTGTTTTCGAAGTCTTCGGTTTTAGACAGCAACTCATTTTTCTCTTTCTCCAAGTCAGCCACCTGTTTCTCGAGGCGGTCAAGCCTGTTGCTGCGGTCAGATAGGCAGCCTTCTATCTCGGTAATACGAGGCTCATATGCATCAAGTTTTGTACGGACCTCCCCCAGTGACGAGTTGATAGGGGCAAGTAAAGCATTAATTTCAACCAGAAAGTACACTCTGTTCTCAGCGCGGACATTAACAGGTCTTCCTTGGATGCTACATCATTAGCATTGGTTAGCTTACTTGAGTCCTGGGGAACTTTCCCTTTTTGGGACGACGTTTTTTTGCTTCTCGGACATAATTAACGTCTTCCTTAATCCAGCACTTCTTGCGGCTCATGTGACGATTAAATCATCTGTTATTTGTAGTTGTATTCTTAAGTAGTTCTTAAATCATGTTCTGGGCCCTCTTCACACACCTACAATAGCGCAACGCCATGCCGGAAGTCAACGACAGGAATGTTTTGACCACAGTGGTGCTTTGAGGATAGGAGACACTTCTTTGGGAAAACTTAGCACAGGGGTGAATTTGATGTTTCTTTTCAAACTATTTTATTCTGTTAATAACCTATCGTGTTAGCTGTAATATAATAATCCCAAATAGAAATAAATCCAGGGTATGTGTGCTTGAGCATCAGACCAAAAGAAAAATAAATTCAGTAGCAGTTTATTAATTATAACATATATGGAGCCACATTTATCATGCTCAGGGACCATAGCCTAAGAGAAACCGATACATTCAGGAGTCTAAAAATTTTTTTGCTTTTATCATTTGATACCAATTTCAAATTGTTCCGTCGTCCACGCAGACAACGTTACATAAGACCCAAGCATGCGCAGAACGCATTTGAAAATGGCAGGTCCCAATAGGCAATGTTCGCAATACCACTACCCAACACACGCCCGCGCATATCAAACATCAGCATTCCCCTGATCCCACAACGGACTTCATAGGAAACGACCAAGGAGGATACCAATGTTGAAAGAAAGCCCTGATAAAGCAAGACTGGAATTTGCCTAAATGTATCTTGACAAGCCACAAAGTTTCTGGGAGGTTTTCATTTAGACAGATGAGACAAAACTGGAGCTTTTTGGCAAGATATATCAGCTCTATGTTCACAGTCACAAAAATTAAGCATACCAGGAGAAGAACAATGTCCCTACTATGAAACATGGAGGAGGTTTGATTACGTTCTGCTTTGCTTCACCTGGAACGTGTCTTGAATCTGAGCAGGGTTCAATCAAATCTCAAGACTATCAAGGCATTCTGGAGATAAATTAGCTGGCCTAGTGTCCGACAGCTTGGTCTTCCAACAGGATAATGTCCCAAAAGATACAGTTAAAGGTATCCGAGAATGGCTAAGAGCAAAACATTGGATTATTCTGAACTGGCCTTCTATGAACCCTGATCTAAATCCTACTGAACATCTGAGGGAGGAGCTGAAACATGCAGTCTGGAGAAAGCACCCTTTAAACCTGAGACAGCTGGAGTAGTTTGCTCGCATGAAGCAGACCAAAACACCCGCTGACAGGTTCAGAAGTCGCATAAAACGCTTAAATGCATTGATTGCCTCAAAAGGATGTGCAACAAAATCTTAAGGTACAGATACCAAGAATTTAGTCCCGACCTGTTTCGTTTGTTTGTTTGTTTTTGTTTAAGAATCATTCTGTTGCAGCAAAAGCAATGTATGATTTTCACTGGTGGATTTTCACAGTAACCCCCAGTCTGGTTAAGTGGCTCCAACAGATACCTGGAGAAACATCAGAAATCTCAGTCCAGAACAGCGCAATCTTAAGAACGGCTAAGAACCCAAGAAGAACCCTCAAGCTCCCAGGCCTCTGGTGGAGGACCCGCACTTGAGTCACCCACCCTGCTCAGAAGTATGAGGGGTGAGAGAGCAGTTTCACTCTATCTATCTATCTATCTATCTATCTATCTATCTATCTATCTATCTATCTATATATATATATATATATATATATATATATATATATATATATATATATATATATATATATATTATTTTGCTATATACTATATAGTATTTTGTTTACATACAAATAAATTATACTGATTGCTTTAAATATACCATTAGGGGGCGCTCCATCACAGCGTGAGAAAAAACCCTTTGCCTTACTGTCAAATGTAATCTGTTTCAAATTAAAGACGTGGGTCTTGATTAAAAAAAAAACATTTATACATTTATATAAATAAAACGTGCATTAAAGTATGTATACTGACAGATAAATACATATTTAAATTGAATACCATATGCTAAACTAAGATAAGTACATGGTAGCTGTTTTGTGAGTCAAATCTATCGGCAGTGTAAAAAGTACACCGAAGAACAACCATTTTATTTTCTATCGGCGTCAACAATAGAGTAAGAATGCCTCGCCGCAGCCATAAATATTTCGAGAGTTTGTAACAGGCCCTCTGAGAAAATACAACACGTTTATTCAGGGGTATCGTTCTCCTCTTCATCTAAACACGAGCTATTTAAAGTTCAGGAAGGTAACTCTTCGTCCCACAGTCCACAAAGCCTCGGCCACATCTCAGCCAATGACAGGACGAACGCGACGCTTTCAGCCAATGACAGAGCAGTGTGTGTGTGCGAGAGCACACACAGCTTTAGGCGACGACGACCATGGACCGGAGCGCTGTCGCCCTCGTTGTTACAAACTTTTAACATTTTGTGTCATTTCCAGCGTGATAAGGTACGTGCAGAGCCGCCCTTTCATACTTTCCTTCCGTCGCGGTTAACTTTTATTGAGGAAAATTAACAGAAAGAGTAAACCCTGGCTGGGGTTGTGGACTTCGCCTCGCCACTCTTCGGTGTGGTTGTATTAAAGTATCAAACTTCTTCTCTAAAATATTGTTTTTGTTGCGTTTTTCTGCGCTGTTATGTTTTCACTCGCTCGCTTTGCAATTCAACAACAACATTCAAGTCTGCCTGACCTAGTTGTGGTCCTACACTCAGAATAAAAATAGAAAAATAAAGCCCCCACACCGTCTTAAGGTCGGGACGCCGTCGTTTTCCCCTCAGGCAGTGGCTCCTGCGGGGCTTTAATGACCTGCACCGCATCCCCGGCTGCGTGGAACCGTCTCACGTGCGTGTTGGCTCCGCCGGCTCATTTCGCCAATTCTTTCCTCGGGTGGTAACCATGCATTTAATCTCTGTGCACTTTTCTTAAACCGCTCCGTTTATTCATCCTTGCTCCTAAACGTTTTCGCGAATCATAGGGACAGGCAAGTCATACAAATGCTCCAATCTCAGGTATTTACTTGTGGTTTATTTTCCGGATATTTCCCGTTTTTCTGGTTCTGGTCCTCGTTTCGGTATCGAGGGCCAAAACCTGTTAGTTGTTAAATAAATATTTTCGTCAAATATTGATTTTAGATAAAACTGATTACTTACATACATTAAGTAGGCATATATACAAATGTTTCAGTGTTTCAATAGTGTCATGAATACATTAAATATAATTGTCAAAAGAATATAGAATTAGGAAATACTTTCTTTTTTAAAATCAAATTCATAGTTCTGTGTTAGAGCATATCATCAGTTTATTTTATCTGTTAGCCTTGCAGATTAATGTCAGTGGAGGGTCTAACTCTGCTATAGATAAGGGATTGGCCTGCAGTTGAGTGGTTGTGCTTGTTAACCAATCAGGATCTATTTGATGAGCTGTTGTTGTTGTTGTTATCATGTTGGACTGTAGTACAGGAAGCTTGACATGGAGAGATGGTGAAGGAATTCTGCAGTATTTGGTCAGTCAAATTGTAATTATTGATCACAGTATTTAAAAGTGTGTCATCGTCATGTGTAAGGTGGCTGGGCTCATCATAAGAGACAGGGGGACAGTAGCTGCTCCTCCACATTGCCATTTCTTCTCTCCCCAGTTCCATGTGGTGGAACCAAATTCCTCTCGTGTGCCTAAACCCTAATGTATCCATTTAGTTTTCTTTGCAATTAAGTGTTTCCATAATTAATGGAAATACTTGGAGAAATACACAACCATGCTCTGATTTCACATGCGATTTAATCAAATTGTATATTCTTAAACAAAAACGTTGTGTTACACATAGTGTTTAGCGCATAGTTTAAGTTTATTTTATGGCTGATCCCATTTGGGACCCTTAACTCTTATGAAATACGAATAGTTAATGGCAGATTGTGACGACAACTTTGCTTACAGTACAGTATTAGATGATCATAGAAAACAACTTTAAATCGTCAGTTGCCAAAAGCTGGCTTAAAACCATCTTCTTGGTGCGTATGACACGCTCTGCGGTAGATAGCAGTTATTTTATACCAGAAGAAGTCGGGTACAAAACAGCGCAATCTTACAAAGGGACAAAATCACCTGCTTCCAGAACGAACCTTTTGAACCTCTGACCTCTGACCCTGCTCTAAGCGACCTCACATGGCTACATTTCTCTGTAGCAGCTTAGGAGTGGGGTATAAAAAAACGCTTTAAAATATCTGCTGTCAAACCAGACCTGTATGAAACATATGTGGCAGATTGGTCTTTTACTTAACCTTGAAAGTCCGGTTGAACGACTAAAATGTGTGTTGTGTCTAAACTGCTTTACACTGTTGTGCAACCGAAAGACGCAAAAACCGGAGCAAAGCGAGTCTTCTGTATGAGCCAAACACAAACATTCAGCGTTCCATCCCAAGTTCTGCTTGAAAAAGGTTTAGGCCTCCTCTCTTTCTTTTCATGTTTGCATTAATTTCTTATTTCTTTTGTGTTTTCGCAGGAGTTAGCGGCTCGGAGGAATAATGGGGGAAATAGAGGGTTCATACCGGGTTCTGCAGACCCCCGGCACAAGGCTGGGAGCCCAGTTCAACCCTGGTATCAGCACCCTGGAGCCTGGCCAGAGCCTCAGTGGCAACAGGGTCAGCGGGAGCAAAAGCCACGGGCGAGGTCTCCAAATCCGTGTGCAGGGGCTGGACGACTCCCAGGAGTTCTTTGACGTAGACGTGAGTCTCAGCCGTTGTTACGCCGGGGTCATCATTGCCATCTCCTCGCCCTGTTTTATTTACTCTGAGATAAGCCCGCTGTTTGTTCCACCGCAGGGTGCTTGTCTTGGTTACCCTGCTCGCGTGTGGCTTTGGGTTGGTGACAGCTGCCACATGGCTTTGGTGCTAAAATCCCCTTCTCTTAAGGCTTCTTATTGCCTCCAGCTTTGTGTCCCTGTCCTGGGCACTTTTTGGTTTCTTGGCATTCATTTCTGCTTCGTTTTCAGACGCTAGTGAAGAACCTTTCTATTTTAATCTAAAACCAGTCAGCAGTTGTCTTTTTTTTTCCCCCCACTTGTTTTATTGATTGAGTTTTACAGACTTAAACAACGTTCTCTTGCTTTCCTGTTGCGACTCGGCAGTTTGCAGCAGGGGTAATTCAGCGGACAAATAGGAAGCAATAAGGAAGCCACTATATCAGCACTTGTTTCCTGTCCTTTCCTGCAGTGAGAATGCTATCAGAGTGGAGCCAGCCGAAAGGATTAAATACTCGATCCAATGGCTGATTTATGGAGAAGTGCAACGCTGACGCTGGCAGCTGCTAGTTGTGTTAGAAACCACGGCGTATTTATTCCTGTCTCCAGGTGTCCGAAACCCTCATGTAGCCACAACAATAACTGTTCCCAGCAGATGAAGTTTGGGAGCGCCGCTGAGACGGACGTTTCTAATCTTATGCACCATCTGCTGCTTCAAAGTCTGACGCTAATGGACTGCGACAGATTTAAGTTTGACTTGTCAGAAAATGGCTCAGTGTGCAGTTCATTCCGCAGAAAATTAACCTCTAAAGACTTTTTTTTTTGCACTGAGTCACTTGTGTTTGACCTGATGAGAACGATGTAGCTCTGCCAACAGTGTTGATAGGAAGGTGGCAGGCAGAAATGCATAGCTGCAGAGGAAGAGGGGGAAAAAAAGGGGGGTGGGGGGGGACGGTCTTGTTGTCAAGCAGACTGCAGTTTGGCAAGAACAAGATGGCTCTCTGAGAGGCTCTGTTGTTCATCAGCATTGCCTCATATGTCTGTTCATTCATTCTGACGAGCCGTGGGCTGGTGAGAGAGTAGTTACATCTCTACTGAAAGGCTGCACAGCACTAGTTTTATTTAGTAAAAAGTTGGTGCCGCATTCATATAGCGCCTTGCAAAAGTATTCAAGCTTTCTTACATTTTGTTACGCCACAACTACAGATCTGTGTGTTTTATTGGGGTTTTATGTGATGGACCAACACAAAACAGGACACTGAAAAGACTGACATCCGTTTGCATTCTCCCCCTTTACTCTGATACTGCGAGAATGAGAGCAACCATGAAGCCTTTCCTTGTTGTCCACTTCACAATTATTGGGTCCTTTTTATATATACTTAAAATCCCAATACAATGCAGTGAAGCCTGGGGTGATAACGTGACAGAATGTTGATGATAAGGTGAGGACGTATAAATACAAGGCGCTGTGGGTATCCGCTGTATTGATCTACCATTCCCTGCTGCTGTCACTGTTCTTTTATTCAAAGGAAGATCGCAGGCAAATGTAGATAGAAAACTACAGTGAGCAACGTTTGGTCTAGGTTGAGCTTTTATGCAACAGGTTTCACTAACTTTAGGACGTTAGTTGCTCAATTACCAAAATGCCCTTTACTGTTGATTAATCTGCTGCTATTGTTTAACTCTAAATATGCAATTACGGTCAATAATCACAGAAAGCAAACCTTCCCCTGTTCTTTTAGTTCTTTCTTTTTTTGTCACTTGTGATGATCAAGAACAGTAGGAACTCATATGAGAGAATATTTGTGCCTATGGCCAACAAAGTCAACCAAATCAGATAAGAGAGCGTTGCTCTTTGATCTGTTGGCCTTTATCACAGTTACCTGCCGTCGTCAGCTGACATTTGCTTGCATAGCTCCTGTCCACAGGCCCCGCCCACAGCCAGCACAGGAGAAAGCTCAGCCTTGTGGTTTCTGGACAGTGAAGGAAGGCCTATCAGGGCAAGGAAACACAGGCTTCTTTTATCCAGCACAGCCAGCCCCTTCTCTGGCCTTAACTTCTAGCTCACAAACTTGCAAAAAAGGGGAAAAAAAGGCCAGGGGGTGGGTTGTAAAACCCCAGCAGTGTGAAAATGCACGCTGGAGGGAGGGAACCAGCTTTGCTTTAGTGTTGGCAAACAAGCTCCTAAATGGCAAAGAATGACAACAAAGTAGGTAGAAAGAAAGGGGAGCAGAAGTAAGGGCCAGTGTCCCGTGTTGGGAAAGAGAACTCACGAACACGACAGAGTCTGAGCTGTGGATGTGGGGGAGGGGGCTCACACGGCAGCGCAGCGTTGCTGAAAGTTCGGCCCAGGAATTTCAACCCCTTTGTTGATGTTGAGCTCACATTTGGGTTCTTCTGTCACAGCCACGATATTTCTTATTCAAGTGCATGGTTTTTCTTGCTTTTTAATTGTTTAATTATTCTTGCATAGCTGTAAGGTGGTGAACCACAAATGCTGGCCAGAACAACAAACGGAGGGTTGTCTTTCTAGCGTTTTACTATGAAGTTTTCCATCCCCATCTGGAAAAGTATAGAATTTGATTTCACCGTCGACTGACTAAAAGTTTGAGCTTTTCTTCCCCTTGTGTCCTTCCTTCCCTCCTTTCATACTAGGAGTGGTGGCCTAGTGGTTAGCAAGCCAGGCATTTGCATCTTGGAGAGGCCCCAAAGGTCGGCGGTTCAAAACTCAGTCTGTCACACTGGGTCCCTGAGCAAGACTTTTGACCACAGATTGCTCCCTGTGCGCCGCTCAGTGTGGCAGCACACTGCTCCCTAAGGGATGGGTTAAACACAGTGATAAACTTCTCCTCTGCAGGACTATAACGGGAAATATTCATTTTTCATTTGATTTATTTGCTTTATGGTATTCTTCCTTGCGTCTATTCTTTCATCCTTTATCATCTCCTATCCTTTTGTTTTTCCTTTTTTCCATACTTCCTGACTTTTCATGCCTCTTTTCTATCGTCCCTGTGGCCTTCCTTCATTGTGTCGTCCTCCCTTCCCTCTGTTGTCTGTCCTTCTGTTGAACTTCTGTTTCAATCACATACGTAAAATATTACCATTGATTTTAATTTTTCTTCTTGTTGTTAATACAACCACTGTGTCTGCAGAAAAGCTTTTTATTCATCTACATAAAATCCACTGTTGTTCTTCTTTTACGCTGAATTGCAGTTTTCAGCCAAACATCTTTCTCCGCATCACTGGCAGTAACTAGCTTAAAGAATCAGAAGACCTTTTTTATCACCCTGTTGGGCCAAGAAACCAGTTGTAACTTCATTAAGATGGCCTAAACTGAAACACCGGACCAAAGCGACACTCAAAATAACTGCACAGATAGACCTTTCTTTTACTTAACAACAACAACAACAAAAAAAAAAATGTCGAAACTATGACACTTCAAATAGAAATCTTTCTGGAAGCATCACTGGGCGTCATGAGATGAAGCAGAGGAAGCTATGAGCTGTTGCTGGAGTTGGGGTCAAAATTAAAAATAATAGAGGCATAATTTGTGATGCTTTTTTCATACAGCTCTGGTGTGTTTTGCTTAAGGGTTGCGTTTGGCCATTCACACACACAATTCAAAAATTCACATAGAAATCCCTTGGTGCCTGAACATGATTGTTTTCCACCCTGACTACCCCGATCTGTGTCTGGTGAACAAGTCAGAAATCCAATTTTTTTTCCCATCAATGTGAGCCCACACAGTAGAGCTAACAGGTTACAGCTACAACACAACTCGTTAGTGTGGAATATGTTACAGCGAGAGTACTCATTATTAGTTTGGGATTTCCTCATCAGTGAAGTGTTTAAAAAAATCAAGTGAATGAAAGCACAAAATGTGTAGAAAAAACTGTTCTTTAGGAGAGATAACTGTTGATTCTGGCTGCCAATTTAGTGCCACGTCAGTAGCTACGTTTACATGAACAAAAGTAATCAGAATAAAGGGCTGATCGGAATAAAAATGTGTCATGTAAACAAGCCAATTGGAATATTGTGATAGAATTAAGCTTAGTTGGAATGAAATGGTATTCCTGCATATAAACGCTTGTCAGGAATCGGTATCAAGCTAATTCTGAATGTGGCAAACTGACGTGTGTGCCCATGCGCGCCCGACGTAAATGTAACGTATTACTGCGTTGTTGAATGGTGGAAATGCGTCAGGAAGCAAAACTCTCGAGGTTCCCAATAAACCTTTCTATTCTAAAAATTAAAAGGGCTCAAAATTATTATTTATTCAGTAATGACTCAACCATAATTAGAACCTCATCAAGTCTAAACAAACTCGTATAATACTGTTTTGTTTGCTATTTTTATGTTTAGTAAGTACAGAAGTTCTTTAGTGTTTTTTTGGGGGGATATTTGACAACTTTGCATATCAGAGTCGTTCTGTTCTGAGCAAAGCCAGGTCCATATCAACACACATTATGATCGGATTAATTGATTATGTGCCCATATAAACGGTACAATCCGATTTTCATTTTTGATCCGAATACATTTAAATGCGACCGTGAAATTTTGTGCATGTAAACATAGCCGGTGTGTGCTAACAGCAGGTAAACCTGCGTTGTACATTCAGACAGAATTATTTTCACAAGACGTTTCTCCAGAGAAGCCGATTGCTCAGACCAGAAACCTTCTGTAGCTAGCTCCATTGCTTATAATGGAGGGCAGCTAGTGTCTACTCCATACGTCACACCTGCTTACCAACTGACCTCAGTGGCCACTTTCTTCAGTAGCTCAAAGAGTTAATAGCGGTGAGTCAGCTTCAAAGACCCCCCCCCCCCCCCCCGCCCCCATTGGGTATCTGCATTCGCATAACAATGAAAATGCCCTCTAAAATCTGCAAGGTTGCCTGTTGTGCAGTAACTATCAGCTCACACACACACTTCAAAGGTGCCAAGATGCCTATTCAGTCCCATCCCCACCCAGGTTTTCACAACGACCCTGATTTGCAACAAAGTTTTATAAACGGCAGGGATGTTGAAATGGCTTGAGTCAGAAATGTGAGCAGAAGGTCACCTGTAAACAACCTGATCATCCTGATTATCGGCCAACACTGTTTATCTGGCAGCAAGTCCTGTCTGAAGGTGTGTTCTGTTGTCACCCCCCCCCCCCCCCACACACCCACACACACACACACACACACTCACACAAACACAGCAGTGATTCAGTAGAACAAAGCTGGATTTATGTAGAGAAAAGCAGCAAAAGATCGTTGAAATCATCTTCACATACTTGTGGCCACTGGTGTGCAGAGCTTTAAAGTGCATATCGGCAGAGAGCTGTTGTAGAGCTAAGCTGAAAAGTGGTGTGTGTCCCACTGAGCTAAATGCAAGCCCCAACACACCCCTGCTGCCCGTGGGAGAATCTGGGATAAAACCATGCTTAACCTGTTAGACAAGATTCACAGTTCACCTGTTTTCTTTCCATCAATGAGAAACACATTCTTCCCCCACATATTGATGATTTGAAAACAACTACTTGTACCCATCTAACAACACCAAACGGCACACCACACGCAGAGGATTTCTCCCAGAGAAACATCTGTTTGTCATAATCCCTTCGACTTTCGAAGCTTGATTAGGTGACCCGGTGACATGGTGACACTGCAGTCCATGTACCACAAGCTGGGTGTGAACAGCACATGGTCTGACCCGTATACCGCTGCTGTCTGAGCTTTAAATGCTGGCTGGGCTTTGACAAAGCAACCCAGCAATTTTATGACTCATTGGTGGCTACCCCCAAAGTATCTTGGTAAACTTAAATGAAGTTTGGGTAATAAAGTTTTATCTAAAAATAGCTCATTCAAAATCTCAAGTTATAATTCAAGATTTTCTTACTTTTTTTAATGTTTAAGATTCAAATGATCACAGGTAAATATTTGAAGAATTGGCTTATTCTCTTTCACAGATGGTATAGTTTAGCTTTCAAAATATTAGACAAAAGTTGAAAAGGGGCCCAGGAGTTTATCTGGTTTTACGCTCTGTTGATTTGGAGCTTTGCAACTCAAGATAAGGGCTTTTTAAGATGTTAATTTCCTTGTGTGGAGTGCTCCTTGTTCTGCTGCTTGCCCGGAGATCTCACTATTGAGAACTTGTTATCAATAATGTTATAGTTGTTATCAAATCCACTCTGGTCTTATTTCTTTCTACTGAGGCCTTCCTCTTCTTCTCTTAAACATGAACACGGTTTGTTTCTTGGGCCACGTTTAAAGTATACAGTGAGCGCAGCAGAGCTACATTGAATGGCTAATGCTGAAGCTAACATAACTGCTAAGCTAACCGGATACATAAACACTAGAAGTGCGCATGCACAGCCAGCAAGCAGAAACTAACAAAGAACGAGCAGTCATACTGGCGTTATGTGAGCGCGTCAGAATGGTTGGCATGTGGGACAACCAATGGATGAGGTGATATCCCCAGAACAGGAGGGACAGAGGAGAGTTAGACCAGGACCAGAACTATGACAAGTCCCTGTTCCTCAGTGCGTAGAGCAGTGATTGGTTAGTTTTTACAGGCCTGTAGCTCCCACAGAGATTGTTTTATTTTCTTTCTGTTTTTTTAAACCTCCTCTTTCTGAATACATGTATTGACTACTTTCAGGATGGAACCCAGTATAATAAGTGTTTCTGAACAGGACTACCAACTATAGCTTTAAGGTTGTACTTTTTACAGCAAAATTTTATAAAATCACATGGTCCTCTAATATTGTACATGCAACATCTGAATAAAAAGAAGCAATTTGTAGGAAAACTAAAAGGACTGTTAACGCCTCAAGTCAGCGTCAGGTTAGTAGGATGTTGTGATGTTAAAATGCACTAAATAACCGATTATTACCAAATCTGCACTTCCCTGGAAAAGTAGAGGTTTAGGAAGTTGTTAGGAGCATTCAGGTGTGTTGCCATGATGGGAGAAACTCAAAACATCAGCAGCGATCCTGGAGAACCACTAACTGCTTCCTATCAGTGCTTGGTGTGTTTAAGGTCATCTCCAAACATCTGAATTCCTCTCTGTTATGCCCTTTGAGCCTGTTGAGCTTATTCCCAGGTGCAGAACAATAATGCAGTTAAAGTTGTTTATCAGACACGATCCTGATATCAGCTGAATAATCTGCTCTGTCACAGGCTGAATGAACTGCAGACATGCCTCTGCGATCACCTCTTGTTTAGCCCCCCCAACCCACATTGGTGGGCTTCCTCCGGCTTAATTTATGAACGCCTCACTGATGCTGAAAATAACTTGAGTCAGTAGCAGCATCCGGATGGAAGAGTGTTGTCCCTGGAACCTGGTAGGAAGGTGCTTTCACTGATCAGAAAAATATTTTTTTTAATCAATTATTTGAATTTCTGACTCCTGTCACCTGTCAGTGGCCATAAAGCTGAAACTGGCCAGATTCATGTCGCTCGTTATTTTATGGTGCTGGTCTGGCACTGGAACTGCTACGGTGGCAAAGAGCCTCCCAAAGAATGGTATCAGCTTTCCTTCATAGCTGCTATTAAGGTTTTATGAAAACATCATCTCAGTCTGATCTCATTGTCTCTCCTGTCGGGGTTGTAATTTAAACATTCCTGCTCAGGGTTAAGGAGTGTTGCACAGAAAGGGGCCCCCAAAGCCAACACTGACTAGCTTTGTCATGAATCTAACTCTAAGGAAGCCACTGTCTCTGATTTGCTCCCGTGTTGTTTATGACCAAAGAACCTTCTTAAGTTAAGAGTATATGGGCACTATGTTGGTCTCTACTTTGCCTTTGAATTCAAGTGCCACCTTTTCAGATGTTACCTTTTTTGTTTTCAATGCTGGAGTTTTCCACCCTCACTTTAAGTGATAATGGAATTTCTTGTGCACATCATCAAATGGATGCAAGAAAGACACGCATTAGCTGATCTAATGTGAGTGGAGAAATTGGTTTTGATAAGTAAAGCCTAATAAAGAAGTCCATCTGCTGAGAGCTTAGTGTATGTTGCACTGAGTTTACATTGGAAAGGCAGCCAAAGTGACACCTCTCATCTCGCCCCTATTCTTCACATTAGTCCACTGTTTTCATTCCAAATACTTGCTGATGTTGCCTGGAATGTGTGTTTGGCCACTGCTCAAAGGCAAACCAAAGCATTTAAACACATTAGCTTTTGTTCTCTGTTTAGATCAGCTGTAATCAGACACATGTACTGATGTTTTCTGTGCATTTCACCTGCAGTTTATAGGTTTTCTGAATGCAGAACATGCGACTGTATCAAAGGAATGAAAAGAGCATCTACAGTAAAGCCCTTGGCTGGACTCTCTTACTTTAGCCGATGCAGTGCAGTTCTTTTTATAAGGCTTTTAAAAATACTATTTTACATTACTACCAGATGTTTTAGGCTATAATTTTCTCAGAAAGTCACAGCCCGGGTTTCCAAACCTCAAGTGCAATGTGCTCTTAGTACATAGTAATTAGTTCTTCGTTTAGTGAAAACAAACCCCAGAGCACTGAGAAGGTAAACCTCTGCAGATTTCCTGCCTGGGACTTTTGCTCCACTTTGCTCAGGCAGCAGTGCAACGCAGAACACATCTTTGTATTTTACCAGCTCGTTGTCAACATCAAGGAAGCTATTTGAATCAACAGACGGAGCATGCAAACTCATAAAACACAAGCAAGTGAATTGTTTGCAGATGTTAGATGTTTTCTGCACCAAAAACAGAAATTACCCAACGCTCAGCTACACTACTGAGGATTCTTCCTGTGGATCAGTTATGTCCTGTTTAAATATCGCTTCACACAAACCATTATTATAAATGTTGTTTTTAATGCTAGTTAAAGAGGCAACACAAAAGGATATTAAAAGTCTTTGTTGGCGTGCAGATGAAAGGAATGCCTCAGTCTGTTTTTCTTTTCTTTCCTTCAGCCAAAGTCTCTCGGACAGACCCTGCTCTCTGAGGTTTTCCACCGAGGTAACCTCATCGAAAGCGATTACTTTGGCCTCGAGTTTCAGAACATGCAGATGACCTGGGTATGTACTCGGCAGTGATATCTTTCATTTTTGGTTTGAAGCAGACAAACTGTGCAATTGCAATGCCTTGCAAATAGATTCCTACCCCCTTCACATTTTGTCATGTTACAACCACAAATGTCAACGTATTTTCCCTCTGGTGTGAACCTCTGTATGAAATCCAGTGCAACTAATTGCCTGAGACATCACTAAATGTGAAGCAGATTCCACACCCATGTCTAATATAAATTCTGTAGAAATCCAGTTGTTCTGTGACTGCGTCGTAGGTTTGTACAAGAACATTAGTGAATAAACAGCATCAGGTATTGCTTTAGGTTGTAAAGCAATATGCAGAGATCGACCAATGCAGGTAAGGCTGATTATTCTGACATCAGCCTAACCAATACCTGATATGCAATGCCGATTTTTGGGGGGCTGATTCTTGAGGCTGATATTGTTTTTTTTCTCTCTATTTACATGATATAAATGACCCAATGATAACAGATGTTACACAAGTCTCAAAACCTGCATTTCAACCAATTAATTATACCAACTAATATTATGAATCAGCTTCAGACTGCAGTTTGAAAGGTACACAAAAAAAAAACATGTGGCGCAACTATTATGGCAGCGCTTTGCTAGCATTTTATGAACGTTTCACAGCGAGAAGCTAAAGGTACAGGTACAGCTAAATTAGACAGTTATAACTACATTAAAAGTTGAAAACGTACCTTCTGTTGTTGGCACCCAGTTTTACAACATAACCAGCCGCTCTCTGCCAGGGAGGGAGTGGCAATGTATGCGCTACACATGGTCTCAAAGCATGACTGCTGACTGAGCTAATGGATCAGCCAACGCATGCACGCTTCTGCCGATACGATACTGGAAAAAACGCAAATATCGGCCGGCTGGTGTATCGACCTCTAGCAATATCCCAAGCTTTGGATGTCTCGTGAAGCCCTGTTCAATCATGATTGGTACAGCTGCAAATCTACTGAGTTGTAAAAAGCAATATGCAAAAAAATTCTCCATGTGCAAAACTGTCAGTAACTGCAGCACCAAGTGCAAGGAAAGGTGGTTCTGTACATAGTTTTCCACATATTTTTTGTTTTGTAAAACATTGAATAAAAGGTTGGGACCATTATATCGTTTTACTTTCATAATTGATTCACTGATTTGTGACACAAAATCTCAAAACAGTTTTTTTTTTTTTTTTTTGGCTGTAATGTGGCAAAAGGTAGAAAGGTTGAGGTTGTTGTTCTCTTAAAAATGTACAGGATGTGTAAGGGCTCGTTACTGGCAGGCCGAATGATAACAATATGAGGGTGGAGGATCACCTTTCCCTTTGAGGTCATTTAACAGTTACTTTGTGCTCTGGATTAGTGCAAACAGTGACGTGGTATTGTTGATTTAGGAGTATTTCGAACCTGTCTGGCACAAAGTGCGTCGACTCCACTGTTAGACTTTCTGCTGTTTTTTTTTTTTTGTTTTTTTTTTTTTGTTTTTTTTTAATACCTCCAGAAGCACACGTGGAATGTAACACCCCCTTTGAGGTTTTAAAAAGCCATGTAGAGGCCATGAACCAATCCATAAATCACATTCAAAGACAAGAGTTTGTCTCTAATGGACCCATTGGCTGTACACCCCAAACATTTAAGTGCGTTGAGTTTTAAGTTTTAAAAGAAGCCGCACAGACGTTGGCTATAGTTCAGTTTCATTAGTAAACTGTAAGTCTGATCCCAACGCACAAACTGATCTCGCTTTTCTATTTGATTCATTTAATGTGGATAATGAACAACTATAAAAAGGTTCAACTCTTGGCTAAGTGATTTTACTACGCGAGGATGTGCCCAAATGCAGTTTGATGAACTACAGATGCAGAAATGTGTTTGTAAACTGATAACAACTGTTTTCTCTGGCTAGAATAGTTTCTCAATTTGGGTTTTTAGTTTCACATCCTTCATCAATCAGCCAAAGTTTTAACTGAGCAGCTGAGCTCCTGCAGCGGGGCAGAGATGATGCATTTTTACTTCACAGAATTAGAAGTTGTCTTCCAAGAAGAGTAAAGAATTGCTTATAGTGCTTTCAGCTTATAAAGAGGTTGTGTTGAGATTTGTTGGAACCGGCAGTCAGACTTTGAGCTTGAAATGCTGAAAAGATCAAACGTTTTGTCTCCGTTTAGGTTTGGCTGGAACCAACAAAACCCATTGCAAGACAAGTCAGAAGTAAGTAAAATGAAATTGGCTAATAATCCAGTAGAAAAAGAGGAATTTCAATGGTTCTGATGATGCTCTGCAGGACCTGCAAATGCCTTGTTTCGACTTTCTGTGAAGTTCTTTCCCCCTGACCCTGGTCAGCTGCAGGAAGAGTACACCAGGTCAGTGAAGGGACATTTCTTCTTGATCTTTCTTTTGGCTCAGTTCTGCCTGGAAGAGATTCACAAACTTTGCAAGTTTTTCTTTTTTTTTCTTCAAAAATATCTCATCGATTCTTGATTTTATTCGGGTTGCCGTTGGTCTTTCCTAATGAGCGTTTAAATATCCAAAAATCCAAACTTGCAATATTCATAAATTAAAGTTTTATTATGTTGGTGCTGCTGATTATTTCACTTTCTTTGGTTTAATTTTTTATTTATTTTTTACTGACACGTTTGTTCTGACAGAAAGTGGGATTAATGATTTGGAGTGACCTATGTCCCCCCCAGGTATTTATTCTCCCTGCAGATGAAGAGAGATCTGATGGAGGGCAGGTTGATCTGTACAGAAAATACTGGAGCACTGCTGGCCTCACACCTTCTCCAGTGTATGTTCACCTCTGCCGTTTTTACTTCAGTAGTTGATCATTTATCAGATTAAATCCAACACTTAACATTTGTTGACTTACTGACTGTTATGCAGGAGTTTCCCTTTATTATTTTAGAACTGTAAATGATGTGCAGTTTAATTAAACCTTAATCTTGACATCTTTTAATACAGACATTCAGGCTTTCTTACTACTGTCCACTCTGTCCTCTTTTTTTTTTTTTTTTTGAAGAAAAGAAAGCTGTTTTTTCACAGTAAAATACAACGTAATACTGAGTAACTTTCTCCTTCACAAAGTTACGGGTGTCTTTAAAAAAACTGGATAAAGCATTTACTCATTACACATTAGGTTTTGACAACTGTACGTCCATACAAATCAAAGTAATCCTAGGTGGCCTTTATGTAATTCTGGTTTTAAGAGGGTTAGTGTTTCCTCCAATTATGCAAAGAGAATCTGAGGTTTTCTCTTCTGTAAACCTCAGCGGAGATTGGAGACTACGATGATGGTGCTGTAGACAGGGAGTTCCTGAGAGCAAACCAACTGTTGCCTTACCAAGACAAAGTGCAAGAGAGGATCATGGAGCTCCACCGCAGGCACCTGTAAGTTGCAGCTTCTAGTTTTAGTTTCCCTGCAGCATAAGATTGTGGCATTTGTTATATTTTCACCTGCTGGGATAATGTTGAACAGCTATTGTTAAGCATTGCATAAGTGTAGTCAGTTACCGTCACCAACAACCATTGTCAAGAACGGAAAGTAGCTTCTCCAATGGAGATGAAATGTTAGCTTGACTTTTTTCTGGTAGACCTGTCTCCGTTTAAAGCTGCTTGAAAACTGGCTCACATTCATGTCCCTTCAACTGTTCCACATTTTTCATGTTCCAACCACAAACCTTAATCTATTTCAGAGGCGGTGTTAGCCATTTGGGACCTCCACACCCCTGAAAAAGTTAATTTTGTTTTGCAATAATTCTGCATCAACAACGCTCTGCTTACAGCAGCTATTGTGTGATCAGTTGATTTTAGTTTCGTTTTGAATTTCACTCAGGATGCACAAAGTATCTGTTGATCTGTCAGTCGGTCTAGATAACTGTGTTTTACCTGTGAGGAAAATGAACAAAGACATTAGATTTTAAGGGGGATTAAAACAAGGAAACAAATGAAGTACAATGGATGAAGTTTAATAATAGGGTTTAATAATAGTTTAATACAGAACTATAGATGGTTGTTAGAATAAGTCTTAGTTTTTTTGTGCTGTTTTTACCTTTTTGTATCTGATGCAAACCCCCAAAAACATTAAAAAGGTTTGACTTCAGAAAACAGACTTTAACACTGCTGTTCAGAGTAAATCAGTTTAGAATCAGGAGAGATGTAACAGCCTGAACAATGGGATCATTTCTCATGTCTTTGTTGTTTTTGCATTTATCATCTTTCATGTCTTTCATTCGTTCACAGTTTAGTGTTACATGGGAGATCATGCTTTGCTATGTTTCTTTTTTTTGTCTACAACAGTGAAAACCTCCAGAGGTTCTTTCTGTTTCTCCTCCCGTCAGCCACAACTTTTATCATTTTACTAGCTATCACTTTTCTGTGAATCATTTGCTTCAAAAGTGCAACTAGAATTAAATGGATCAGCATGCCTGAGGCACAGCAGCTTAGTTTTAAAAAGTGAAACCTTTAGACCTGCCAGTGCTTGCTTCACCTCCTCCTATTCAGTCTTCATCAGAGTAATTTTTGTTGCTATTTTAAAATCTTATCTCACAAATGGGATTCCCTATTAGGGGGTTGAGAAATGGAAAATGAGTCTATTCCACCACCACCACCACCCAGGTTTAGAGTTTAACAAAACCATTTACAGCACTTTTCCCACAACCAGTCTGCAGAGGAGCACAGTTCTTCCTCATGGCCAATAGAGGCTTTATTCAACACCCAGGTTGAAAAAAGCCCTGAAGACTTAAGGGTTGTCTGAAGACTTTTGCTAATCTCTTTCCTCGGTTGCCAGAGTGGAAGCACAAGCAGAGAGTTCCCTGCTTTAATCCCTTCCTCTGGTTAGTCTATTAGCCATAAGGCCAGTGGGGCAGGGGAGGGCTGTAAGGAGATTTCACTGCTTAAAGGATGACCAAAATTAGAATGGAGTGATGATGGGACGGATATGTTTCTAACGGGCTGTTTGCCTGTAATTACTTACTTTTATACGTGCCTGTTAAACTCTTAATGCTCAAAGAGAAATACAAATCATGATATCATTTGATTTTGACACCATGTGGTAAGATGGCAACAAACATTTACAGTTATCAGTCATTATCACTTGACAATTTCTTTTAAAGCTAAATCAATTTTGTTTTAATGCAAACATTTCTGGGATTTTAATTAAATCAGTATTGGTAATGATGGAGTTTTAGACTAAGATTTGAATTCAAGTTATATTTGTGAGAAAGTATTTTTATTTTTTTTTGGATCTCCGTGTCTTCTGAATTTGCAGCAGTGTTTATTGTAACATAATTTAAATGTCATGCCGTGGATAATAGAAACACACGGCATATTCTCTTGCATGACTAACACAACTGAAACACGCATAACAGAAACAGTGGGAGGAGCAGACAAAGGAAATGGTGACACAATAGCTTCTTCACTCACCCTATACAATGCATCTAATGATTGTTTTTATTTTCAAAATGCTGCAGTTAATGTCATTAAAGAAACAGTTACTAAGATCAAAGGTAGTCCCTAATATCAAACGTCTATGAAGGGTTTGAGATTTCCCTTGTTTTAAGATAACAGAAATCTGCTTTAGCTCACTGTACGGTCCAGACTATTGATCCTGTCACTGTTGATCTAGTCTGTGGTTTTTGGACTAGTCTGACTGAAGGTTAGTCACCAGCTGCTCATAATGTAGCTGTAGAACCCAGCTTAGAACATTCTGTAGTGTCGTACTTTGTCATCAAGTTGTGATGCTCCACGCAAAATAACTTAGATTAGATCAGATTCATTTAAATCTTGATGATCACATTGCAAATTACTCTGTCAAAGTATTTCTGACTCATCATATCACTTAAAAGGGATTTAATAAATGAATTTGTGTGCTGCATTTTAGTGCTGCCTTTTTGTAAAGTTTAATTAAATGCAACCAGGATGGCACTGAATAAAAAGGGTGTTAATCTAACATGAAGTGAACATGCCACAAATGAAGTGAACATGCCACATTTATATGCGTCTCTTTTTAAAACCAGTGGACAGACTCCTGCTGAATCGGATTTCCAGATTCTGGAGATTGCACGAAAACTGGAAATGTACGGCGTCCGCTTCCACCCAGCAGCTGATCGAGAGGGCACCAAGATCAATCTGACTGTTGCTCACATGGGCCTTCAGGTGTTTCAGGTGAGCAGTGCTTTGATACCAGCCACCATGGTTGAGCAGGACTTCACTCTGTGACCACTTGGCTTACTTTTATGTTTGTCTTTTTGTCATTATTTCTTAACCTAGGGCAACACAAAAATAAACACCTTCAACTGGTCCAAGATTCGCAAACTGAGCTTTAAGAGAAAGCGGTTCCTCATCAAACTCCACCCAGAAGTCCATGTAAGTTTTCATGAAAAGCCTGTTTTATCTCAGATTTCTTGTTCCTAGTAAATCTGACCAGGTCACTGGTCATTTTCAAGCAGTTTCTTGTTGATCTTAATTTCAGGGACCCCATCAAGATATTCTTGAGTTTATGATGGCCAGTCGAGACCAGTGTAAAAACTTTTGGAAGATCTGCGTGGAGTACCATTCGTTCTTCCGTTTGTTTGATCAACCGGAGCCCAAAACCAAAGCAATCCTCTTCACACGAGGTTCCTCCTTCAGATATAGGTAGCAGCTCACTTGGACTGTCATCTATGCTATCTGTTCATTAAGACTCTTGACCTTTCTTGTCCAGCTAAGCAATTTTCATGTGTTTGGAGACTTTAATCTAAAATTCTCTCTGCCAGTGGACGGACCCAGAAACAGCTTGTGGAATATGTTCGGGAGAACGGAGCAAAGAAAACCCCTTATCAGAGGTATGTGTGTTTATATAGAGGTGTGTGTGTATGTATACAGTTAGGGTGATAAGTTTCCATACACTCCCCATGGGCACAAAGCTCATTAATTAATAATGTTCATCTGAACAGTTCTTTTACTTTAGTGGAACGAATATACAGCTCATAATCAATGATTTTTCAATATTAGAATATGTGCACAGATTATCGTTTGAAATCATTTCTGTATTTTTGAGGGTCAGAATTATACACACATGGTTGATGAGCCCTGTAACTACTTGGCTTAATGTCCCATAGTAAGTTATAACTCAGCCACATGGTTTTTAAAGCTGTCAACAAGCCTCTGGCATCAATATGGCAGAATATTTGAGCAATCTTCTTGGCAGAATTGGTAAAGCTAATCTAAATTGCCTACTTTTCTGGCAAATGCCTTTCTTGGAAACATGGTCTGCAAATTTTCAACTGGGTTGAGGTCTTGGGTTTGCAAGGTTCATTCCAGGAGTCATTCATTCACCTGCTTTATCCATTCTAAAACCATTTTTTGTGTGTGTATGTGGAATCATATGAGATCCCGGATACAAGCGGCTGAAATGAGTTCTATTTCATCCCTCCTGACCGCCAGAGGCGGTGCTGAAAGCACTGAATGTTCCCTTCGGGCATGCGCAGTTCGAGTAATTATACCAACAGAGTCACACCTGTGACGCCGGATGACCACTCGGAGGCTATATAGCCTGCTGTCATCCTTGGCTCTGTTCCTTTTTTCTTCTCGCAAGCGGTTCGCTAACTTCCCCGTTGTGTGACGCCCCAACGCGCGGAGTTGCGGTTTTTCCTCCGCCCTCCCAGGGCTGCAACGGGTTGATTGTGGAAGTTCTTTGGAAGGTAAGTAAGCTGTTTGTTGGTGACGGTAGCGTTCGCGCCCCCTCTCCCAGCTCACGGCTTTTCGTTACCCTGTTACCTACAGCTGGGGCTGTTGATTGTGTACGGCTAATGTTGTTAGCCCATTTCGGTTTACCAGTTTATACCTGGTGACGGCAGCGTGTTCGCCCCCTCTCCCAGTGTGACTAATAAGTTAATTTACCGAGGTCTAAAGACGACTAACGTTGTTAGTTATTTGGTTTATCAGTTTATACCGGTGACGGTAGCGTGTTCGCTCCCTCTCCCAGTGCGACCAAAATCATTTACCGAAGTTGTGTACGGCTAATGTTGTTAGCCCATTTCGGTTTACCAGTTTATACCTGGTGACGGCAGCGTGTTCGCCCCCTCTCCCAGTGTGACTAAGTTAATTTACTGAAGTGTAAAAGACGGCTAACGTTGTTAGCGCCTCTGATTTATTGGTTTTATACCTGGTGACGGTAGCGTGTTCGCCCCCTCTCCCAGTGTGACTAATAAATTGATTTATTCAAGTGTGAAGTACGGCTAATGTTGTTAGCCCATTTCGGTTTACCAGTTTATATCTGGTGACGGCAGCGTGTCCGCCCCCTCTCCCAGTGTGACTAATAAGTTGATTTACCGAGGTCAAAAAAAAAAAAAAAAAAAAAAAAACGACTAACGTTGTTAGCTCCTTTTGGTTTACCAGTTTATACCTGGTGACGGCAGCGTGTTCGCCCCCTCTCCCAGTGTGACTAATAAGTTGATTTACTCAAGTGCGAAGGACGGCTAACGTTGTTAGCGCCTTTAATTTATTGGTTTTATACCTGGTGACGGTAGCGTGTTCGCCCCCTCTCCCAATATCAGCCTCCTTGTGTTTGCAGCCTATTTCTTGGCTCTGCCATAACTGGTGACGGCTGCGTTCGCGCCCCCTCTCCCGATTTTAGCGCATTTTCATTTAATTGGGTTGAGCATTGCCGACCTTAGACATGGATGGCTTCCATAGCTGCAGGGATTGTGGGGCTGCCCTCCAGGCAGAGGATGGCCACGACCTGTGCCCTACCTGCCTTGGACATGAGCACCTTGTGGAGGCGTTGTCCGAGAACCCCTGCATGAATTGCAGTTTCATGCCACATGCAGTGAGGGTGGCCCGGTTGGCACAGTTGTGCCCCCAGGAGGGTTCTGACCTTCCGCCCTCTGGACAGGTGGATCCCCCCAGGCGTTCTAAGCGCCGTGGTGGGTCTGCGGTCTCAGCACCCCCTCCTCGGAGGAGACGGGCCAAACTTGACCAGGGCCTGGCCACAAGGGTGGAACAGTTGTCAGCGGAGTTGGCAGAGATGAAGTCCTTGCTGCAGACACATCGGTCTGATACCTCTCTTCCAGTGGCTGGGCTCTCCTCCCCACCCATGCCTGAACTAGTTGCGGAGGAGGACGTCATATCTCTGGCTGCCTCTGCTTCTCATTTCAGAGATGAGGAGGAGGCAGGGTCCTCTCAAGCCTCTGACAATGGGTCGTTTTCATCCCGGAGTGCAGTTGGGGAGGCCAGTGACAGTTCCATGCGGGATGTCATGTCCATGGCCCTGAAGCAGCTGCAGCTAGAACTCCCGCAAGGAGAGGTGTCCGACTCCGGGAGTGCCTTTTTCAGGCGCGGACGGGCCCCTACTCCATTTTCTGTACCTCCATCAGAGGAGTACCTTAAGGAGTTGCACGCTTGCTGGCGGGACCCGAGAGCGTTATCACGGCTCTCCTCAGACGGCCGGGTGTTGGCTGCCATGCACGAGTCGGTGAAAGCCGGCCTGGACCGTATGCCAGCAGTTGAACCAGCTGTTGCTTCACTGATTGTGTCACCAGATGAGGCCCTACGTCCTGAGGTCAGGTGCCCACGGACTCAATGCCGGGTTACAGATGACCTCTTGTGTAAGGCATACAATGCAGGAGCGCGTGCGGGACGTCTTGGCAACTCCCTGGCGCACCTCATGTTCGCCCTCTCTACATCCGTTCAGGATGCTGGTGGTGCAGCTGCAGCGGTTGGCTTTAGTGACGCAGCGTTGCAGGCCTTTGCGCTGATGACCAGAGAGCTCGGTCGAGTCATGTCATTCCTTGTCCAAGCTCGTAGACAGGTCTGGCTTGCACAGTCTCCTCTCACGGAGGCTTGCCGTAGGACCCTCAGGGGTGTCCCGGTCGTGCCAGGGGAGTTGTTTGGGTCAGCTGCCCTGGAGGCACTGGAGCGGACTATTCAGGCGCGTCAGACCAGCCAGCAGCTTTCTGGCCTTCGCAGGAGCGTACCCCCCTTTCCTCAGCGTTCAGGGCGCCCTGCTACTACCCCCAGCGTTCGGCCACGGCCTCAGACTGGTGATGGATCTGGTGGTTCCTATCCCCGTGATCTGCGGCAGAGACCCAGCAGGGACTTTCGTAGGCCAGTCGGCCGCCCAGCTAGACCGACCCGGGCCTCAGATCCTGGACGTCCTCCCCCCAGGGCTCCCAGAGGCCGAGGGGATAGAAGATGACGCCACCGGGCCAGCCGTCGGACATTTTTCCCATCAGCAGCTACGTTTCTGGGCTGCTCACTCTGTGGATCCATGGGTGGTTGCCACCCTAACCCATGGCTACAGACTCCAGTTCCGACGGCGGCCCCCTCTCTCACACCGGGTCAAAATGACCATTATCACCGACCCGGTGAAATCCTTCGCACTAGACCAGGAGCTTTCCGCCCTCCTAGCCAAGGGAGCAATCGAGGCTGTGGATCCTCTGCGGCAACCCAGAGGCTACTATTCCACGTACTTCCTCGTGGCAAAGAAGACTGGCGGT
Organism: Fundulus heteroclitus; assembly: GCF_011125445.2. NCBI lineage: Eukaryota > Metazoa > Chordata > Actinopteri > Cyprinodontiformes > Fundulidae > Fundulus > Fundulus heteroclitus. The sequence goes on along the minus strand of NC_046369.1, from coordinate 35,073,439 downwards.
TTTCGCCCCGTTCTAGATTTAAGGGGACTCAATCAGTACCTGAAAGTCCTTCCATTCCACATGCTCACCACAGCAGAGGTCCTTCAGACTGTCGTGGCAGGGGATTGGTTTACGTCAGTAGATCTGACAGATGCCTACTTCCATGTACCTATTGCGGCAGAACATCGCCGCTTTCTCAGGTTTGCTTTTCAGGGTCGCCATTGGCAATTCCGGGTGCTCCCATTCGGGCTCTCCCTTTCCCCGAGGGTGTTTACTCGTTGCGTGAAAGCGGCCCTCTCTCCTCTGCAGGCCTCCGGAGTAAGGATTCTGCCATACCTGGACGACTGGCTTCTCTGTGCTCCCACTCAGGTAGCTGCCTCTCGGGATACGTCCCGGCTTCTTCTACAGGTGTCACGGTTGGGCCTCAAAGTCAACCTTGCAAAGAGTTGTCTGGTTCCATCTCAGACAACCACCTTTCTTGGGATGCATCTGGACTCCACTACCATGAAGGCCCGTCCGTCTGTTCGCAGGGTGGACGACATACTCCAGTTTGTCGGTCGATTCAGGCTGGGCAGGCAGTTTCCTTACAGCATCTTCCTGCGAATGCTGGGCAAACTGACATCGGTCACTCGTGTCGTGCCCTTGGGTTTGCTCCTTCTGCGCCCTTTGCAGCGGTGGCTCAACAGCTTTCACCTAGATGCCAGGCTGCACAGACGTCACAGGCTCATGGTGACGAGGCTGTGCCTCCGTGCCCTAGCTCATTGGCAGGACAGGACCCTCTTGTCCTGTGGCGTTCCAATGGGGTTAGTGGTGTCTCGAAGGGAAGTGGTCACCACGGATGCCAGCCCCAAGGGCTGGGGCGCCGTGTGGCAACACAGAGCGGTTCGGGGTCTCTGGGGACCAAGGGAGCGCACCGAGCACATAAACGTGCTGGAGCTGCGGGCTGTGCACATGGCCCTCAGGTGCCTTCTGCCCCACCTAGAAGGACGGCATGTGTTGGTTCGAACGGACAACACCTCTGTTGTTTACCATATCAACCACCAGGGAGGCACCAGGTCAGCACGTCTCCTGGAGGTGTCCAGGGATCTCCTGGAATGGGCGTTTCCCCGTCTGTCCACCCTGCGCGCAGCATATCTACCAGGGCGGCAGAACCAGGTTGCAGACTCTCTATCCCGCCAGGCACCTGCTCCGGGAGAGTGGTCTCTTCACCGCGACGTAGTGCGCAAGATCTGGAACCTCTTTGGCCAGGCAGAGGTAGATCTGTTTGCCACAGAGGAGTCAACCCAGTGCCCCCTATGGTATTCCCTGACAGGGGTCGGGGGCGCACTGGGCCAGGATGCGCTGGCTCATCCATGGCCACAGGTTCTCCTGTATGCCTTTCCACCCCTCTCGCTGATTTGGCCTACTCTACGGAGGGTTCTCGAGGGAGGCCACAGGGTGTTGCTGGTAGCTCCGTTCTGGCCAGCACGCCCATGGTTCCCGCTGCTTCGGAGTCTGTGTCTCAGTACTCCATGGCGTCTTCCAACAAGGAGGGACCTGCTGTCTCAGTTGGGGGGACAGATATGGCACCCCAACCCTCAACGTCTCCAGCTGTGGGTCTGGCCCCTGGGAGGCTGACTGGGTGTTCAGAACCTGTCAGACACACCATTTTGAGTGCTAGGGCGCCCTCCACTAGGCTGCAGTATGACAACAGATGGCGTCTTTTTTCTCAGTGGTGCTCTGCCCACAATGAGAATCCGGTTACCTGCTCGGTGCCCACAATTCTGGAGTTCCTCCAGTCTCTCCTTGATAAGGGCCGCTCTCCTTCGACCCTTAAGGTGTATGTTGCGGCAATTTCATGTCGTCACCTACCTGTCAACGACCGTACAGTAGGGCGCCATGATCTGGTCTCTCTTTTTCTGCGCGGTGCTCGTAGGTTACGCCCGCTGCCGGCTCCACGAGTGCCCGATTGGGACCTACCATTGGTTCTTGCGGCCCTGTGCCATCCTCCATTCGAGCCTTTGGCACAAGCGGACCTCAAGTGGCTTTCTTGCAAGACCGCCTTTCTGTTGGCTATCGTGTCGGCTAAGAGAGTCAGTGAGTTACATGCTCTCTCTGTCAGCCCTACATGTATCAGGTGGGCTTCAGATGACTCCGGTGTTACCCTGTGGCCTAATACTGCATTTGTGCCTAAGGTGTTGTCTTCTTTTCACCGTAACGAGCCATTGCAGTTGGCTCGGTTTCAGCCCCAGTCAGGTGCAACCGAGGGGTCTGAGTTATTGTGCCCAGTAAGGGCATTGGAAGCATATATTTCTGCCACCGCAAGTCTAAGACGCTCAGACCAGCTTTTTTTGTGTTATGGGGGTCCGAGGTTAGGCTACCCTCTTTCCAAGCAGCGTCTGTCTCATTGGATAGTGAGTGCCATCTGCCACGCCTACGCTGTAGGTCGCCGCTCCCTGCCAGTCAGGGTGAGGGCACATTCCACCAGGAGCGTCTCTGCTTCCTGGGCGGCTTTGAGAGGGGTCCCTCTGGAAGCAATATGTGCTGCTGCATCATGGGCTTCCCCGACCACCTTCACGAGGTTCTACAACGTCAATGTGACTGTCCCTCATCCACTGGGTCAGGTCCTTTTACAAGGTTCTGCTGGGCCCTCTCAGTGAGGTATGTGCTCAGGATTCCTTGTGACATAGTTGGCATTAGTCATTCAGTGCTTTCAGCACCGCCTCTGGCGGTCAGGAGGGATGAAATAGAACGAAAGTTACGTATGTAACTACGGTTCTATGAATCCCGGATGACCGCCAGAGCTTCTCTGTCACTCAGAATCCTTGCTTCTGCGAGAAGATTCTGTAGGAACAGAGCCAAGGATGACAGCAGGCTATATAGCCTCCGAGTGGTCATCCGGCGTCACAGGTGTGACTCTGTTGGTATAATTACTCGAACTGCGCATGCTCGAAGGGAACATTCAGTGCTTTCAGCACCGCCTCTGGCGGTCATCCGGGATTCATAGAACCGTAGTTACATACGTAACTTTCGTTTTCTCCGTAGTGTGTCTGGGCTCTCCCTTAGAGATGGGGTGAGGAGCTCAGTCATCCGGGGAGGACTCAGAGTAGAGCCGCTGCTCCTCCACGTCCAGAGGAGCCAGTTGAGGTGGCTCGGGCATCTGGTCAGGATGCCTCCTGGACGCCTCACTGGTGAGGTGTTCCGGGCACGTCCCACCGGGAGGAGGCCCAGGGGAAGACCCAGGACACGCTGGAGGGACTATGTCTCCCGGCTGGCCTGGGAACGCCTTGGGATTCCTCCTGAGGAGCTGGCCCAAGTGGCTGGGGAGAGGGACGTCTGGACCTCCAGACTGAAGCTGCTACCCCCGCGACCCAACCCTGGATAAGCGGAAGACGATGGATGGATGGATGGATGTGGAATCATTGTTAAGAGAGAAGACCCTGCTTTAAAATTGATAACTTTAGACCTGACTGAAATTTGTAGCTGGCTGCGTGGAGAAGCCAAATGCTATTTAAGAAATAGTTTATGATCAGGAGGGATACAGTTTGAGCTGTTTGGACACATTGACAAGAAGTACGTTCAAAGGAGTAAAGGGGAAGCTTTTGATAATAACTACAGTATTTACCCGACTATAAGGTGCACTTAAAATCCTTAAATCTTCTCAAAAATTGATGGTGCATCATATAATCCGGTGCGCCTCATATATAATTAAAGTTGTGCTTACTGACCGATTTTATGAGGTATAATGCGCTAAAAACATTGTTGAAATGTGTAAGTACGACTTTGGTTAGCAACGAAGCCGCTTCGCTCAATGCATATTCACAGCATTACGGTACACTGTGTCACTACCTGATCGGAGTGCTGAGCTGTCTACAAAACTGCCTGACTGTAATGTCTAAACTAGAAGCGCCTTCCTGTAAAGGCCCCCACACACTCGGGTGTAGTTCACTCCATGGAGGTCCGCGCGTACTCGAGGCACACTCTGTGCTCCACTATGAAGGGTAAATCTTCCACGGAGAGTCAGAGCAGACTCCGCTCAGCTCACAGTATGCGCTCAGTACGGCCGAATATGTGGGAGCCTTTAGGCAGCCCACGCCTGGAGTACCCGCTAGCTACAATAAACCTAGTAAGTTAATTCAATATAAAAGTTAAGTTTATTTTGGCTTAATGTTGTCCAACTACTCTGTCCTCCAGACAGAGACGGATACAGAGCTATCATGAAGGGGCGGAGTGATATTACACACTTGGGAAGAATATTTAGTGCCTTATAATCAGTCCTCCTTATGGTCAGAAAATTAATAACTTCCAAGCATCATGGTGGCAGCATCAGGCTGATTTTGCTGCAGCTGGTTCTGGTTCAGTGCAGTGAGTGAAATAATGAAGAGCGATCACCTCCAAATTATTCCAATTACATGTCAACCACTAGATGATTCAAACTTGAACAATGATGCCAAACACAACAAACCTATTCCTGGAATGGAGGAAACGGGCTACAGTTCAGACCAAAACGATTCATACCTCTTGCAGATTTAGTTGATATTTTCCTACAGCCAAGATGTTTGTTCTTGATAAGAAGCAAGTCAGACACTTCTCAGAACATCATGACACAACATTAAAAAGGAATGTATTTTATTTGCATTGTGGCTAAAACAATGGTATGTACAGAATCACATGTCTTTCTCAATAATTGCTGAAAAATATTGGCAATCACCCCCTCTTTACATCAGCTGACTAGCTTTTTCCATATTTCCTCTGGTATTTTCACAATTTATCGTTGGTGATAAGCTTCAAGTCTGGGAAGTTGAAACGCCATAATCTTTAGCTCCCTCCACAGATTGTCTGTAACAGTAAAGTTAGGTCAGTATGAACATTAATACTGCCTTCTGTCCGAAGACTTTTTTTTTTAAAACATAACGTTAAACTTTAATCTGCCTGGGGTATAAATGTTTTGGGGTCTGTCTAAGATTTAAGCTTCCTTCCTCAAGATCCCACATGAACCCTTTTAAAATACTCCCAAGCTGCTGTGCCACTGTTGTCACATAAAGCACATTAGCCAAATATCAATAAGGACTGTGTTCATAACTTGGCCACATGCAAATAAACTTAAATTGGGGGTGTTTAAATTGCCCAGGGGCCATTTGTGGTCCTTGGTATAAATTGGGGTGGATTAAAGTCTTAAAATGGAAAATGTCAATCATTTTAATTTCATAGTAAATAGATCAAAGAGCAGTGACTTTCACTTATCCTTTCATTAAACATAGCTAAATACAGCAAGTCTTTCTGTGAAGAAACAGTGACCCTAATTCTGTTTTGTTTTTTTTGCCGAGCAAGACATAAAAAATCTTATGTTTCAGTTCTACAATAGTTATGTTTTCATCTAATTGTCATACAAATTTTGAGCGACTGTTTAAAATGTTGCAAAAAAGGGGGAAAAAAGTGAATTAGGCGTGTTTCCCTCTGCCGGTTTGGAGTAAATTAACCAAGAAATACAAAATGTAAGTTCTTCAGAAGTTGACGTTACACACGGCTGTAATAAACAGAAAAATGGAGATGTTTTCAGGAATGTGTCGCTTATCAGTCAAGCTGTCATTGTTCTGTCACATCAACCAGTGTTGGTGATGTTACTGTCGAAGACGTAGAGAAAGAAATGCATTTCTTTCGACAGTGGAATCAGCTGATCGGTCATGTGAGGTAAATGTTTTTCCATCATCCATTTTGCGCATCGACCCTTTTCTAAAAAGCCAAAAACCATCTCAGGCGAGCCGAAATAGTTTTTTGTGAAGTTAAGGAAGTTGTTGTGGATTTTGCCGTTTCCATCAACCTTTAACGGATACTTTACAATGCGCATAAAAAATATCCATCAAAACAAAGCGAATGATTCACACATTCCTTTCCACAAATGTGTTCATTTCATTAAAATATTGCCAATTCTAGTTATTATTGAACAGCTAAGAAAAGTATTTGAAGTATTTTGCCATTTTAACAAGAGAAGAAACAAATTTTCTTGGCCTGTGACTACTTTGATCATGGTGATTTTCATCCACATGGGAGAAGGTTTGGACACTACTGCGTTAATGATGACAGCCATGCCTATGATGAGTGTGTGTGTACGCGTCTGACTGGACGTGCACACCGCCAGTCATATCCCCTGTTTTCCATATGACTATTTCCAGAGAAATTATTATTCTAACACCGAGGTCTGTCTTCCCGTAGGAGGAACAGTAAAGTAAGAATGTCTGCTCGCTCCTATACATCTGATGTGCCAAAACAGGTAAACAGCTAAATTTATTCCTGTCTACATGTGAAGCAGAGACGGCCAGAGTTGATAAACTAATCCAAATGCATTTTTTTCCTCTCTCTGTCGCCTTCAATCTATACATTTTCTTGCCCTGGTCTTGTCCTTCGATCTCCCTTTGTTCTCAGATCTTGTCATTCAGTGACAGTCCCAGGTTCCCATGCTCCACCACTGAGTCCTTCCCCCCCGCACACATGACCAGGATTTTCCCACAAACGGAGCTGCCACCTCAGCACCAACCTGTATCCGTACTGAGCCAGTCTCCAGCACCTCCCCAGCAGCAGCAGCCGCCGCCGCCGCTACAGCACCCCCTGGGAGCAGCTAGACCCTCCAGCCCTCCGAAGGAAGACCAAGTCAAGGCTCTTCCCCCATCTCCCTTCTCGTTTCAAGGTGCCCCTAGCAACCAGGCGGCAGGACACTGCAGCCCCATGTTTGTGTGTTTAGAGAGCGCCACATCCCAGTCACAGTCCTACAAAAATGACAATGAGCTTAATGAGCATGGTGGGAGAAGGGGAACCGGATGCTCGCTCGATGGGGGTAGAGGGAAGCTGAAGGGAGCTCTTTCACCTGAGGCATTTGAGGCAGAACTATTGAGGACAAAGCAGAACGCCATGTTGTCAATGTCCGGCTCACCTCTGCAGGTGTCCGAGGAGTTCATTGATGATGATCCCACTGAAATCTCTTTTTATGGAGGAGGGGCGGAGGCCTACTCCTTTGGGCTTGATGAGGAGAAAGTAGACCAGGTAGATTTTGCGGAGGGGCCTGACACCAGCAAAAGTAGGATGTTTAGTGTTGGAATTGAGGACTTGAATGGGAATATCAGTGCGTTTCCAGAAAGCCTTGTTGGGCACTCTGAGACCAGTTCGTTGGTAAATAATCGCTCCGAGTGTAGCTCCTTGGACAACCTGGGGCTGAGCTCTGCTGGCGAGTCCCTGTCAGTGGGCTATGGGGTCCCTGACTCGTCCTCACTTCGCCTGCCAGGCTCTGATATCCAGTCAGAGGCGAGCTCCATGGTCAACTTCCCAGCATACTCTGTACGCTCTGAGAGCAGCTCCGCCGCACAGTTCAGTGACCTGGTGGAGCAGCTGGAGCAGCTCAGCTACCCTCCCACTGCCACTGAGGGCTCTGGGAACGGCAGCTCAGATTCAGACTCTGACTGGGGCTTTGACAGCAGCCTTCCTCCTGAGCAGGATCTGTTTTATAGTAACCCTCTGACAGGAAGTAGTGGAATAGAGGGCTTTCTGCTTCAGTGCCACAACCTGCAGGCCCTGGCACTGGCAGACCCCCCCGGATCCCAACAGATTAAGATGTAAACCCCTAAAAGCACTTTGCCTTTGTGCTGTGGTGCAGCATCAAGAGTAATATAAGATTTTAGAAGCTCTGCCATTTAAGAAGAGGACTTAACTTTTTTACTTTTCTCATGTAACATGTTCTGATCATTTTCATGGCATTGTTTTTTTTTTTTTTTTTACCAAAATAACTTAAGGATTATTTGTTTCAATCTACTATATGTAGTTTATTTACAGACAAAAATAGGCAGATTCCAGTCTGGTCCCTGACATTTTCTTTTATACATTTTCTACACATTTTTTACATTTTTATTAAAGTATTGCAGACATTATGTCTTTGCTGGCATAAAGTGATATGGTTTTACACTAACACAATTTCTATAATTACGATAAAGACAAAGAATCTAAGCTAATTGGTTAAAGCTAATTATTACCCAGTGCCTAGGTTCTTGAAAATATATATATATATATCTCCTATTTCTTCAATGAGCGCTTTCTAAACTTTTATCTGTCTGTAATCAAACATCTAGACTCAGGGTGAAAAGTGAAACATTTAGTTGAGCACATTCAGTGATTTATTGGTGGTTTTTTTTATTGGTAAGGGCCTCCTTTATTTAAAAAAACGGTCTGTTTTTAGTTTCACTTCTGTGTCTTACTGACACCTGCTGGCTGAAATGGATGTTGCACAGGTTATGTCTGGACATTATTTCTTAGCATCATGTCGGTTAACCATAAGGCTTCATGTTCAGATAAATAATAGAATGTAACCCTTGTGCTCTTGAGCCATAAAGTAAACTGCTAATACCACTTTATATGAGATGAATGTATCATTTTAATTGTTTTTTTAATAGTATATAGTACATTTTAGCTCCATAATTAATGAAAGCTAGAGTGAAGAAGGTAATGTGCTCTTGAGATTTTTCATATTGTAGAACCCGTTTTTGTACATTAATCATTTTTTTCCCCATCTTTTTTTTTCCCAGAGCTCTAACTTCATGCGTGCTTTGGCTAATTTCATCAAAACAGATTATAGGTACTAAAACAACTAAGTATTCAGCTTATTGAAAGGAAGCAGAGTTTTGCACATAAACCAGATATATTTGTTACTTTTTTCTGTGAGGTATGAGAACCAAGGTTTTCAACCATCAATAGAATAACAGGAGTTGTTCTCTTTTCTTTTCTAGACTCCAGGGCGGCTCAGTCCTGTCTTTGGTTCTGTATCAGTCATAACGATCTGTTTTGTACAGTTAAAATCAAAAAGATTGAATTGCAAATTTGAGTTTTAGATTGTTTTATTTCAGTTTTCTCTTCCTGAACATGTTTCAGAGCCTCCTTTCTGCCTCAATTGCGCTATGGTGCCTAAAGTGCTTTCATGCAGTAGGTCTTTATCTCAGGTGTGGGTTTCTCCCTTATGGAATAATTCCAACAACTCTTGTGCTAAATGGGACCCGACCATTAGGATACTTTCTTTAGTAGTGAATTTAAAACGGCCATAAAGTGCTCATCTGTTGTCATTTTGTTGGATAGTGGCTGGGTGAAACAAGCCTGAAGTGCATTTCCATCCTGTGCAGGAAGACGTGGGGACAGTTCCAGCTCATTATTTAGCTTCAGGAAACTTTGTTGTCTGACGAGATGAAGGGGTTTCTCTTTGTTTTTTTCTATTTTACTATTTTTCCGTATAATTTTTGTTTTCTTCCCCCACTTACCCGATTTGCATTGGGGTCATGGTAATAACCAGCTAACTGCACTTAGTCATCAAGTAATCATCACCTAATCCTGTGTGTATTTAAACTTAGCCATCATCAACCTGTACTTAATGTTTGTATGTTTTATTCTCAAGAATAAAGGAATCACTTTTGGGTACCATGAATGTCAGACTTAAAATTCTTTTTGCAAATCAGACTGAAGTCAGAGGCACAGCAGCGATTTATTCCTTTCATTTGTTTGTCATGTTAGACAAGAGTTTATTCATCTGGGTCATGGAAAAGCCATTGTGCCTCATCCACCCTTTCATTTGGAGTCAGGATAGAAGTTGTTTCTATATTAACAGTGTTTAAGTAATGCAAAATAAAACTGCCCATCGCTTCACTTCTCAGAAGTTTCCCAAGTTAAATGAGCTGTACCACCTTTAAACCCAGTCCCTTTTTTTTGTAATTCCTGCTCTTTTTCCGGGACGTTCCCTGTCCGGATAGTGCTGGAAAAGAACGCCTTATGATCCCTTAGCAAACTTACACAAACTGTAGTTTTCCCTGTTTTTCATTTGATGCAGCAGACCACATGTAGTTGGGGGTGGCGCCGTACATCAGATTCCACAGCTTAAATCCAGCTGTGTGTGTGTGTGTGTGTGTGTGTGTGTGTGTGTGTGTGTGTGTGTGTGTGTGTGTGTGTGTGTGTGTGTGTGTTTGCTCGTTGTTTAGGCAGGCCGTGTGCCAAGTCATTCCACAGCAAACCCCCGTCCCCTTTCTGAGGAGCCTGATGTCTGTTCTCTCTCCCTCCTTGTGTCGGTCCCTGAGGCCGCTCCGTATAAACAACCTATTTGCCCTGCAGAGAAGCAACATTCCTGATGAGCTTTTGCTTGAGCAATTATTTCCGGGTCGAATAGCGATTCCTGTGTTTTTGTTTTTTTCTTGTCTTCCCTAAAGTGCCCCCCCCCCTCCACCCCACTCCCAATCGTTTTAGCAGTGGAAGACCAGCTGTGTTGATCTGTCACTCAGTTATAAGAATGGAAGGATTTTTTTTTTTTGTCTGCAAAGTTTGTTGTGTGCAGAAGCTAACGGCCAGAGCAGAAGCTGTTGAGCCAGTTCTTTGAAATGGAGAAAGGCTTGTATACGCTACAGTTAATCGTTTTTTTTCCAAGGGAGGTTTTCGAAACAATGACTGGGTTTAAACGGTGTGGGAACCGTTAAAACGGTCTGATTTGCAGCTCTTCTGTCATATTGTGAGTGTGTGAAAGAGAGGGAGAGAGATTAGGCAAGCGATTTGCTTGTAATGTTCTGCTGTGTTGTTCTCACGAGGGGAAACAAAAAGAGCTAATCGTGTTGTCAGGGTTAGCGTTGCTATTTGACGATGCACTGCCTAATATGTGAAGGTTGTTACAATGCTGTTGGGATTATGCGTGTACAAATTCTCAGTTATCTGGGGCATTGCAGCTGCGAGCAGGTTAAATCGGTTCTGAAAATGTTTCGACACCTGTCCTAGACAAAGACTCCTGGATGGGTGTTGAAACGTTTTCAGAAAAACTGAGTGAAAGTCGGGTTGCCTCCGATTTAACCTGTGAGTGGTGAGTAAAGATGTTTGGCCTTTACTCGCCACTTTTCCCATCACCTGGGACAGTTGACCTATCAAACCACCCATTTCTTGGTTTTTAATTTCACTTTCCCTCTTCCATAGATTCAGTGATGGACAATCCTCAGCTCTCGCCCCTCACCTCCAAGGGTCCCCTCTGCCTGTCGCCTTCCTTCCAGATGTCCACCCTCAGCCTGCCCAGCCAGGCCCCGTCTCCGCTGCAGAGCCCCATCCTGAGCGAGGTGGGCAGCGCTGCCAAGCTAGAGGAGGAGGAGGAGGGCAGGAGGAAGGTACACTGCTTGTATTCCCCCCCACCCCCTTCCAAACCCCACGCCTCAGAAATTCATTTCAGTTTTACACTGATTTACGTACAGTGCCCTGTAGAAGTATTCAGACCCGTTTAGATTTTCTAGATTTTGTCACGCCATAACCAAAAAAAACGTATTTATTGGAACTGTATGTGATAGACTAATTTAAAGATGTGCGTAATCATCGACTGGAAGGAATGGATACATGGTTCTAGATTTACTTTTAGTAATTAAAATCCTAAAAGGTGAGGTGAAACCCCCCTGAGTCAATAATTTATAGAAGCCTCTTTTTTCCACTGCAAGTCTTTGGGGACACGTCTCTGCCAGCTTTGCACATCTAGAGATTAAAATGTTCGCCTGTCCTTTTTTGAGAACTTGCTCAGCTTCAGTTGGATTGGATGGAGATCATCTGTGGCCCTCCATGTTTTTGTCACAGATTCTCTATTAGCTTTAGGTCTAGACCTTGACTGGACCACTTTAACACATCAACATGTTTGATCTAAACCAAACTTTTTGACACTTGGGCCACAGACATCATGTCAAAGGTGCTCACTGGACAAAAAAAGTAATAAAAACAGCACAACAAATTTCACAAAATGTTTGAAGTGTAAAAATCTTTACCAGGACAAAAATAAACTAATGGTTGGTTCACCCAGCAGGAGTTTAAGCCTGATTTTTGCCCCAATCTCCCCGTTCTGAGAGGCCCTGACTATCAGTGTGGCTCTTCAGATAATCACTAGAGATATTTCTGCCGTGTGTGCTGTGTTAAGAGTGACCTGGTCCGCTCGGTAGAACATCAGGACAGCTCCGACCTCATGTTGGGGATATTCAACATGTTGGATTGTCTTGCTCAGATATCCTAGCATCTTCCCCGATGACAAACAGAGTTAAATGTGACCTGCAACTAATCAGAAAGCGAGGAGAGGGAAACCCTGAGAAAACAACTCGGCTCACATCATAGTGCAGCAAACGTAGAGCCCCGCAGTCATGCTGTCCCCACTCCTTTACCTTCCGTCTTTTCTCATGTTTTTATTCTCTGTTAAAATCAGTCCATAAACTATCGCCATTATTCTCCCCATCATCCATCTTTATTTACTCTGAACTCACGTTTGATCTTGAGAAGGTTTCGTAAGATTTCCTGCTTGACATCAGAATGATCCTGAGTGAAATCCGTTTGTGGTGTTTGCCGTCTACTGGACACCACGCACTGTAGGAGCAAAGCTGCTTTATCTAGGATTTTTTTTTTTTTAGCATTATGTGTGGTGTCTCTCAGGAAATCAGTCGGCACCTCTTCCCATCAATACTTATGCAAGGCACTGTATTCCTGAGATTTTAATAATAGAAGGCATGTTTTCATTAGCATTATTAACTTGTTCTTTGTACTTCTTTTTTGGCATCAGTTTATCTTTTTCTTTTTACAATTAAGCCCCCTTTCTTCCTTCAGCGATATCCCACCGACAAGGCCTACTTCATTGCCAAAGAGATTCTGACCACAGAGCGAACCTACTTGAAAGACCTTGAGGTCATCACTGTGGTGAGTTAGTTGTCTGAACACAAAGTAGAGCAACTGAACGTGATACTCTTGATCAGAAAACATCAATCATGTACTGCATGAACAAAAGCATTCACGGAAAGCACGTGAATTCTGAAATCCATGTAGGACGAGACGGCTCTGAAGAGTAGTATGGGGAATTGAAATTAGGAAATTCAAAATTACTCTCTGGATAGCGACAGATGTGAAATTTGTTTTTCATGTTTTTTTTTATCGTAATTTTACTGGTTTACATTCATTCGCTCATAATGGGTTTGAATGCTGGAGCTTTTAATGATATATTTTCCACTGTTCTCTATTTATGATGGAATGACAATACAAAAAAAAAAAAAGAGAGTAGGGGGCATAAATTCAAATCTGTTGTTGATCTCCTCAAATCCCATAAAAAATAATGTACACAGACTACGCCCACACTGAGTGTAAATTTGTCTTAACAAAGCTGAAGCTGCGTAGGAAACAGGCGTTTTGTGTTGCCATCAACAAGATCCTGGTATAGTTTTGGCAAATATTTGAAAGCTTTTCATAGCAGAAGAGAAATGGTTTATAAACAACAAATCCAGTTTTGATTTGTGTTTGGGATCATTATCCTGCAGTAGAACCCAAATCAAGTTAAACAATTTGGAGTTATTCCACTTCATTTTTCTGCCCACTTGAGGTAAAGCATCAGTACGAGCGGTGGCTAAAATGCTGCGCAGAATGATGCTAGTTTTCATTGTTGCCCAAAAGCTCAATCTTCTTTTTTAAGGAGCTAGATACTTATTTCTTAAATCACTGAAGTTCTTTGCTGTATTGTATGGAGGATTCAAATGATTTTTTTTTTTGGTCAACATTATTATCAATGCTGTTGACGGCATTTCAACTTAGGACCAGAACTATATTGATGAACCAATCTGATTTTAAACGTATTTCTTATTGAGTTGGTTATAATTGCCTCTGTGCTTACTGCTCCTTATGTTGAAGGTGGAGCAAATGAGTAGCCAACAGTTTAAACTGATCATCTCACATCTGTGTAGCAAAATATCTAAACCTCCAATCAGGATGGAGGAAATGTGGAGCCAAAGCAAAATCTCAGACAGTTGAGTTGTTGTGGCCACGCCAGCTTCATCTTCATCCAATATTTGGCTGTTTGGTGTCATAAGATCCTGTGGTAGTATCCAAAGAGTACAAAACACAAAATATAAATCTATTTTTTATTTTATTTTCTTCATTTTTTTTTCCAAGAATTTGTCAGATTAAAAACAATGGCATGAGTTTCATTAGCCTGAAACTTTAATTTCTATTAAAAAATGTTGCACGTCTTCAGTTTCTTCTGTGCAATAGTGGGTTGTTTGTCCTCTGGCTGCCCGCAGTGGTTCCGTAGCGCTGTGATCAAAGAAAATGCCATGCCTGAAGGCCTCATGACGCTCCTCTTCTCTAACATCGACCCCATCTACGAGTTCCACCGAGGATTCCTGAAGGAGTTGGACCAGAGGCTGGCTCTCTGGTAGGCCCCCTTTGTTTCAGCAGTTAATTAAGCTCCTGCCTGATGCCAATGTGACAAAGACTAAACCTGCAAACTTCCTTCTTTGGGCAGGGAGGGCCGATCAAATGCACACGTCAAAGGTGATTACCAGCGGATCGGTGACGTGATGCTGAAAAACATGTGTGCTCTTAAGGTACCGATCCCTTCTAGCTTTTAAAAACCCTGGCTCCTCTCAGATCTTTGAACACGTTGCCTTGTAAATGATTTCATCCTAGGAATTCACCAGCTACCTGCAGAAGCATGACGAGGTCCTAACAGAGCTAGAGAAAGCCTCCAAGAGGCTAAAGAAGCTGGAGACGGTCTACAAAGAGTTTGAACTGCAGAAGGTGTGCTACCTACCCCTGAACACATTCCTGCTCAAGCCCATCCAGCGCCTCATGCATTACAAGCTCATCCTGGAGAGACTATGCAAGCATTATTCGCCGGCTCACCGTGATTATGAGGACTGCAAGGGTGAGTGGTCCACGTCTCATCGCCTACAGTCAATGGATTATTTTCATGGAGCACTCTACCGTCAAAGGAAATGCAGCTAAAGAAAGGCTTTTTGGCAGGACTGGTTAAAAAAAAAAAAGTTTAAAAACCCTTGAAATAAAATGAAACGCTATAAAATGCTTAAAAGACTTAAAAACAAAAGCAAATAAAACAAAGGTCTTTATAAATGCACCCAAACTTGTTTTTATTCTGAGTTGTGGAATATTTATTTTTATTTTTTACAAATTCAATGGTACCGCTAGCAGTTTCCATAAATACAATAAATCATTTTGAATGTATACTTTTCTAAGAGTATTGATAGAGTTCTAATCTTTAATCTCTTGCCTCATGTTTCCCTGGTGTATCAGTGTAGCGTGAAATAGACACCTTTCAAACTAGGAAAGACAAAAGAACATGTCCTAGTAAGGGAGTCAAGAAATGGTTAATGACAAGCAACTCATCTAAATTTGCCTGTTTCAATGTCGGAGCGGGAATTAAAACATTTAAAACAAGTGGAACTGTGACGAGCAAGATTGCGGTGTAGAAACTTTATGTAGAAAGCTGTCACACTGAGAAAAATGGAAATGAAGGGAGCATTTTCTTCAAAGCTCGCTGTTGGAGAACTACATGCAACGGTTGATAGTTTGACTTCCTCCATCGTCCCTTACAGAAGCCCTGAAGGAAGTAGCAGAGATCGCCAACCAGCTCCAGAGCAGCCTCATTCGGCTGGAGAACTTCCAGAAGCTGACCGAGCTGCAGAGAGACCTGATTGGGATCGAGAACCTAACGGCTCCCGGCAGGGTGAGTGCACTGACGCAGAGCAGATGGTAGGGGGTAGCAGAGTCTGGCAAAATACACACATGTTGACTGTGTCTGCTCTCTCTCCGTTTGTAGGAGTTCATCAGGGAGGGCTGTCTGTACAAGCTGACCAAGAAGGGGCTGCAGCAAAGAATGTTCTTCCTGGTTGGTAGCAAACTACCACTGCTTCAGCTGGCTAATGAAACCAGAGTCCCTGGTCAACTGATGATGTCTGTTTTCTGTTCAGTTCTCCGACATGCTTCTCTACACCAGCAAAGGTGTTACGGCAACCAATCAGTTCAAAGTACATGGGCAGCTGCCGCTTCATGGCATGATTGTGAGTCTGTAATTTACAGTTTTTTCCAACTTTTTCTCTCCTTACCTCAATTTACACTTATTATACAGGCACCAACATGACTCTATGCTGTCAGAGGAATAATGTCACAGGCTGGCCTTTCAGATAGGACTAGGGATTTCACACAGACCTTCAAAGTGTCAAAAGGAGAGGGGCAGGTCTCCTAATGTTGCTGTTTCTGTTTCACTCCTGGCTGCAGCTCATAGTGCTGGATGCACCGGTAAGTGAGCTCTGCTAGCATAGCCGCCCAAACCAGCCCCCCCTTCTCCCATGCCTGTGTAGACCAAGTCAAGAGCACATTCAGCAGATTGCTTGAGGCAGATAGACATGTCTGTTCATTTTATACATGCACACTTCAAACAAGTAAAGGTTGCATGGTGTGAAGGTGTGCATTAGACTACTGCAGTGATCCTCCCCTTGTTTGTGCGCCCCTGTAACCTGTGCAGGTCAGTTCTCTCAGCTGTAGATCAGATCTAGTTCTTGATCCAGTACTGTCTGACAGACTGCAGGCCCACGGTTTTCCAGCTGAGGCTTGAATCTTCCTCCTTTACGCCATGCAACTTTTCCAGCTTCCTTGAATCGATTTCCAAACAAATGTACTGAGCGTGAAATCTGCAGGTCTCTGCAAATCTTTGCAGGAGCATTTGGTTTTTTTTAAACATGATGATGATCATGTTAGCTGTTTGAAATGGGATCACTGCTTTTTACTCAACTGTCCACCACAGTTACTGGTTTATTTAGAGAGTAAAACTCACAAAAGGATTTAAATAAACTAACGAAATGATGAGGAAAGGCATGAGAATTATATTTTCTAGGTTTTATGTCTTATTGTTGGAATAACGGAATAAGTCAAAGTAAAAAACATGTTTTAATCAACAGATTCTATACTGTCGCAGCTTTTTAAATAATGATTAGTTGGGTTTTATATAAGTTGTGGTTGTGTAAGCATGATGGGTGTTTTTTTTTGTAACCATTGACAATCCTTATTTCCAGGCGATAGCTGCTGTTCACGTTCTTTGGCAGCTCGCTTAGTTAAAATCAGTCATTTTGTCTTTTTTTCCCCCCTTCTTGTTGTCTCTCGTCATTAATTCCTCACATGTATAGAAGCTACAGCCACTGCATAATCCATTTAACTTTTGTTTGGCTGTGATTTTTCTCTCATAGGTTGAGGAAAGTGAAAACGAGTGGTCGGTCCCGCACTGTTTCACTATTTACTCTGCTCAGAGGACCATCGTGGTGGCTGCCAGGTGAGCCTGTTAAAGAACTTTTTTCCACATTTAAAGGGGGCATATCATGCAAAATCCACTTTTTAAGTACCCAAAAATTTAGTAGTGAACGGCTCTGCAATTTTCTTAAGTGCTTACTTAAGAATTAAAAAGATCGCACTAAAACGAGTTGCTCTCAGACGCCTCAGGACAAGGGGAACATGGGGGGTAAATTAACAAGGAATTCAGACCAAAGCATTGCAGTTCCACCTTCCATTGACCATAACTGAATGATATCAATGGGGAAAGGAAGAACTTAAAAGCATATGACCCCTTTCACTCACAAGAAAGATTTCAGGTTCCAAATGTTCTCAGAGGCAACGTCTTCTGGCCTGAATTTTCCAAAAGAAACTCCCACAGCATGATGCTGCCACCACAAAACAGGACTCTTGTGTTTATCTTTGTGTTTTTAAGGTTTGATTGAACACAAATAAGACTGAACATCCAAGTTAAAGATAAAAGGGACTCACTTTATTAAAATGAGACATGTTTAAAAAGAGTCATCTAAATTCAGTATATTTTTTCTTAAACTCAAAATGTAAAATTCAGAAATGTTATACAAACCTGTTTGTGTTTCTTTTGTTAGTTCTTTGTTACGTAGAGCACAAATGTTTGGGTTTATGACTTCTGTCAGAGCTAACGTTTTAAATGTTGCTCAAACTCTCCCAGTACTACAGTGAGTACTGTAATCGATTAAAAAATAATCACTAATTTGGGTTTTATTTCTTAGTTACTCAGGTTTTAGATACTGTTCTTTTTTCCAGTGAAGACACAAACATTTTAATTGTTGGGTGATGTTAACTAGGAACAAGGAAATTGGCAGGAAACCAGGAAAGATTTAAAGGTACCTACTGAGTCTGTAAAATAATTTCATGTATCATTGTTTTAGACACTTCCTGGTTCAACTGGATGATAGTTCAGAAAGCTTCAAAGTGTACTATGCTATCTTTTGTTGTTTAAGTGCAGTGTTTGAATATTGTGCACATCACCGAGGGCCGATTTATTTCCTTATTTTACAGTCAGACTCAGATTGTTGGTGTTAAGCTGTTGCCTACTGCTCATCTCACAGGCTGTGTGCTGATTGTGATTTCAGCTCTAAGGTGGAGATGGGGAAGTGGATTGAGGATCTGAACATCGCCATTGACCTGGCCAAGAAGTCTCAGGAGAAATCTGGCATCTTCCTCGACACCGGCCTCAGCGATCACTCCAACCGTAAGGGGTTCCCACCGAGCTCATGGCCTCCATGTCCTGAGCTAAAACCGCTCATCTCTCTGGCTGTGTGATTCTTTGTTTTGTCCAGCCTAATAGATAGAAATTCCCTAGGAAACACAAGCAAGTTAGAATGTACAGTTAATCCCACTCCTCCGCACGACTTCCTGTTATCCTTCATCTCCCTCTCTTCCTCCTCCTCCTCCCCCCCCCTCAGGCTCATCTGATGAGGTTTCTCTGGAGCAGGAGTCGGAGGATGACATGAACTCCTCCCGCACTTCACTGGACAAGCAGACCCACCATCGTGCCAACACAACCATGCATGTGTGCTGGCACCGCAACACCAGTGTGTCTATGTCTGATCACAGCCTGGCCGTGGAGGTACCCCTCCTCTGGGACGAAGGATTCCTCTCACCCACATACAGAAACACACCTCATTTCACACACACAGCAGCGTCTTCAGTCTGGATCCGAGTCTTTCGCCTTTCCTTAAAGCATTTTAATAGTTTTTGTTTGTTTGTTTTCTCCGTTCCTCCCCCTGTGTTCCTGGGGTGTCCTGTATCCTCCTGTTCCCTTCATGATTGTGTGTGCAGGAAAACTTTGCCTAACACTAAAACTTTTACTTTACAGATCTGGATTGTCCCTAACCCTCATTCCCTCCTACTTCCTTATCTGAACTAACATGCTAACCGTCTCTCTGCACCCTTTCTTTTCTCTCTCACACTTTCAGTCTTCGGCTCTCCGGCCGTCTCGCCAGAGCTTCCTCCTCGCTATCTTCTCGGTCAGGGACAAAGACCAAACACCATCACGCATGTTTGCTGGTACAGAAACCAGAACCTCTCCCTCACTGATTACCTGCGCATGAATCAGGTACCAGACCCAGGAACTTTTCTAGGACAATAAAGAGGCAAAAGTCAAGAGAGAAATCAGCTAAAAGGGAAGAAAAAAATCTGAAACAGACCACTTCAAATCCCTTGAAAAACAAAAGGGAAAACTTTTCATTTATAGAACCTTCTGCTGTTAGTATCCTTTCCTTAGATTCCCAAAAGTGTCAAAGCTATCAAAAGAGGACATAAATCATTACTTTTTTATATTTAAGGCGCCCTCCACAGGTTATGGCACACTGGTAAAGATTAAAACCATTCCTTTACTTTTTAATGGCAGTAGCATGAATGTGAAGGCAAAAATATAGAAATATAGTCATTTTTTGTTGCTTCTGCTGAAAATCTCAATATAATATAAATAAATGAGGAAAAAGCATATCGTTAAATATATGCCTCACTGTTTTAGGTTGAGCTGAGAGTCTAGAAACCTTTCATTTGTTCCTGTCTCCTTGGGTTCTAAAAGTGGCCCAGTGGCCCTTTTCTCTTTGAGTGTCCAGAATGGGTCAAACAAGAGAACATGCTGTTCTGGTAGGGCAAGCTTTGTGCTGACTTCTGAGTCAGGAAATGACTTAAAGACAATTAGCTCCTCACCTCAACTTATCTAGTCTGAGCAATAATTAAAAGGTTGCAAACAGTTTGAACTGTTACACCCCAAGGTGACTGCAGCAAATTGGGTCTCTAACAGCAGGTCATTATTTGAAGGCTGTATATAGTTATTAGGGTGGCAGTTGGTGGAGGGAGCTGTTTGTTAGACGTCTCAAATTCCCTGAAAAACAAGTATCAGTGTTTGTTTCACAGTGCATCAAAGTCCTTGGTGTTCGACTTCTTAGAACCTGGTTAAGAAACGCACCGGGAATGAAATCAGATCAGGAGATATTTACTAAATTTTATCCTCAGCAATTAGAGACCAGCAAATTTGGAGGAAAGAAAACATTAAGTGATTTTTTTTTTTTTTTTACATTTAGGGAAATGGAACAGTAAAATATTTTTACAAACCAATTCATGAGAGAACAAGGCTGAATTCTAAAGTTTCTAAGTCTGCTGGTTGTTTTCGTGTGAAAGTGCATGAGGCAAACAGGACCATGGCGATTCATGCTCCTTTACACCATAACAGATTTAGGGGGGGCTCTTCATACATTTCTTGTTAAAATCACAGCATGCAGCAAAACTTCCCACAACCCTAAGTAAAGCATATCGTCACATTTACGCTCAGTTCCAACCATAAATCGAGCGGAGTGGCTAACCGTCCTTCTGTTCCCGTGTGTGCGCGTTAGAACCAGCTGTCTGGCTACCTGCTAAGGAAGTTTAAGAACAGCAACGGCTGGCAGAAACTCTGGGTCGTGTTCACCAACTTCTGCTTGTTCTTCTACAAGACGCACCAGGTGGGCTGCCCCGTCCACCCATTGGCCCCTTGCTGCTCCGCTGGGAATGAGGCCGCCTGTGAAAACCATGCTTTCTCTGGGTTGCAGGACGACTTCCCGTTGGCCAGCCTCCCGCTGCTCGGCTACACGGTCAGCACCCCCGACGAGTCGGACAGCATTCACAAGGAGTACGTCTTCAAGCTGCAGTTCAAGTCGCACGTCTACTTCTTCAGGGCTGAGAGCGAGTACACCTTTGAGAGGTTTGTTGCTTAGACTGTGCTAAGTTCTTTTCCTGGAGACCATTAGTGAACAAACAGCATCATGAAGTTAGGAATGAAGTTAATGAGACATGTAAAGCATGGCTGGTGTTTGAAAGCAATACTCCAACCGTTAAACATTTCACAGGATACTGTTTAATCTAATAATACAAGAACTAGCTAACGGGACACCTACAGGCCCATCAAGACTTGGTAGGAGTCGCACACTTTACACATGAAGCCCTTGTGGGAAAAGTAGCTAAAAGAAAATGATCCTAGACATAAAACCATAATAGTCTTCCTGGTCCAGTTTAGGATGTACAAGCAATGCATAGATGTTCTGATTGGATGAGACCAAAATAAAACCTTCTTGATCTACATGCATGCTTTGTGTGACAGCTAACGAACACTGCGCTTCACCCAGAACAAGCCACTGCCATGGTAAAACAAGGTGGTGGAAGCATCATGCTGCGGCAATAGTCTTCTCCATCAGACTGGCTAGAAAGATGGAAGGAGATAAACACAGGACAGCTACAGAAAAGAGTTAGAGGTTGCTAAAGATAGAAAAATAGAAAGACAACAGCTCTATACCTACAGACAATGCAGTGGGGGGTTTAGATCAAAGACCCATTTATGTGCTACAGTGGCCCAGTCGGTCTGACTGAGTCTAATGGAGAACATGTGGCTTTGTTCTTTTGTGTTGGCATATCACTAAATCCCAATAAATGTGAATTGCAGGCATGAATGTTTTTTTATGTCTAACAGGGCAGACTGTAGCAATAAAATCATGTCTGCGCTCCTTTTTTCACAGATGGATGGAGGTGATCAAGAGTGCAGCGAGCACCACGGGCCGGATGAGCCTGCTCATACCTAAAGGTGGTCCTGTGGAGATGAACGGAAACTAAATGAAGCATTATGGATCCAGAGGCTGGGCCTCTTGGAAATCACGTTGTGTTCTTTCTACATTCAGTTTTGGAGATTAACAGCTGGAGACTGAATGATACTGCCAGATTAAATGTTAATGTTTTTCAGCTTCTTTCTAACGTGTGCATTGTTTTCTATTAGTTATATAAATAATAACGCATTTCTGTATAAGGGATATAATGAAAGGGAGATGTGTACATTATGATCTTTTTTTTTTTTTTTTCTGCATGTGTAGGGCTCAATTTGACTGTTTGACCCAAGACTGAAGGCAGATCCAGTTTTATGGGACCAGCCGTGATAACGGGCTTAAATTTCTGCTTTTGAAAGGACATTGCGTATGATTATTGGAACACAGTATGTGGGGCATGAAGGTAGCTAGCATGTGCTCTGTGCGGTATTTTAGAGTGAGCCAAGACGTGCGAGCTCCGAAGGTGAGCAGAAAGTCAAAGAAATGTTCACGGATGAGAAGACTGGAAGTTGTCTAATTCACGCGGCTCTGCTGACTCAGCCTGAGCAACTCTAAATGCTGGAAGAAGCAGGAAGGATTAAGGGTTTATCTGTTTCCTACCAGAAGGATACTGTTTCAGTTGTTTAAACGGTGGACATTCTGCTTTATATCCCCGGTTAACCTGCATTATGGTCAGTTGGGTGCCATTTCTTTCTGTGTGCTATCATCGCTAATCAAATGTAATTAAATGTAACCTGTTTTAGTTTACATAGGGATAACATCTCAACATACACCGCAGGGCTCTCTCTGTGTGAAGGTGTTCCCTCTAAAGACAAAGCTGAAGAACATATTTTGAGCTCTTCCTGTCAGGCTGTTTTAGATAAACAGGAGTTGACTTAAAGGAGGTACGACTGAACAGCAGATTTGGTTTGGTACGTGAAATAATGGTGTTTGGTATACATTTTCTGTGAAGACTGGAAACCTTAACCTGTGCGTGTGTGTGTGTGTGTGTGTGTACACTGTATGTGAGTGTGTGTGTGGGGAGATGATACCCATGTACTCTTACCTGATCTTCTCCTGCCTCTGAAGAATGTGATGATAGAGGTCATCATCTCCAGCCCGTTAGTCATTTCTGCGTGTGTACCAAGTAGTTGCCCAGGTAACAAGCAGCACGTATGTCCTATTTATTGTCCTCAGCATCGTGTTTCTGAACGCCCTCATGTAAACTTCATGTTATTCCACTGACGAATTAAACCGATTTTGACTGAATCTTGAGTTTTGTTTGCTTTTGTGCCTTTGTACCAACCGTGTGAGTCGCATGTTGGCCACAACCAAGTCTGACAACTATATCACATCTGTGTTGAGCACCGTGAGTCGATACCAACACCGGTCCCTGCAGTTACAGAATCGGGGTGTGTCTCACATCTCTTTTTTTCCCCATTATTGGCAAAATAAGTCGAGCTCAGATCAGAATAAAGGCAGATTATTGCGCTGCAGAAAAGGTGGATAAGCAGGTTGTTGATTTGATTTGAGGCTAAACTTTAACTAGGCCCATCTAATGCATGCATAGGTTTGATCTAGGCTCATATATTGTAGCTCTGGTCGATGTGCTGCTGGAAGGTGAACTTTCCAACAAGTCCTTTCCTGCGTCTTAACAGAGTTTCGTTGAGGATTGCAGTATATTTACCTGCATCATTTGATCAACAGTGGCCAACTTCCTTGTTCCCGCTGAAACAAGTCATCCCCACAGCATGATGCTACCAGCGCTGTGCTATGAAGATGGCATTGTGATTTCAGAGTGATGTGCGGCGATCATTTTACATCACGCTCACTGTAAGGCCTGCAGGTCAAAAAGTTCCTTTTTGGTCTTATCTGATCAGAAACCCTTGGTCCATACATTTGCTTGAATAACCTACGTTGCTTTTGGCAGAACTGCAAACAGGACCTCTGAACTTTCTAACAGTTATATATATATATATATATATATATATATATATATATATATATATATATATATATATATATATATATATATATATATATATATATATATATATATCATACTTTTCAGATTTTATTTGTAAAAAAAAAAAAAAATACTTTTGATTCATGTCATTTTCAATCTGTTTCATAGTTTGTTTATGTAACTGCCAAAACCTTGAGTTCCATCTGAAGAACGATAACCCCAGAGGATGATTCTGAAATATGGTCCAAAAGATCTAGTTTGGTTTCATCAGACCTTAACCAATTTTGCTGCAGGGTGCTCTAAAGTTTTAATCAGGTCATCATTTTATTCATTTTATTAAAAATCATGCAGTCTTGCAAGCCCATTATTGAGCAGACAAGTGGAGCAAGCAGGTTAGTGTCACAGGGAGAACCAGAGCCTGTTGGCATCTCCTGCAGCTTCAGCGACGCCGTCAGCCTCTTGAAACCTTGACAAATAAAGGTTATCCGATTCTTTCTGCTGACTAAGTGTCGCTCGCTGTTGGCGTGGCCGGACTTTGAATCCACAGGGTTTCACAAACATCTCATTCAATCATAAACAAGGCAGGGCATTCCTCTGGCGTGCCCTGACAGCGCCGATGAGTGGGGGGAGGAGGAGGAGGAGGAGGCTTTCTCCAGAAACACCAATATTCCTGGCCTGCCAGGGAGATCCGTTCAGACAGGTTTTTTTTGCTGTGGAGTGGGGAGGGCGTGGACGTAATCACGCCCAGCCAGGAGCGTGTTTTCCTTCCAAACAGAAATCCTGGCTAAACAAGCACCTCGTTATCTTCTTCAGTGGGCTGGCTTCAAGTGTGCAAATCTGGCTTTGAAAAAGGGACGATGCATTCCTTTCTGATCACTTCTCCCCTTTTGAATATTGGGACAGAATTTGTAAACGGACGGAAACAAGTCGAGGGTTTAGACTTTCGCAGTTGAGAAGATCGTGAAACATGTTGCCCTCCTTGTGACAGAAATCCTGATCCTGCGAACGCTTATCAATGCCGGATAAGTATGTCAGTGACCATATAATTTGATCTAAACTGCTTCAGAGCAGTTTAACTACCCTGTTATCTGACCCCATTAGAGCTCCAGAAACAGCCGGCCTGGCTGGACACACAGAACCCATACAGCCGTGGATCTTAAAGACGTTAACCAGCTCCTGTCCACACGTTCAGCTACAAAGATTTGGTTTGCTTAGTGAAAGGGCTGACTAGGTAACCCTAACTGTTTTTAACCATGGTCAAACCTGGTCTGGCATTGTTTTAATGGACGTCCCAGCCAGGATTCTTTGTCCCTATTGATCCTGGTGATTAAAAAGTAGGCATAAAATAATATCACTTCCTATTCTGATACTTCATTAAAATCTTGAAAAAGTGCAGTAAGGTCCATGACAAACGCTACTGTTCTGATGATGACCTATTGAACTCGCTCACCGTGTTTTTATCAGTATAGGGTCTGCAAAAGATGCATTATATAGGAAAGAGATGTAGTTTATGTGACATTATATGGGATATGACAAACAGTGAATATGTTTCGAGGCGTTCTGTTTGGAGTTGGGATTTCACTGCAGCTGAGGAGAGACAGGAGTAAGGTTGGATGGGGGGGGGGGGACCCCATACCGCTGGAGGATGTAATTTATTAAAACTTATTTACTGTCAACTTTATTTGTACCTCACCAAACTTTGCCTGCTTTGCTTCTAATCCATAAAACCAGGGTCTGGCTCTGTTCCCCCTGCCTCTCCAATCGGTGTGGCCCCTCCCTCATGTAATGAAGCCGTGTTATTGATTAACGTGTGACTCACGGTGCTGGCGTGTGGAGGTGCCGGTGGGCGGGGCCAACATGCTTGCTGCTTATCTCCGCCCTTGGACTCCACAATAAGTGTCCTTAGAAGGAAAGCCCGTCCGCCCGCCGACTGGGGAGGAATTTATTTATTTATTTATCTGAAATCTCTAGACAGTCTCTAGACCCCCAGTTTAAAAACAACTCCGTCATCAAACTCACTTTTCTTTTCTTTTTTTTGCTCAATTACAAGATTCCTGCATTCCTGCTAATCAGGGGCTGAGTGTTTTTAGGTAAGTGAAGCCTGTTTTATTCTAAAATCGCCTTCGCACCCCTTAATGAGTGCCAACCACTTGTCTGTCATTTGTTCAGCTCTTGATGATTTACCCTTCGGTAAACTGTTTAGGCGAGCTGTCAGCTTTGCCCGGGCTATCAATCCACAATCTAATCCGCGTGTTTGCTGTGCACGATAATCTCCGCAGGTCTGATAACAGCGGGAGGAAGAGGAGGAAGAGGAGGAAGGCTTGCTCTGGTCTGCTGAAGCCGCGCAGGGAGCAGCGGCAGCGGCGGGGACATGGAGATGCTGCGGCGCTCCTCCGTGTTTGCGGCCGAAGTGTTTGACCGCTCGCCCACCGACAAGGAGCTGGTGTCCCAGGCTAAGGTGCTGTGCAGGGACTACATCCACGCCAGGCTGAACCGCGCCGGGCTCGGCTGGTCCAAACCTGAGCAGGGAGCGGCTGCAGCGGGGGGGAAGCTGGCCGAGGTGTCCGCGGTGGTTCAGTGGCTGGGTGAGTCTGGCAGCCCCGGAGGCTTCAGAACCGAGCTTCAGTCTGGGTCGGGTCGGGTCGGGTCGGGTCGGGTCGGGTCGGGACCATTCGGGGGAGGGGGGGTCGCGTGACAACAAGTGCGTGGTCTTGAATTCCTACTAAATGGAGAAAAAAAAAAAAAGATTATGGTGAGGCGGACTAATTATAGAAATATTAGATTAAAATTAAAATAAGTGATGGTGGATCAGAATAGAAGTTTAAAGAAAAAAAAATCATCTACGAATAAAAACGAAACATAACAGCTTTTATTACAGTGAACTCTAATCTTGTGGAAAGGTGGACCAGAAGGAAAACTAGCCAGTGATGCTTGGGCTGAGTCCCATTTCCATATGGTTGTTCCTTCACCCAGCTCTCCCCTTTAACCCCCAAATGGGGCAGTTGTTTAAATGTGTCCCACGAGTTTAATGCGTGTTTTTGACAAGAACAACCTCATGCATTAAGCTACTCACTCCAACACTTGTTGGTGGTCAAATATTTAAGAGATACTGCACTGTTTTCTAATGATCAGCAATACTATCGATATGTCAAAGTCGTATTTATGGCAATAACTTCAGGAAAATATGTTAGTTGTTTCAAATGTGCACCTGAAATATCTTCCTTTTTTTCATAACTACAAGGCCATTCTCCTTTGGCCACCCCTTAGCCAAGTGAAAAAATAAAATAAAAATCTTTATTTGTCATTGCACATGTCAACAAAATTTGTCTTCTGCATTTAGCCTGTCACCCTTAGGGGGCAGCTTACAGTGCCTGGGGAGCAAACTGGGGTTATGGGTGTTGCCCCGAGCGGTGCACTCCCACCCCAACCATGTGACAGTTTGTAATGTTGCCTGAAATAATGAATAAAAGTTAAAAAAAATCATTTAAGTTTTCCACCATTTATGACGTAATAAAATTGGAACTCTCAGATTGGTCCTCTCTGACCTCATCCCACCTGGAAATGCTTTACCTTGCACACCATGGTTTGTTTTTCTCTGCTCCGCTGGGTCACGGTTAAGGGGAGCCCCTACTGATAGCAGAAGAAGGAGGCAACGTGTTCCCGCCAGAGACTCTTCTCAAGGACTCCAGTTAGACACCCTTGGGCCACTGAGCCAGAAAGACGAGGCTCTAAAAGTGAATTCCCCTACGACTTTTTGATTCAGTCTTTGTTCCAAAATGAAGTCACATTTAGTCAATTAAAACTAAAATGATCACAGAATCCTTTTTGCTTTTTTTTGGCACTTGTGGTCTTTATTCCACCGCAAGCTAATAGGAAAAAGGGTGGAAAGACAAGAGGAAGATGTATAGCAGATGACCCAAGAATCAAACTCAGGACAGCTGTGTCGAGGACTATAGCCTCTCCACACGGTCCATCTGCTCTACCAAATGATCCCCACAGCGCCTGGATGGCTGAGTTCTGACTTTATTCCACTAGATAAAGGCTACGTCCTGACGGTTGGTGCTGCTTTTAGACTCCTGTATTAAACTGGCTCAGTGTGCTCCAGAGGCGTCAAAAGTATTCACATCTATTACGTAGTATGGTGCGCCATAAAGTAGAAGTATAGATACCATGCTCTAAAAATACTTCTTAAACCTTTTACTCAAGTAAAAGTATAAAAGTACCGGCTTCAAAACTACTTAAAGTATTAAAGCAAAAGTAATTTAAGTAAAATAAAAAAATGCCACTAAGGACAAAAGCTAAGACCTCCTGCACCTCAGGGGCCTATAATGCAGTAACGGATAACCTTTACCTCAGTAACCTTTTAGTTATCTTTGGTATGTAAATTAACATCCAGGCGTAGCCACAGGAATTGAGGGCATCAGATGTAAGATAACAAAGGGGACGTGAAAATGAGTGCATTACCGTTGTATGGCTGTCTGTAGAGTAGACAGTGTTGGCAAAATGAATGACTAATCAAAGCGGTTAATCAAGAGATTGGGGGGAAAAAAGGAAAATAACTAATAATCCTAAAAATGCTATATTCTTCTACGTTTTGTTCTTTTGTTGTTGTTGTTGTTGTTTTTTTTTTGGGGGGGGGGTCATTTGGCAAACAACTTGGAGCAGTACTGCCTCCAGCCACAATCAAAATCACCCTGCTTGTGTAGCGCCATTTATCTGAATATTTCTTTTTCTTGACAAGCCAGAATGAAATACAATATATTATAGTAATAGTATAATAGTAAGGCTATTTTCAAAATGTAAGGAGTAGAAAGTACCGATAATGGCATGAAAATGTAAGAAGTAGAAAGTTGGCTAAAAAACTATTGCTCCACTAATGTATAAATTACCAACATTTCTACTTATGTAAGTAAGGTAACAAAGTATTTGTACTTAGTTACTTGAAACTGTACTTACCAATCACCCTCTTTCCCATTATTTTTCTATTATTTCTTTGGATCGGAAAGGTTTGAGATGAACTAGAACTTTAAACATCTCTCTTTGGTGAAACATGATTACAAATTCTTTATAGTTAGATGAGAATTATGGGTAATTTTAAGCTTCAGACAATATATCTGTCATTTTTATAAAAAGCAGATTACGTTGTTTTTATTTTTTAATGCTGATCATAAAGATTGCGACCGCTCATCTAGTGTTCCCGTATTAAACAAAACAAACTCCTGGCAATGAACACAGAAGGCTGCATGGATGCAGGCAGGTTTGGCATTTGATCTCAGGTGGAATCCAGCTGTGTTTGAGTCATATTTCACAGGGCTGAAAGGAACACCTCCAGTTTCCAGTAAAAGACCTTAAAGGGATTCTCTTTGACATCTAGGATTATGCAATCCTTTCTTCCCAGGAGTTATTTCACAATACCGAAGAACAAGAAAGAGAAAAAAAACAACAACCCTCAGATGGTTCTGTTTCAGTTTAATGTTGCACTTTACATTATGTGGTTACCCCACCTCCGTTTTAGGGTAGGAAAGTTACTTGAAGCTGTATGAGAAGGAGATTGAGCCTGGAGATCATGTTCATAGTTGTGAAAAATGTTTAGACGGTCTACTGGAGACAACATAATAAGGAGTTGTCCACAACTGCACGCAATCTATGCACCAAATATTCCTGTTGAATCAGATTTTGAGACAAAATTTTTATTGTGCTTTAAAAAATCTCCACTTTCTTATTAAACTGTAAATTGGACAGATGAAAGGTGGAGGCGAATCCCACTTTGTTTTTTTTTTTATCTCAAAAATGTAGTCTCAGCCTAAGAGTTTTTTTTCCCAGCATTCTGCCCTGATTGCCTATGTCCTTTTTTTTTTACTACCACTCACCTGATGATTCTGACGGTGCAGTCAGCTCGCCCTCCTGGCTCCTGCCATGCCCATGTCCAGGCAGAGTTATGAGTCAAATTCCTCCTGTTAGCCCCACCATGCACGTATCTGCAGAACGGCCTTTGCTGTCACAATCGTTCCAGTTAAAACCAGCAGGAAGAAGTCAGAAAAAGATCCCTTTGCTCAGCTGTGAGACAGAGGGAAGAGTTAATCTAAGAGCGGCCTCTGATCCACCAGAGCGACCGCTAACGCCAGCTGATCAGCTCCGTTCTTGTGCCTCCAGTGACGCCATCAGCCCAAATACACCGTTTCATTTTCAGTGCACGTTTTAAAAACATGTCTTATGAAACGCTACAGTGGAAATCCATGCTTCCTGTGTTTCTGTTGGCGGAGGACATCTTGGCTCTTGCCTGTGCGTTAGACTGTAAACAGAGAACCAAGGAGATGGACTGAATTGAGGTTGTTCTGTCCCGGCCAGGTGATGAGCTGGAGTACCTGCGTCCCAGTGTGTACCGCAACGTGGCTCGGCAGCTGAACATCACGGTGGCAGTGGAGGGCGTGGTGTCCGACGCCTTCATGGCCATCGCTGCCGACATCTTTTCAACAGGTATGTCTTCCTTTCCCAGTCAAAGCGCTAGGTTTTATTGGGTTTTTATGCGATTAGACCAGCATATGGCAGTGCATAATTTTTTTGGGAGAATGTTTCATGACTTCCAAAACTGTTTCACAAATAAACATCCGAAAGTGGGGCACGTTTGCACCCCTGATACCTTTAGACAAAATCCGGTGGGACTAATTGCCAAATCAAGTCCACCTCTGTGTAATTTCAGCTCAGTATAAATTATCAAAATGAATGAACACCTGTGAAGGAAAACTTGTGGAAACGTTTAATGCAGAATTAGGTTCTAAAACAATTTCTCAAGCTAGAAGAACTCGCGTAGCTCTGTTCGGTCCATCATCTACAAACGGAAACAAATACTAACCCACCAAGACATGGCCGTCCCGACTAGCTCAATGCAAGGAGAGCATCAATTAGAGAAGCAGTCAGAGAGGCCATGATAACTCTGGAAGAGCTGCGGAGAGCCACGACTCAGGTGGAATCCGCTGAAAGAACTTCAGCTGTGCACTCTACAAAAACTAGCCGTCATAGAATGGTGGCTGGACAAAAGCTATTGTTGTAAGAAAGTTCAGTCCTGCCACAAGCCATGTAGAAAGGACACAGCAAACGTTTGGAAGGAGGAGCTCGGTTCATTTTGACCTACATGCAAAACTCTGAGGCAGAAAACTCTCATGCCCACAGGGTGAAACAAGGTAGTAGCTAGCATGAAACCATTGGGACGCCTGCAGCAGGGAAGCTGGTCGCAGGGGACGATGGGTAGAGTTAAAGACAGGGAAATGTTAAAGAACGCCTGTTAGAGGCTGCAGGAGACTATGAACTGGGGCAGAGGTTCACCTGCCACAATTCGAGTGTCCCAGTCAAAGCCCACACCTAAATTCAATTGAGAAATGGTATGGCAAGACTTTACACTGCAAAAAAAAACTAAAATCTTCTTGAAATTAGTGTATTTGTCCTTTATTTGAGCAGGTAAATAAGATAATCTGCCAATGGAATAACATTTTTTGCACGTATAACATGGAAAGAACTCAGCTCCATCCATCTTAGTTCAAGTGCAGTATATCTAATTATCTTATTTGAGGGGTACAAGTCCATCCATCAGGTTTGGATGTGGATTTAAAAGCAGTAACCTGCTCTTAATAATAAAGGAAGGTGTTTGCCATTTTAGAGAAGCTCCTTTTGGATAGAGGAACCTCAAAGTTCAAGGCAAACACAGTAAAGATACTGAGCAAATGGGGAACATTTTGTACTTCTCTTGTTATAGATTTATTTTTTTCTCAATTGCAAAACTGATTCAGAACTCTCACTCAGTAAAATAAAACCCAGTTAAAACAAAACGGTACCTTTTTAAACTCCTCACTGTGTAGTGTTAGGCATTTTTGTCGCTCTTTTACCCGCTGCCAGGAAAAGCACTTCAGTAGAAAACCTTTGGCCCATATTAGGGTAAAATGTTGTCAGACGTGATTGTTACACAGTTTGGACCCCACCCAAGAAGCTCAGGCAAGATTCTCCACTGGCTTTTTCCTCTGGGAATATAACAGAGATGAGCTGCAAAGGTGGCTGAGTTTATCTGCGCTAAATCAGGTTAGACTGTTGCTCAGTGACGCTGAAAAACAAGGAAGTCCAATTAGAGGCCCGCTGTCTTTGCTCAGAAATGTTCTCAAGTTAGAAAAAGTGATGGTCAAATTGTATTTAACGCAAGAGGGGAAGGAGTTCTGGCCTACGGCTCAAACCTTCAAAAAAATGCAGAGTAAATGTGGGCAAGTGGCTCCGATGACAGGACTCAGCCGAGTCATTGTGTCGAGAGGAAGTCCTGAGCAGCTGGAGATCACGTCCACAAATGCCTCATCCGCAAGAGCTTAGTCACAAACGTCCCGCTGCGCTTTGATGAGCAGAGATAAAAAAAAAAACAGTGCTGTCATGGGGGGATCCTTCATGCTACTTGTCAAGTCACCAAACCTGGCTCCCAACCCCCCAGTTCCTGTCTGCTGTGAGCTCGACCCAAACGGAGCCGCTGGATCACATGCAGCTCAAACAGCCCTCCCTGACCCCATTGGTTTGGTTCTAAAACATTTCCAGTTTTAGATTTTAACATTTTGCAGATGATAAAACGAAGT
Organism: Fundulus heteroclitus; assembly: GCF_011125445.2. Lineage (NCBI taxonomy): Eukaryota > Metazoa > Chordata > Actinopteri > Cyprinodontiformes > Fundulidae > Fundulus > Fundulus heteroclitus. Next base: position 35,041,190 of record NC_046369.1, on the reverse strand, counting down.
AAACTTTAGCAGGTAGCTGGTAAGCTGGAGACATTTATGAGATCCTGGCCAAACACCAGGAAAAATTCAAAGCTACAGGCTCTCTTTAGGTTACGTCATTGCAAGGTTGCTGTGTAAACCCGTACTACCTACCTGAGCATTAGGTGGGGGCGGGGGTGCCATAACTGCCAGACAGTTCTTGCTTTTGTTGTTTGCGTCCCTTACCTCCTGCCTTTTAAATTGTGCATGCAAAACAATCTGTTCAGCGTAGAAAAATCCAATCCGGGTTTGATCAGACATGTGACATAATTTAGTATTTGAGATGAGAGATGATCAAATCCAGCACATACGCCTTTTAAGACCCAGAAAATGTCCGCTGCTATATATGTGTTGTTGTTTTGGCAGTTTTGATCTGGGAGAATTCATGTATTATTAACAAAATGCCAAGAAGGAAAGACAACAGTAGTGATAAGAGAAGCTCATGTCTCTTTAAATAAATAAATAAATAAATAAATAAATAAAATACGGCAGCAAGTCTTTGGTAAGCGAAGCCATTTTGATGAGCTCAAAGGGAAGATGTTTGGTCACTGTGCAAAAACCAAAACGGCACATGGGTCCAAATAACTCATAGCAGCTGTCCATCATGGTGGCAGAGGGGTGATGATGTGGGCTTGTTTTGCAGCCTCAGGATTTGGGCACCTTGCAGTGACTGAGTCGGCCATGACCTTCCGTGTTTACCGAGGTATTCTAGAGTGTAATGTGTGGGCATTGGTCGTCCAACTACAGCTTGGCCCAAACTGGGTCATGCAACAGAGCAATAGTCCCAAACACAGCAGCCAATCTACAAGTCCAGGCATCCGACTGACTGTCATGTTGCGTGCTAGGGAACTAAAGAGCGCGGTGCAGAAAGAAATGCTCACAAACCTCAATAAACTCAAGCGATGTTGAAACAAGTGCGAGCCAAAATTCTCCAGATGTGAGGAACTGATAAAGCTGTGCAGAAAATTACTACTTCAACTGAATTATGGGTTGGACTCCGTTTTTGTTTTTTTTATCCACGGTTTTTCCATCAAAAACCAGTCAACCGTCTCTCCTGGCACGCAAACCCCCTACATCTACACAGATTGGTTGGCTGTTAAAGCTCATTTAGTGTATGCGTTACAGAAAAAAAGGGGCGGATTAATGCAGTGCTGTATGATTTAAAAAAAAAAATGATTTCAAACAGGGAAATCATTTCTTCTCCTGTAGCTTTCCTCACACCTAAAGCTTGTTTCAGAGCTCAGGTTGATTTTAATACCTGGATCATGTTGGTCTGAGATGCAAAAAGCTAGTATAAAACAAAATGTGACTTGTCATGCTAAATGAGGAAAAAAAATCCTAATTTGAATCACTGTGCTCATATTTTAGTCTGAAATGCTTCATTTGGGGTTAGAAATCGACTTGGGTTCTTCATGACTCTCCAGATATAAACGTTAGACAGTCCAGCTTCACCCATTAAATCAAAACCTGATCCGTCTCTAGGACATTCTAGAGACCGCAGTGACAGGCGGTGGATATAGCTGCAGCTCACTTTGTATATCTTGGACATATAAACACCAGAGAAATAGGCTGGAGCTTTGACTGTAAATGGCCAGGCTGCATTTAACAAGAACGCTACTCTGGAAAAAGGATCAGCTCTCTAATGTAGCGAGACTTTCTGTCTACATGCTGTCCATAAGCTCAGATTTGTTTTCTCTCTGTGGTACACTGAGGCAAGTGAGCCTAATCCCTGGCTGCTGCAAAGGTTTCATTAATAGGTTTATGCAGCCACCATCAAAAGACCTGCTGGGCTGGCAGAGACATTAACCGAGCTAAAGTACAATCCAGGTATTCAAAAAGAACCTGGCCTGTCCTGTTAACTTTCCACCAAATCCTCTAGCTGTTTATTCATCCATTCATCCATCCATCTAGCCATCCATCCATTATCTTCCGTTTATCCGAGATTGGGTCTCTGTGGCAACAGGTCCAGTAGGGAACCAAAGATCCCTCTCCCCAGTGACATCCTCCAGCTCATTCTGGGAGCATCCCAAGGCGTTCCCAGGACAGATGAGATATAATTCCAGGCCACTGGAATTGTTCCCACTCTTTTTACAACCTCTCTTATCACGCTATTGCTAAGGAAACCTGGCTTAGATCCAAATGACTTCAAAAACCTTTGCCCCATGTCTAATCTACCTTTTATCTCCAAAATACAAGGAAAAACAGTTGCATCTCAACTTCACTCCCATTTAACCTAAAATGAAGTCTGAACAATTCCAGTCTGGTTCCCGTCCCTGCCTCCTGATTAAGAGCTATTCTCATTCTTCTGGATCTGAGTGTGGCCTTTGATACAATCTGACTCCATCCTTCTCCACATATTATCTCCTGTTGGCATCACTGACACGCCCCTGGACTGGTTTCATTCTTACCTTTCTGGCCGTACTTAGGTCATTCAACTAAAGTTCTTCAGTTTCCATACCCTGTCACTACTAGCATGCCCCAAGGCTCTGTCCTGGGACCCCTACTTTTAATATTGACCTTCTTACCCTTGGCAATAACTTCCAGAAATGTAATGTCCATGTATGTGCTACCTCCCTTACCTCCTGCCTATCTGAAATAAAATCTTGGTTCAGTACTAACTTCTAAAAACTAAATGGTGACAAAACCCGCTCTGCTCCCAAACTATGGAACTCTCTCGCTCCGGACATCCGCAATACTGACATTTTTTTTTTTTCTCACTTCAACTCTAAACTCAAAACACATCTGTTCAGGGATGCCTACTCGCTGTAACGGCCTGTTATGAAACAGTGTTCTTTATCATGATTTTTTTTTTGTTGATATGCTGTTGAATGTGTCCTTGGGAACTTTGAAACGTGCTTTCAAGTAAAATGTATTGTTATTGTTGTTATTATTATTATTATTGTTATTGTTGTTGTTGTTATATAGTCCCTCCAGTGAGTTCTAGTTATTCCTCGGGGTCTCTTCTCAGGGGGACATGTCCATAAAAGCTTCCAAAGGGAGGCACCCAAGAGGCATCGTGATCAGATACCCAAACCGCCTCAACTGGCTCCTTTCGATGTGGAGAAGCAGCGGCTCTACTTTGAGCTCCCCCTATCTCTAAGGCTGAGCCCGGCCGCCCTCTGGATGAAGCTAATTTTGGCCGCTTCTGTCTGGGATCTCGTTCTTTCGGTCATGATCCAGACCTTGTGACCATAGGTGAGGGTCATGTAGACAGAGTGGTAAATCAAGAGCTTTGCTTCACAACAGACGGGGGCAACGCCTGCAATACTGCAGATGCAGCCCAAGTTTGTCTGTCCATCTCACGTTCCATCCTACCATGCCTCGTGAACAAGACACCCAGATACTCCTCCGCTTGATGCATAGACTGATCCCCTACCAGCGGGGGGAAGTCCACCTTTATTTTGGTTGATGTATCAGATGATGTGTATTCAATCGTGTTTCTAAACTTTAGTTTCTCAGAGTGTAGACATTTACTGGGTGCAGCTTGCTTTGAGCTTCTCAACTCTTTTATCTCTCACCAGGAGTGACGTGGGGGAAGGTGGTTTCCTTGTACGCCGTGGCGGGGTCTCTGGCAGTGGACTGTGTCCGCCATGGTCATCCAGCTATGGTCCACACCATCGTCGACTGCATGGGGGAGTTTGTCCGGAAGAGTCTGACTCCCTGGTTAAAGAAGAGAGGTGGCTGGGTAAGAAAAATTCACAACCATTTTACAGAGGCAATGATCATAGTTTTGCGGCAGACTTCAGGTTTTGGTAACGCTTCAACCTGCCAATACTGTGCTGTAAATCGGTTGGTACAATTCCACGCAGCACATGAATGAGTTATCTTTTCCGAATCGGCGCAATATGCCACCTCCAATATGGCAGCAGCGTCGATATGCAATTCTGCGCTCAATGGGTTTTCTATGTATATATCTCTGTGATGGAGCCTAACGAGTGAGGAACACCCAGCGGAGGTGCGAAAAGAAAGGGGTAAAGTACGAGGTTAAGAACTGCTATTACTAGAATGCAGAATTTTAAGGGGTTGTTAATCATCTGATCCACTCAGGTTTAACATTAGGACTAATGTGAGGTAAAGTGAATACCACGTATTATGTCTTCGTTATGCCACCTGTTGGTGGGATACAGTAGGTGCTGAATGGCCATTCTCCCCTCAGAGTTGATGTATTAGAAGCTGGAAACCTGGGGAAGTGGAGGGATTTGAGTGAGTTTGACAACCTTGTTTTTAGGGGATGCACCGATATGAAAATTTGGGCCAATTTTGATATTCGATATTAATATTGCTGTTGTGTCCAATAACCAATATTTACCGATGTGTGTGTGTATATACTTATTCATACACATTTACGTTTCTGGAATGATCAAGTTTTGCACAACAGAATTTTTGAATGTGGGTTATAGTCTAGACTTACACACTGCTTTTCAAGACTCAAGAATCTTTATTGTCCGTCTTTGTTCATATGTCCTGCTTCATTTCCCCCTCCTGAAACACTGGCACAAAGGGCAACTAGATGAAATAAACAGCGGTTGTTAATATCGGCTCAGTTTTACTTCTCGGACGATACCGATATGTTAAAAAAATGCCCGATACCGATGTAATTGCTGATATATCGTGCATCCCTACTTGTTTCAGGGTCAAGGGATAGAATTTGGCACCTGTTGTGGTCAAGAACTACCAAATGTAAATGTATACTGAAAAACAAAGTAATTGGCAAATATATCCGATTTCTAAAGATTCAGTATTATTGACATTGCTTTCATTACTTCAGCATTTCTCTCTGGTGTGATGAATGTCATTGTATGTGTCAGATCCTAACTAGTTCTCAGTTTAATGATGGTAAATGGCTTGTACTATAGCGCTCTATCAAGTCTGACGACCCCAAAGTGCTTTAAACTACAGTCAGTCATTCACCCATTGACACCCTGACGGTGGTGAGCTACGCTAGTAGCCACAGCTGCCCTGGAGCAGACTGACAGAAGCGAGGCTGCCATACATCATCACCACCGGACCCCCTGACCACCACCAGCAGGCAATTCGCATGAAGTGCCTTGCCCAAGGGCACAACGACTGAGACAGTTGGAGTGGGGGATCGAATCGGCAAGCCACCATTTGCAGGACAAACTCCTGCACCACTGATGCCCTGATCTGAGGATGTGTCCTGATCCAAAATTTTAATGTCATGATCTTTAGGGCTTTGTATCATTTTAAGCTTGGCCAGACGCTTCATCGCACAGTTCATCACCAAGCAAGCAATGCCTGGGTTTTTGGGAAAGAGCTATTTTTGGGAGGTGTGTCGTGCTCTTTATTATTGGCAATCTACTGGTCAGAATTGGGAGCAAGCCCAGATATAGACTGCACAGGGATGTTTACAACATTTGGTGGATATTGCATTTTGTTTTTCAGACATATATGATTTTTCTAATTTACCAGATAACTATTTATCAGTCTTTTTTTATACTTTATTTGTACAACAGAATTTCAGTCTGTATCTTTCTGGTTTTCTTCAAAAGAAGTGGTTTCTTTGCTGCCCTTCTTCTATAACGCCGTTGTTGCCCAAAGACGTCTTCATCTCACTGTTCCTTCAGTTATTCTCGTGTGGTGGTAACCATTTTTAGCCTACTCCTCAGTATGAGGTGGTCCAACAGCTTGCTGGACCCTCTTGAAAACCCTGAATCCTTCCTGAGAACTGAGCATAATTTCTTTTTTAAAGAACATAGTTCTCATTTCACCTGCACAGGGTATAATCTTCTGAACATGTATTTTATTAGATCTCAAAGATAGATTATTAAGGTAAAAAATCTGGAAGGCATTCTGTGAGATCCAAAGATCTAATTTTCTCATTTGACTAATTAGTCCAATTTTTAATCAATAATTGCAGTTTTTTGTATCCTTTTCCCCAATGTTTATTATTTTCTGGTTACCTTTCTGATTCAGTGTCTCTATAATATTCCTCTCTGAAACCGTTCATGTTGGTCCTGTTTTGGATGTCCTCTTGGCTCTATTACTTCTGGGTATTCTTGTGGATCTCTGGGTCAATGTTTGTAGGTGACTTATGAAAATTGACGGAGCTAGCCATAGTTACAGATAAATTTTAGCTGTAGCTATGGCTCGCTGTAACTGAGAAAATGTGACTTAAATGTAAATGTCAGCTTTTGCATCATGCATCCCTTATCATACGGAAAGGTGGATCCACAATAAAAAGGACAATTTGTCCATGAGTTTCGTCTTTTTAAATAGGTAAATGTAATCCTTCAGAGGGGATGGTGGTTAGCCTTTGGTAGGGTCCTGTCCCTTTCAAACGCCTGTCTGTTTGCAAGACAACAAAGCCAGGCACAAAGGATGAAGAGTGATCAACAATGTTCTTCTGTCTGATCTACTGGGAAGCGAACAAACAGGATAAGTGGAGTGTGACAAAATGATGAGCAGCGTAGCCAACCTCCCCAGCCCAAATGAGGGAGTGACCTGTTTTCCATTGAAGCACCAACAAAGCAGACCCACAGGGTTTGTCCATAGAGAGGTGGCGGCAGTAGGCTGGAAACCCAAGAGTGTGCAGAGGCTGCAAGAAGCAGGGGATCTGAGGAGGGAGACGTGTTTAGCGTCAGGGATGATGCTGAACAGTGCAGCCTGGGCTCTTTCACTCTCTGTCAGGCTAGTTATGCAAGCTGGCGTGCATGAAGCTTGACGGCCCTTGAGTCTTTACCACATGTCACGTTAAGACCATAAAACCAGCACAAGGAAGAGCATAAGTGTAAATTTGTTTTTTCCTAAAAGATAAATGTGGTATACATTTGTCCCAGTATGAATGCAGCTGTTCCCTGAAGGCCTCAGAGGTTTGTTAGAGAACCATAGGGAACTAACAGCAACATGAAGGGTCAAGGAGCACAGCAGACGGGTCGGGGGGGAAGCTGTGGAGACGTTCAAAGCAGAGTTGGCTTCGACAACAACGCCCGAGCGATGAACATCCCACAGGGATCTGATCAGTCCATCATCCAAACAGGGGGATAGTATGGCACAGCCTATCAAGACATGGCAATCTGACCCTTAAACCTACAGGCCTCTTCTATACATGTGGAAGAAGGTTTTCTGCTCTGATCAGACTCACATAGATGGAGGAAATAATAACTCTGCACATTATTGGGAGTAGACCATCAGAACGGGACAGGAAGCTGGTGAGTGTTGATGGGGAGATGGATGGAGTTAAAGAAAACAGTCCGATCCTGGAGAAAACCTGTTGGAGGCTGAGAAAGACCTTCCAGTCTGTCAATGACAGCCCTGGTACAACCTCACACCACACTAAGAAGATATTTATTTAGAAATGCTTTAAGATTAAACGGCCTTTTCCCCTCTTCACAACTATACCCTCCTTCGTGTTGGTCTAAAAACACACAATCTAAATCTATGGTTGTAATGTGAAAAAAGTGAAAGGTTTAAGGGGCGTGAGTCCATTTTGCGAAGCTGTGAATTGATGTCATCCTGAAAGACAATCAGTACAGAGGTGTGACCCTCTGGGAGAACAGAACCACCCGATCTTCCTCCCTGCATGCTGTCAAGGTTTTATGAGAATCCTGTCTTTCACCGATTTCTACCCATGTCTTGTTCCGAGTGCAACTAAAACCTCCTGCCGTCTCGTTCCAGGCGGACATAACGAAATGCGTGGTGAGCACCAGCCCCACCCTCTACTCTCACTGGTTGGTGTCTGCCGTCTTTGCCTTTGGACACTACCTGAAGGCCGTGGGCTTGTACCTTCTCCAGGAGAAGTGAGAGACTGAGCCACACACTGGACCTGCCAGCACCAGGAGAGCCTCCACCGCGCGGGATTATGTTTACACTGTTTTGCACTGAGCCTCAGCCGATGATCCACCGGACCCTGCTGGCTCGGTGGGCTTCGGCCTGTCTATTTATTGTTAGCGCTGCTTGTATTAAGGCACGCTTTTTAAGTGAGTTTACACGGTCACATTTTGTGTCATTTTTCCTTCTTAATTATTTTTTTTTCCCCCCTCAAACTGCTGCACTGCATGTATTCCTATATGGGTGATTTGCATCGCCCCCTTGTGGCCTTCAATTGTAAAGGCGTCACTGTGATGAATAACAGACATTAATCGTTAGTTGAACAAAGATTTCCACATCTCAACATGGTGGTATCCATATCCCAAAAGCTGGTTTCACTATTCACACTGGATTGATAATTGTGCAAGAGAGTGCGAAAAGCTATCAGAGGTTAAAGTTAAAAAACACATTTTGTATGAATCTCTTATTAAAGGGACATGAAGGAAAGCAGTTAGCAAATGTTCTTTGCCGTTAAGTAAAACATAAACTATAGAGTCTCTTGCTATAGATTTTCAGTCACACGCTGTAACCAAGTTTACTTTGGATTTTATAGGCTAGACCCACACAAAGTAGTATAGGAAAAATAACACATGGCTTTCAAATTTTATTACACAAATCAGAAATCTAAAAAAGTGTGGCATTCTTGTGTATTGCAACCCCCAGAATGAATTCTTTGTAGAAACGTCTTTTCCTGCATTAATGTTTGTTCAGGGTAATGTGCAGTGCTCCTTTTCCATCACACAAAGCACCTGCATGGAGGCCAGGAAGTTATCTTTGTGATCTGAACACCCTCTTCTACATGTTTGAACAGAGCTGGGAAATGCTTAAAGCTTGGACTGTTGTTTTTATAACCTAACCGCGCTTTAAAAGTCTCATTAACTTTTTGCCTGAGCTGCTTGCTGTGTTCCTCCTTGGTGATGATGTTGTTTCCTACCTGATATTCCAACAACCTGCTGAGGCCCTCACATACCAGCTGGAATTACAATGGGAATAAATTACACACAAAGGTGAACTCTATTTAGTAAGTAGGTGAGTTTTGATGGCCATTGAATACATTGGAATTTGAATAGGGGCATTGAAGTAAGGGGAACAGATGGATACCAGACTTTTTAGATTTATTTTTATTATTATTATTAACATCATTTTCATTCCAGTTCATAAACATGAATGACTGTGTTGGTCTGTTGCATAAAATCCTTAGTAAAATCCTTAAATGTTTGTGGATGTGAGAAAGTGTTAGGATGATCAAATGCTTTTGCAAAGCGTTGTTTTTCAGCATTACTCACTGCTGTACAAGTAGTTTGTGTCAGCATTGTAGAGCTAAATGAGTCCTAAAGTGGTCCAGCTGGGAATCTCCAGTCCTGTTGTTGCAACAGAACACAAGAATCTGCTTCAAACCTGAGTTGATGTTAGACGAAACGTTTGACGTCAAATACTGCCAACTGTGCAGAGTTCGTTTTCCACTGCTCTTAGTTTTCCTGCAGCTTCTCCGTTTCTACAAAGTTTGGAACAAAGAAATGTTTTCGGAAACTTTTAAGCACGAGTTATGTTCTCTTTTAGAAAGCTTCATGTTGAGTTCCAAGAGATTCCAGGCATGCTTTCCTCCACGGCTGTGGTTGACTCTGAGCTGATGTTGCTGCACTGTAGAGGAGCTGATGTAAGTTGTGTGTTGTCTACGAGCACAATCATGCACTGGCAGTTTGTGAGTACATTTTATTCAGTGAATAATATCACTGCTGTGTGTATCTTTAAGTAGCCTACCAAATAAGCACACGTTTGTCATTAATCAGAGCTGTAAAATGGCAATAAATGCTTTGAAAATAGCCTTGTGTTTTTTGTTTGGGGGCGGGGTTGCAATTGATTCTACAAATTTTATATTTTTAGATCTATTTACTGTTGACTTTTCACTATGCAAAATGATAAAAATTTTAATTAATACATTTTTTAAACTCTTGAAAATGATGTCTATATTTTAATATATTTTAATGATAAAGTGGCTAACAAAAGTGTACACGCCTCTGTTTATCTTTAGATCGGAGGTCGATGCACACATTTTGCACAAAAATGCCCTCATTTCTGAGACACAAAGCACATCCCTTATCTTGCCATCATTACAATGATTGGATAAACTTATGGTGTTTATACTTATACAAGGATAAACACCCTGCAGATAAAAGTCCGTGATATCACACAAGTCGTGTGTTCGAGGTGCATGAAGTACCTCCACAGGTGTTCCTCCAAAAATAAATTTGATAAATTTGAAATAATTTATCAAAAGCTTACGTCATGGCATCATCATTTGGTCTTTCTGATTTTTGTGTAAATAGAATCTTAGTATTTATAAAATTAAACCTTTTTTTATTCTGGCATTAAGGAAATGGAAATCCTTTTGGTAATACTAGCTGACATAAACCATGAAACATTTTGTAGAATGTCAAGTGCGGCCTAAGCAAGAATAAGTTTACCATTGCTAATTCTGATTGAATTTGACTTTGGAAAGTGCCTTGAGATGACATGTTTCATGAATTGGCGCTATATATGTAAAATTTTATTGAAAATTAAAAGCTTTGTTATCATTTCGCTATCTATGGGCTACATGGTAGCATAGTTGTTAAAGTTGCCTTGAAGATCTTGGGTTTAAATGTCAGCCTGCAATCCTGCATGGTTGTCCTTGTGCAAATGTGGGTTCTCTCAGTACTCTGGCTTCCTCCCACAGTCCAAAAAAAAAAAAAAAAAATGCCGTTAGGTTAATTGTTTTTTCTAAATTCCCCCTATGTATTGAGTGCGTCAGTTGTACACGGTTGTTTGTCCTGTGTGCATCTTTGTTGCCCTGTGATGGACTGTTGACCAGGGTGTACCATGGGTGTACCATGCCTCTTGTCAAATCACCACCCCACAACTGAAAATTACATGATTTATTTCCAATTAAAGCATTATCATGGAAACTTATTGTTCAAACAACTCTTGTGTGGATAATTTATTTTTTTTCATATTTCAGTAGTATGAGTCCTACAAAGTGCTAGTAGGCTATAATAATCTTCAGATGACACATGAGTAACCGCTCAGTTACTTCATGTTTGCGTCCGTGACTGCACTTACAAATAGACACCATTAGAGGGCGCTAGTCCCCGTTTTTATTTTATTTTATTTAGAAACACTCCATTGTGTTCTGCAGAGAACGCTGACTTACCCCATTCCTGTTTCTATTGGCTGTTGGGGGAAGTGTCCCGCCTCCTCTTGAATTCCACAGTGGTACTCTGCCCCCATTGGTCCAGCAGGTTAGAGTCCGGAGAACAACAAACAAGATAGGGTGAAGATCGTCGGGATGGATGCAGGTAGACAATATTTTGTAGGAAATTAGTGCTTTTGTCGCTTCTTTAACAGCTCAGGTTAGCAACAGAAGTACTCCCCGTACTGTCCTTAAATACACGGGTATATTTCTCTTTTTGTCACGACAAAGCTAGCCGAGGCGTAACGCTGTGTAGCGTCGGTGACGTTAGCCTGCTAAAGTGATGACTAAAGCTAACCCCCGTTAGCCTGCTGTCAGTGGTAAATCAGCTGTAGATATCGGCGCTGACAGCTTGCTGTGTCGCCCCACAAACTCAAGTCCCGACGGCCTGTCGTCAGGTGTGGCAACGACGCGTGTTTTCTGCGGAGTTCTCGCCTTATTAAGTTCCTCTACTTCCTTTTTGTTTGGCCGCCTGCGCTGACGCTGCTACGCCCAAGACGAGCATCTCGGTTGGTCGGTTGATGCACCAACATCCGAGCAGCTGTTTAGTTCCAATTAGCAGCGAAGTGCTTAAAGCTAGCCCGGCTGCTGCTCCCGGGACTGCCGGTAACCCCGAACCTGTGAGCGGGGGATCGCTTCCATCCCCGGATCGGGTTGTGTGTCAACAAGAGCTTTGAAAAAACTTTATTGGGAGCTCACAGCCAGCAGCGAGCTGTGGTGTGATTTCTGTTAACGGGCTAATCTGTACAAAGCGAGCTTTGTCAGCGTTTTTTTACAGGTACGATTCGAGCGTGTTATGATGAAACGAGGTTTTATTAGACGCGCTGAAGAAAAGCGTTTTACAATCGCTGCTCTTTTTCTACGTCGATCGTCTCCCACAAGGCAACAGCAAGCACCGTGGCAAAGGGACACGTAAAGGTTTGAGCCACAGTTTGACCTCCGGTGACCTCAGGGCTGTGGTGGACGCTGTTGTGGAAGGAGCTGAAGCAGATGGTCCATCAGACTAAATCTGTTTAGTTTGATGCTTTTTCGTCTAAGCTGCTTCCTGGGTGTATTTAACCCTTGAAGCCTAGTCCTGCTGTAATCACTTAAAAAGGTTACAGGATCGGCCGGTACACGGACACTGCAAATTGAAGTCGCTGCCTTAGCTGGCTCAGACTCTGATTGCAGAGTTGTTATGGAAAACATGACATTCCCAAACTATTGGTTAATAAGGCAAAGCAGAGCCTGGGTGTTATTTAGCCCCGTTTTTTCTCACTGCTCATCTTAATTCTCCCTTCTCGCGTGGCCTTGAGGGACGACAAGTTTGGCACCGTCTGCCCGGTGATCGTTTTCCTAACAGAATGCACTGACCAAACTTAACAAATAATAGCCAAAAAACGTTTGATCGTGAGATCTGGCACTTCCTTTGTGCCCTGCTCTTCTTCCTTTTCTGGGAGATTCATTGTTGCCAAGTTTCCCTAAAATCCATGCTGTATTCTGACGAAATGTCTTTGGCAAGTTAACACCTTTGAAGGAGGAATTGGATTAAAAATAAAATAAAATAACGGTGGAATAACCCAACAGATATAAATGGACCCATGGAAAGCAACTCAGATCAGTCGCCTTAGGTGATGTCACTAGAAGCATGTGTCGGTGGAAGCTTGTGTTCGGGAGGTGGGAATTTCAAATAACGAGTTACAAGATGGCAAAACAAAAGGTGGTGGTGGTGGGACAACATGGATCTAAACTGAGTTTGACTTTGAAGAAAGATCTGGTTAGTAGTTTTAAGAGCATCACACTTTGCCTGGGTGGTGTTCTCTTTCAGCTGTGCTTTAGACTTCAGACCCCCGCTTCCAGCTACTCACCGTCATAAGTCTGCAAACGCATAATGACTGGACAATGCCGATATGCTGGAACCATTAATAATGGATTGTTTTCAAGCTAATTACAAATTCTTTATTTCCGTGTGTGTGTGTGTATATACTGTACATATCAGCAAAATAATGCCACATGTATAAATGGGGGCGTATTTCACATTTGAACTTTGTTGCTGAGATGTATTCAATTTAAAATAAATTTTGAGACTTTCCAGAAAATGCCTTAAACCCGTTTTTTCTTTTCACGAGTAATGTGAGCCATCTTAACCGAGAGAAGTAGTAAATGTTTTATTCAAAGCTTACTGGGTAAAAATAAACATCCTGGAAGGTACTGGGGTTCTACTCAGGCAGCTAATGGATAACCTCCTGTTGTCTATCAGCCAGCAGCCCATTAACAGCAGCAGCCAGCGGGTCTCTTTCATCACCATTGGCTTCCTTCTGTCTGTTTGCAGCTACTTTAACATACGACACACTTCGCTTTGGAGAGTTTGAAGATTTTCCCGAGACCTCGGACCCTGTGTGGATCTTGGGGAAGGAATACAATGCACTTACAGGTGAGCTTTCTCTGTGCCTTTCTCCTTTATATATATATATATATATATATATATATATATATTTATATTTATATATTTAGATATATATATATTTATATATATATATATATATATATATATATATATATATATATAATTTTTTTTTTTTTTTTGGGAGTGGGTAATTAATATCAGACCAACAAGGCAGTCACTGTCTTTTTTTTGATCCAGATGTATTATGTGTCTTTCTTTAATCGAATGTAGAGAAAGATGACATCCTGTCAGATGTCACGTCCCGACTGTGGTTCACCTACAGGAAAAACTTCCCCCCCATCGGTGAGTGGGCTCCACCGCCGCCCGTTAAACTGGAGCTCCTGCCGCTCATGCTGTTGCACTGCAAAAACTGAACTAAAAATAAGCAAGATTTTCTTAAAATCAGTGTGTTTGTCCTTGATTTGAGCAGGTAAATAAGACTATTTGCCAATGGAATAAGATTTTTGCACTTAAAATAGGAACAACTCATCTCAGTCATCTTATTTCAAGTGCAGTTTATCTAATTATCCTATTTTAGGGGTCAAAATACTCATTCCATTGGCAGATCATCTTATTTCCTTGCTCAAATCAAGGACAAATACACACATTTCAAGAAATTTTCACTTATTTTTAGTTCCCTTTTTGCAGTGTGGTTATCAGGGTATCAACCACAGACTGTGACTGTGTTACAGGAGGCACCGGCCCGACGTCAGACACGGGATGGGGGTGCATGCTGCGGTGTGGCCAGATGATTCTCGGACAGGCGCTGATGTGTAGACACCTGGGCAGAGGTGAGACGCCTAAAAGCCGCAACAATCATGGTGTAGCCAGCAGGAAGCAGATTGTGTCACTGTGCGCTCTGCAGCTATTCAGCTGTAGCAAGCAGAGCTTGTTGAGGCAGATGTCAGAACGGGCTTCTTGTTTTCAGACTGGAGATGGGCCAGAGACCAGAAACAAAGAGAAGAGTACATCAGCATTCTCAACGCCTTCATAGACAAAAAGGACAGCTACTATTCCATCCATCAAATCGGTGAGTGCTGATCATCACAGCTGTCCAATGAGATGAGGAGTGCTCTCTGCCAGGGAGAGGTGTGCATCAAACGCTCTTGTTTGTTCCTGAACGCTGCAGCCCAGATGGGAGTGGGAGAGGGAAAGCCTATCGGTCAGTGGTATGGACCTAACACAGTCGCCCAGGTTCTGAAGTAAGTACGGGAGAGGATAGGGGTCCATCAGTGTCCAAAGCTCATTTTGCTAACTTAAGGTAAAAGTGAGGTGTTGTTTCTTCTAAATCAGAAAACAGTATTCATGTCCAAATACATATCTGCAGACAGTGGACCTCAGGGTGCGTTCCCATGCGGTTCGAGTGTAACCTGTGGTTTCCCCTTCAGGAAGCTGGCTGTATTCGATACGTGGAGCAGATTAGTTGTCCACGTGGCGATGGACAACACTGTGATCATCGAGGAGATCAGTGAGTGCAGCTGTGTTGTGTTTCAGCAGCAGAAGCTCTTTAAATAGCTCTCCAGTTTACACGCTGGACTTTGCTTGGATTGTTTACTCAAACGGCTGCCCCTTATATTCTAGCCAGTTGCATATTTATTTTAATGGAGATTCAGAAGTTTAGTTTTATATATAATGAAAACTACGTCCTGTTTTTTTTTATTACTGTTTTACTCTTAGCACACTCGGGGATCTACAGGACTGTCTCAGAAAATTAGAATATTGTGATAAAGTTCTTTATTTTCTGTAATGCAATTAAAAAACATGAAATGTCATACATTCTGGATTCATTACAAATCAACTGAAATATCGCAAGCCTTTTATTGTTTTAATATGGCTGATTATGGCATACAGCTGAAGAAACCCAAAAATCCTATCTCAAAATATTAGAATATCGTGAAAAAGTATACTAGTAGGCTATTCAACTAATCACTTGAATCGTCTGATTAACTCAAAACACTGCAGGGTTTCCTGAGCCTTGAAAAACACTCAGCTTGGTTCAGTAAACTAAATCACAAGTATGGTAGTGGTTAAGAGACGACATAAGATTCTCACAGTAACTGGTGTACTGACCATGGCATTACTGTCCTTGATTGGCCTGCCAATTCCCCTGACCTGAACCCCATAGAGAATTTGTGGGGTATTGTGAAGAAGAAGCTGAAAGACACCAGACCCAACAATGCAAATGAGCTAAAGGCCGCTATTGAAGCATCCTGGGCATCCATAACACCTCAGCAATGCCACAGGCTGATTGCCTCCATGCCACGCCGCATTGATGCAGTAATCTGTGCAAAAGGATTCCCAACCAAGTACTGAGTGCTTTCAAATGTTTGATTTTGTTTTGCTGTTATAATTTTATTTTTTTACTTGGTCTGAGGAAATATTCTAATATTTTGAGATAGGATATTTGGGTTTCTTAAGCTGTAAGCCATAATCAGCGATATTAAAACAATAAAAGGCTTGCGATATTTCAGTTAATTTGTACTGAATCCAGAATGTATGACATTTCGTGTTTCTTAATTGCATTACAGAAAATAAAGAACTTTATCACAATATTCTAATTTTCTGAGACAGTCCTGTATATTGTTTCTGTCTGAAGCCTAATTCTAATCTGTCTAATCTGATAATCCATCTTTTTATTAACCCCGACCACACACTGGACCGATCATTTGAGGAATTCTGCCGTTTTTCCACAGAGCGACTTTGCATGCCGTGGCTGGACCTAGCAGGTGAAGCGGAGGGAGAGGGCGAGGTCAATGGCTGTCTGGAGGGAGCGTGCGCTCTGGCTGAGGAGGAGACGGCTCTGTGGAAACCCCTGGTTCTGCTCATCCCGCTCAGGCTGGGCCTGAGTGACATCAATGAGGCCTACATTGAAACCCTCAAGGTTAGGAACATCCACTTCCAGGTGCTCTGATCCCCAATTTATAGCAGAAAAAAACAAAAAAAAACAACAAAAAAAAACCCCTGATGATGATCATTGAAATGATTTCTTTATGATTAAACAGAGATTTGTGTTTTATTTTTTTACTTTTGTATTGAAATCCACGTTTTTTAAATCTAATTAAAGAGCTTGAAATTGAAACATGCTCTGGATAACCTAACTTTAATTATAAACTAACAACCGGCTTCATATTAAACTCCCTGAATCAAAGTTGGCGACTTCAAAAGTATTCATACCCCTTGAACATTTTCCCCCACACATTTTGTAGCATTACAACCATAAACCTAAATGTGTTTTACTTGGATTTGATGTGATGGTTCAACTCAAAGTTAATGGTGCATACAGGTCAGTTTGAAGGAAAGGGGTGCATGTCTTTTGACAAAAATCTAAAAAGTTTTCACGTATTTGTATTGATCCTTCTCTGAATCGGTACTTTCTATAACTAGGTTTTACTGTATGTACAGCTGTAGGTCTTTGGGGTAAGGGCTACCTTTGGCCAAAAATCCTTACTGTATTTTCCTGACTATAAGTCACATCCGTCAAAAATGCGTCATGAACAGGAGAAAAACATTGTTGCCCTGGACTACAAGTCACTGGACCATCCAAACTATGAAAACAAATAGCGACACATAGTCCAGAAAATACGGTAATTAGATTCAGACTTTGACTGGGCCATTCTAACACACATTTTGCTTTGATATAAAGCATTCTGTGCGGGTGTTCGTTTAGGATCATTGTCCTGCTGGAAGATAAAAGTCCTTTGCAGCAGATTGTCCTGTATTTAGCGCCATCCGTCTTCCTGTCAGAGATGCTTCAGACTTGGGATGGCATGTTCAAGGTGATGTGCAGCTGCAGTTTTCTTCCACTTATTGCGGTTTGCATTAGGTGGGCCAAAAAACCTCAATTTGACTCCCTTCTGACCAGAACCCCTTCTTCCGTGTTTCCCCCACCTGAGCTGTGGGTGTCTGCAGCTCCCCCAGAGTAACTGCGGGTCTCTTGACTGCTTCTCTGATTTTTGGATGATGAATCTTCTCCCCGGCCTGTCTGCTGTGTTCCTTGGTCAAACCTCTGAGGCCAGAAACAGAACGGCTGCATTTATACTGGAATTAAAACCCGTTGGACTTTATGTACCAACTGTGTCACTAACGAAAGCAGCTGCCTGCACTGGATTGTATTTAAGGGAGTCAGAGTAAAGGGGACTGAATATAGAAGAACATACGTTCTTGTAAAAGTGCTTCACTGCACATTTATGCACTAGTTTTGTTGGTTTGTTGCTGTAATACAACAAAATGTGCAAAGGTTCAAGGGGAATGAATCATTTGGCAACGCGCCGTTCTCTTAAGCAAGAGCTTGAATTCAGGGGCTAATGGATGACTGTAGCAGTGAAATTTGCTCAGGCTTGTGGATTTTAGTCTCCTTTAAAAAAAAAAGTGAAATGCAAAACTTAATAGTGAGGTAAATTAATCTGGAGTCGGGGTGAGACCAACCCTGTTGTCTTTTCACAGCAATGCTTCATGCTGCCTCAGTCCCTGGGTGTTATTGGGGGGAAACCCAACAGTGCCCATTACTTCATTGGTTATGTCGGTATGTCTGATCTCATGTTCGTACAATAAACTCTCAGCTGTGCATTGTGAAAAGCTCATGCTCATCGCATTTCCTTTTTTTTCCCCCCTAACTGTTCTTAAGAGGCTATTTTCGTTGTGAACTCGTCTCTCTGTCTCCAGGAGAGGAGCTCGTCTATTTAGACCCGCACACCACGCAGCCTGCCGTGGAGCCGTGTGAGGACAGCCAGGTCCCTGATGAGACCTACCATTGCCAGCACCCGCCCTGCCGCATGCACATCTGTGAGCTGGACCCATCCATCGCAGCGGTACGTCGGCAGTGAGGAATCTATGGCGGGGCGCTTTAGTATCTTCAACAGCGAGAAAGTTGTAAAATGTGGTTTTTCCTGTTACTTTCCTCCTGTTTGCCAGGGTTTCTTCTGCAACACAGAGGATGATTTCGATGACTGGTGTATGCGCATACGAAGGGTACGTCTCTTATGGATGTTTGTTTTACTGAATAAAGCAACACTTTGGGTTAGAAGAATTTTCCCTATACTAGTTTACCTCAGTACATTAAATATCGATGGCTACGTTTACATGGACAAAAGTAATCAGAATAAAGGGCCGATGGGAATAAAAAGGCATCACGGAAATGCACCGATCGGAATATTGTGACCAGATTTATGCCGATTGACAATCTGATTGACATGCATGTAAACGCCTGTCAGGATCAAGTCATTGTGAATGTGGCAAACTGAGAAGAGTGCGCCCGACGTAAACGTGGCGCATTTCCATGTTGTTGAGTGGCCGAAATACGTCGGGAAGCAAAACCGCCTGTGCTTCCGATACAACATTTCTATTTGTAAAAACAGTAAAATAGGTCAAAATGATTATTTGTTCAGTAATGTTTCAACTATAATTAGAACCTGGTGCAAGTCCAGCGCTCGGAAGACAAACAAACTGGTACAAAACTGCTTTGTTTGCTATTTGTTGTTGTTTAGCAAAGACTTCTTCTGTGGTTTATTTTTTTAGGCAAATTTGATAACTCCATGTCAGAGTGGTTCTATTCTGAATAATGCTAGGTGCTGATCATATAATTAGAATATTAAAAGTTGATTTTTTTTTCAGTCGTTCCATTCAAAATGTGAAACTTGTATATTCTATTAATTCATTACACACAGACTGATCTATGTCCAGTGTTTAGTTCTTTAGATTTTGATGATTATTACAATTAATGAAAACCCCAAATTCGGTATCTCAGGAAATCAGAACACTGTAGAAAGGTCTAGTATTGAAGACACCCGCTGCTACTCTAATCAGCTAATTAACTCAGAAGACCTGCAAAGGCCTTTAAATGGTCTCTCAGTCTGGTTCTATAGGCGACACAATCTTGGGGAAGACTGCTGACTTGACAGTTTTTCAAAAGATGACCGTCTCTGTCATCTTTTGGACCTCACCTTGCACAAGGAGGGCAAGACACAAAGGTCATTGCTAGAGAGGCTGGCTGTTCACAGAGCTCTGTGTCCAATAACACTAATAGAGAGGTGAAGGGAAGGAAAAGATGGGGTAGAAAGTGTACAAGCAATGGGGATGACCTAACCTTGGAAAGGATTGTGAAACCAAATCCATTTAAAAAGTGGGGAGATTCACAAATAGTGGAGTCCAGCTGGAGTCAGAGCTTCAAGAAGCACCACACATAGATGTATGCAAGACATGGTTCAGCTGCTGCATTCCTTGTATCAAGCCATTCTTGAACAAGAGACAGTCTGAAACGTCTCACCTGGGCTAAAGATAAAAAGAACTGGACTGCTGCTGAGTGGTCCAAAAGTTCTGTTCTCTGATGAAAGTACATTTTGCATTTCCTTTGGAATAAAGGTCCCAGAGTAAAGTTTCCACAGCCGGTGATGGTTTGGGGTGCCATGTCCTCTGCTGGTGTTGGTCCACTGGGTTTCTGAGGTCAAAGGTCAATACAGCCATCTACCAGGAAGTTTTAAAGCACTTCATGCTCCCTGCTGCTGACCAACTTTATGAAGATGCAGATTTCATTTTTCAACAGGACTTGGCGCCTGCACACAATGCCAAAGCTACCAGTACCTGGTTTAAGGATCATGGTATTCCTGTTCTTGATTGGCCAGCAAACTCTCCTGACCTTAACCCCATAGAAAATCTCTGGGGTATTGTGAAGATGAAGATGTGATATGCCAGACGTAACAAGGCCCCTCAGAGCAACCTGGGCTCTCATAACACCTGAGCAGTGCCACAGACTGGTGGACTCCATGCCACGCTGCATTGCTGCAGTAATCCAGGAAAAAGGAGCCCTAAACTAAGTACTGAGTGCTGAACATGCTCACTTTTCATGTTCATACTTTGCAGCTGGCCAACATTTCTGGAAATCCTTTCTTTCTATTGGTCTCAAGTAATCTAATTTTCTGAGCTACTGAATTTGGGGTTTTCATTAGTTGTCAGTTCTAATCATCAAAATTAAAAGAAACAAACACTTGAAATGTATCAGTCTGTGTGTAATGAATGACTATAATATACAAGTTTCACTTTTTGAATGGAATTACTGAAAAAGAAATGATGATATTCTAGTTATGACCAGCACCTGTATAAACACACATGATCAGATTGATTGTAGGCCTATATAAACAGTACAATCAGATTTTTTTATTTTATTTATTTGTATTTCAATCGGATCGTGAAATGTTGTGCATGTAAACATACCCAGTGATGTTCAGTAAGTGAATAAATCAGTTTGAAAAGTGAAGCTCATATCGACCCATTATGCACAGTGATGTTTATAGCGTTTATTTCTGGTAATGCCGATAGCTGTGGCTTACAGCTAATAAGAACTCCAAATTAATTACATCAGACCAACACAGCAAGGATTTAAGAAACACAAATGTGGTCGTGTTGCTGTCTACACTGTCATTGGTACTCTCTAAAAAAGCGTGGTAAATGGTATGGAGTGTACTTGTCCAACGACGCCAAAGTGCTTTACGCTGTTAGTAGCCACAGCTGGGGCAGACTGGCAGAAGCAAAGGGGATGGAACCGGCAACCCGCTGGGAACAGAACTAACTGCTGTGCCACTGGTATAAAAGGTGCATAAGCCAAGTGTTCATCAGAGTACTGTGACGAGGCGGATGGAGGTGGACTGTGGCCGGACTGAGCCAAACCACCAGACCCAGCAACGCAGATGACCTGAAGGCCATTATTAAAGCAATCTGGGCTGTCTGCAGACCTCACCAGTACCAGACCGGTCGTCTCCGTGCCACGCTGCACTGGTGCAGTTATCCTAGCAAAAGACGCCCTGACCAACTGCTGAGCTTTCATCAGGCCCACATATCTGTTTTAAAACTCATTTTTCATTGTTTTGATGTGATATTAAACTTTCCAAGAAACAGAACTTCAGATAAAAGGTCCAGAAATAAAGGCTTAAAACATTACCGTGCATAAGTAGAAATGTTTCCCATACATAAGCTTCGTTGCAGTTTATTGAGCTGCATGTTTGTCATTGCTTCTAGTTGTCCTGCAAGAAAGGAGGTCTGCCCATGTTCGAGTTGGTAGACAGTCAGCCCGTCCACATGGTCAGCGTCGACGCCCTTAACCTTACTCCCGGTAACCCCACCGCATTCCTCCTCAAGAAAGAAATAAGATGTTTTTGATATGCTCTAAGTGAAAAAAAGAAATGTCTTTTGCAGATTTCTCGGACTCAGACAGGCTGGAACGGTTCTTTGACTCGGAGGACGAGGAGTTTGAAATCTTGTCCCTGTAAGGAACGCAACGGACAATGATTTACTGTTCTGAACAGGCGGCGGGTGATTGGGTCTCTTCTCTGGATCAGAAGAGAAGCCCGAGGGGGGGTGAACATTTATTAGAGACCTCTTGAGCCAGTCCAGCTCCAGTGGCGCAGTCGGTGGGTGGTAACGGCGTTCCTCTCATCAGCCTCCAGACGCCGCGTCCCGACATCCAGACTGCCCCGTGGAAGCTGTAGCAGGAGCTCAGGATCAATTCTGTATGCACATCTTCACATGCGTGTGTTCTCTTTTTTTTTTTTTTTTTCATTTAAGTCTTAACACTTTCAATGTTTATGCTGAAGTGATCTGGTGCCTTTCCCCCGAGTCCAGAAGTAAAAATTGCCATGGCGGTTTTCTGTTGAATAGTCCCGGAGTGGCTAACGACGCCTGTGGCTTCCGCAGTTTGTCCACTAATATCTAAGGTCTGTAACAGCCTGGAACTAAACCAAACCCACAAAGGCAAGGTGTGTTAGCTGCTGACGCAAAGTATCCTTGCCAAGACTAGAACATACACCCCTTTTGGTTTAAAAGTTATTTATTTAATCAAAGCGTATAGGCAAGTGATGGGACAACAGACATGTAAGAGGACTAAAAATAAATCACAACTGTTTCTCTCTCTGTGCTTCATAAAAGTGTTATATTACATCTCATGTTGATAAGAAGGCAGCAGTCTGAGGTGTGCAGATAAGCCGCTCAGGCTCTCTTCCACAGCTCCCCGAGCGGCATGGTCTGAGCTTTGTTGATGACGTTGAGGCTGTGCGTTCTGATGTCGTCGTGAACCCCCTCAATGTTCTGTGACGCATTGATGACCTAGAAAAGCAGCCCGGTTGGATAGATTATCGCTTTTGTTTCATCGCCACAGTGGATGAGAGCAAAGGATCTTCCTACCTTCCAGTTCACCGATTGATCCTTCATGAGCTGCTCGAACTTCTCCTGAACCGCTTTCTGGAAGGCGCTCGTCTCGTATCGCTCGGCGCCGAACTGACCTCTGAGCGCGGCCTCGTCCGGGTTCAGCTGCAGGAACATGACGAGGTCGGGCTGCGGCAGCCCCGTGTCGGGCTTCATGCACCAGTCCAGAGAGAAGCCCTGCAAGGCAACAATCAACCCAGATGTTGCTCTTCAGACCCACTGAGCTATATTATACACTGGAGTGCTAATCACCGTCTGTTTGAACGAGTCGCTTTGAAGCCACCAGCCGCCATATTGGTACTCCCTATTTCCCCCCAGTAACTAGGGAATATGTGCGCTACAGCATCGAATAACGAGGATTTTCTCATGTTCAGGGGGGCTTAAGACTTTTAAAATGTCAAATGCCATATAGTTTTATGTTATGTTCTAAAACTATCAAGTACTGAGAAAGTCATGTGCTGAAAGATTTTGCATTTTATCTATTTAAGTATATATATATTACATTTATAAATACATAAATAGCAATATACAAAAACATATATTTACATATATGTATACATATATATACGTATATACATATACACATATTTATATACACATATATATTTAATATGAATAACGTGTAAAATATTTCAGCACCTAATTTCCTAGTAGTTGATAGTGTTAGTACATCCACTGACTGTAGAATTACCTGTGAAACATTTTCACTCAGCCAGAAAACTGCTTGTTGTTGCAACCAAATCCTATGGGATTCTGTGAGAGTAGGGAGTAGCAAGATGGCGGCCAGTGACTTCAGTTTTTCGGCAAAATCAGCACTCCAGTGTATTATATAGCTCAGTGTTCAGACCCGCATGACACCATTAGCTGACGGGCACACTTTTTCCCACACAACCTAAAAAAGCACCGCAAGGCAAAAAAACCCCTAACAAACAAACAAACGTCAGGAGTACTCACGGGCTTGGCGCTGGTGAAGGCAACTCCGGAGAAGGCGTAGCGGTCCACGACCAGAGTGATGCCCTGCTCCAGCTTCTTCTTCATCACAGGCCTGCGTGTGGAGCACAGGATTGGTCACAGCTGTTCTATGTACAGAAAACCTAGAAGACGAGCCCAACACAGTTCACAGCAGCAACTGCCCAAAGGTTTGGTTTTCAATAGGTGAAAGCCAGTGAAGTTATTTCCCAGGGCTTCAACGCATTTCGTGTCATATTCCAGCCTTTTCCAGACTCATTTCTAGAGCCTTCAGTTCTATTTCACGTTCTGTGTGCGCACAGACTTCCAGAGCTAATTTATGGCAGATATTTTTTTTACAGGAGACGGGTTTTAGATAAAGGTGGAAGCAAGGAATTGAGGAGGTCTGATTAGAAAGTCCTCAGCTGAGTTGTTTCAGTGGGACAACATGGGAGGTAGGGATGGCCAGCTCCAGTTGTAGAGAGCTACTATCCTCCTCCTGCGTGACCGAATGCAGACTAAGGGATCCAGGTGTTTGGTTCAGGTGTGTTGGAGACGGGATGCGCGGGAAAGTTGCCAGGTAGTGGCTCTCGAGGACCTCACTCGAGTACCCATAGGGCATTTTGGTTTAGTTAAACATTAAAAGCCTTAGTCCTCATTTATGTGAGGCTTGAAAATACCAAATGAAAAATGTTCTGTAGAATGCTGCATTTGGATTCCATTTACATGATTTACCATTGTTTGTATTTAAAGCATCGCTCTACTTTACATAGAATGTCACAGCCCAAACATATTTTCAACCAGGCTCCATAGGGGCATCGCTGACTTTCCCGTTCGTCCTCCAGCCACATTGATGTAAAGGTGGTGCCCCGTAACCTGTTCAAAAAATAGCACAACCCTCCAGTGAGCTGCATCTAAAATGCTATTTTATTCAGTTGCTCTTCCTTTTTAATCATACTTGTATTTACATACCGTATGTTTTGTACTTTAAGGTACATTTAATATCCTTACATTTGCTCAAAAATTGATGGTGTGCCTTATATATATGATACTTTTTTTTGTTTTTTTTTTACGGCACTAGTGGCTCATTTTTCATATAGTGGGCTGACAGGAATGGGGTACAAGAGAGGGGGAGAGACATGCGGCAAAGGACCACAGGTCGGATTCAAACCTGGGTCAGCTGCGTCGAGGACTAAGGCCTCCATACATGGGTCGTGTGCGCTAACCACTGCGCCACCAAAGCACGGCCATATATATATATGATTAAAGTTGTGCTTACTGACCGATTTTATGTGGTACAATAAACCAAAAAAATCTGTTAAAACGAGCGACGAAGCCGCTCGGCTCAACAGATATTAGGAGCATTACGGTAAACCGTGTCACTACCCGATTGGCCTCCTGAGCTGTCTACAAGACTGCCTGACTAATGTCTAAACTAGAAGTGCGTTCATGTAAGGCAGCCCGCGCCCAGAGTACGTGCCATCAACAATATACCTAGTAAGTTCATTTAATATAAAAGTTACATTTATTTTGGTATTATGTTAGAAACCGAGCAGTGTAGTCCAACTATTCTGTCCTCCCGGCAGAGACGGATAGCTCTCTCTCTCAGGAGAGAGCTGTGTGTGTGAAGTGGCGGAGTCATATTACACACTTGGTTTGAATATTTAAAGTGCTTTATAATCCGGTGCGCCTTATGCGTGGACAAAGACATACAGACACGCTAATTCAAAGTGCGCTTTATAATCCGGTGCGCTTTAGGGCCCGAAAAATATGTTACATTTAAAAACATGTTTATATTACATGAAGTTAAGGTGAGCACTGACTCTTTAGTTCAAAGGTCAGTACAGGTAGCCCTTCACATGAAACAGTAGCAGTGAAGTCAGTGGTTTCTGATACGGGCGGCATGAGATTCCCCCGGACTGATGATGTTCATAGCGCCAAAACGCACGTCTCTACTTGTTGGTATTTGGCGCCCTCTGCCTGCTGCAGTGCATGTAGCTTTCTGCCATGGTGGTCTGAGTCGCCAGGGAGTGGGGGATGGGAGGACCCTAACGTCGCTTCAGTGCCAGCGTGCATGCACCGTGGCCATATTGGATTTGGACAAATGTTGAGTAGGAAAGCTTGAATAGTTTGTTTACTTGTTGTATCTGCTGGAGTGACTCGCGATATGATGATGGTGATCAAATGGAAGGAGCTTTTTTTCCATGGATTTTCCTAAACCCAAAAGGATTGTTAAGAAATGCCAGTGTTGCATAGGAGCTTGTAACAAAGGACTTTACTATGGAATCTGACCAGACACCTAAATATGCTCTACATTTCCTCGGTGGCAAGGAGCCAGCACTGGAATGTCCAGACCTGATCGAAGCGACTGCAACCTCTGTGCAGGTAGGCTACGTTTATGTGGCTTTGTCTCAGCAGAATGAAAACATCATACAATCCACGAAGGGTGTGTATGAGAACTTCGGTGCTGCATAGTCCGCTTATTCTAAGCGACTCTGGGCTTGTTTTTCTCTAAAGTTGCTTGCAACTTTCATGAGTCGGCAGTTGCGGTTTTTTGGGCTTGTTTTAGAACGTCAAGTCACTTATTTTTCCCGACAAAACCCCTTACTTCTGGTTATTGCGCAGCGCAACAAGCGGCCTTTGTATTACAGTATCGTGGTTTGCTTTTTACAAAACAAGCCGTTTTAAGTCTATTTTTTTTTCCAGTAAGCCCTAAAATAATTTAAAACATATACCTGTAATAATATGTATACATTTTCTTCGCATTAAGCCGTAATTTTACGCGGGTTTCTTCCACGTAGGGTTGGGGGGGACGCCGGTGTGTTTGTTCGCCCAGGGTACCCAGCAGGCTAGGACCGCCCCTGAATGAAGCAGCTCTCAGCTTCAAAAAGCTTGGTGATCCCTGCTATGGACGATTGGTGATTATTGGGAATTACTATTAATCGTCAGACGACAGCTTCACAACTTTACTGCATTTATTTGTTATTAGGTAGCTCTTGCGCAAGTGCTTTTCCTACTGTATTTAGTGAGGTGTAGAGCCCAGCAGCAGAGGTTAAGCCCAGTATCATGGCCTTACACCAGCTCCCAGCGGTTGGCAGAGAACAGCAGGTGCACCGTGTGGTCCTCCAGCTCGCTCTTCTTCTCCAGGTAGGCGCTGATGAGCTGTCCGATGGTCGTGCTCCTGTCTGCAGAGACAAACAACGACACCGCGTTCACGTCTGGAGGACAAGGCGCCGATGCCTTATCGCGCACATCAGCGAGAGCTTGAAGCGAGATGCTGATGCCTCCTCTCACCGGGGAACCTCATCATCTCCGCCGGGAGGCCGCTCTGCAGCAGCGCCTGGACCAGCTTCTTGCACTGCGTGGTTTTCCCGGCTCTGTCCACCCCCTCCAGCACGATGAGGGCGCCTCTTTTAGACGCCATCGCTGCGTCGAGCGTTTGCCAAAGACGGGGGGAGGTTCACGGGACAGCTGTCACAAGCTACTTTTTCTTTGGAGCGGCAAGAAAAACTCTGATTCGGATTAGGATTTACCCGCCATTTCCTGAAGTTTGCGTCAACACGAAGTGACGCACGTCTTCTTCTCCCTCTGAGTTAGTTTACAGCGTCACCAGCTGGGCTGGAGGCTGGTCGAACTCACTGAGCTGTAGCTCAGTAGTCGAACTGGGGTACGCCGAGCGGCGCTTGAAGGTGCATTGTGCAAGATTTAAAGTTAGATATGTAAAATTTATTTATTTTTCCCAGAAATGCCATTAGCTGTCCGACGTGTAAAATAAGTTATCATTTATTTATCGCAGTAGTCTCCATAGGCTGGATATTCAGTTCATGAGGGAGTGATACGGGCAAACACTCCAAGTACCCCACAACACTGGTGTAATTTCAGCTTGTCGCCACAGGGGGCGCATACCTCTATGGAGCAAAGGCAGCGCCCTAAGCAAACCACGTCACGGCCATCAGTGGACACGGAGCGGTCCTTGGCAGCCCCAGACTGTAGACCGCAGATCGGGGCGTGGCTCTACGTTTGAGGGCGTGCCTCAACGTAGAGCCACGCCCTCGTTGAGCCCCGCTTGACTTCATTTCGGGCGCCATCTGGTGGCGGAAACCATTCAGCACATTCACAAACCGCAATGTATCACCTATGGCCAGTTTTTTTTTATGCATTTTTTTTTTTTTTTCAGACAGACCGTATCATCTAATTCCACCGCCAAAAAAAAAAAAAGTGATCAACAAAATTACAAGAAAATCACAATCAACACATGTCTATTAATTGGTGTGAGCACCAAGGCCACCTTACATATCTATATATGAACTTGAACATAAATAGAAACTAGTAATAAAAACAAAAACAAAAAAAATAATTTTATACGCCTGCAAGTATAACCTTGATTAGATCATTTTTATATTTAGATCTATCTGTCTCTCTCTCTCTGTCTGCCTACAATATTTAAAACAAAATTTTATAGCTTTAGGCTTTGGTCTTGTGCACTTTTAACTATTCCATTTATCACTTTTTTGAGTTGGTGGAATTGTCTGTCTGAAAAAAAATTAATTCAAATAAAAAAATTAATAAATAAACTGGCCATAGGTGATGCATTGCTGTTTGTGAATGAAAATTGAGTCCGAAATGAAGTCAAGCAGGGCTCAAAACAGTATTAAACCGATCTGCGGTCTGCAGTCAGGGGTACTTGGAGTAAAGAAACAGGTTCCACGTTCTCTTGGCTCACATGGCCTCAGTCAACCGTTCCCGGACGGTTTGTACTGAAACTGTAATTTCGATTACAATGCAAATTGTAGTTGACGATTGATTGATTGATTGATTGATTGATTGATTGATTGATAAACCAGTGACAGCTTATTGAAAACGAGATTTGGCATTATAAAATTAAGAATTGAAAAAATGAAACATTGAAAAATCACTTATAATGGTTCTAGTTGCATCTATTCCCACTGGACACTTGACTGCTTGTTTTGCATTTTGAAGGGCATCAACAGAGTCCTCATTTGCTTAGAGCCCAAAGGCCAGCAGGGGGCCCCAGAGGGTGCCTTTGTTAAATGGCAGAAAACGGATCTCCAAGGTTTACATTCAAAAACAAGTTCACTAAGAACCTGGGCCTATCTTTAAATAATCAGCCAATCCTGTTAGATTTTATGTAAGAGTCACAAGAGTTTACGGCTGTACAAAGTAAAGTAGTTCTGTTGTAATCTGGTGATATTTTGCTACGTGATTTCATGCACAGTGTATATCCAGACAATAGCTGATAATTTTTTGTGGATGCTAGAAAGCATAACCAACTAGAATGACTACTGTGGGTAAAAAATGTCTATCCTGTAGTTTAACCACTTTTAAACAACCTTTATCTCAATTACCAATAATTATTAAATATTGTAGAGTAACTGATTCTATTCCCTCATCAACTGTTTTTAAGGAATTCAGTGTTAGCTCAATATTACCTAAGCATGTTCCATAAAATGCATTGGTGGCAAGCATGGTTATATAAAGATATCAAAGATGTTGTTGTGGCTGATCTCTAATGGTTAGAATTACAAGTAGGCCCTCAAATAAAATTCTGCTTTAGGCCCTGTTCTCAACTCTAACGTATGGAAATTTAAAATAAGCATTACATATTAGCTTTCTGATGGAGATTTCAATACTGAAACACAAGATTCACAAGAAAAGCACAGGACATTGTTGTGGAAAGCAGGCACACGGGGTCAGAGGTCAGCTCTCTGTCTGCTGTGCGGAGGCTCCTGGGTCCAGCTTCTTCAGTTCCACCTGATGCCACTGAAGGAGAGAGAGAGAGGGGGATTCTATGGACGCGAGAGGCCATCAATGTGGGGGAGTTGTGGCTCATTTCAGAGGGAACTGGAACTTTATGCAGTCTGTATCCAAGAAGATGGAGGAAGGCAGGAGAGCAGAAAGGAAGTCCATATATGGCCTGCAGTGTAGCAGGACACCAGCCACTCCCTCCTCGCCTTAGTCCTTCTTTTCTTCTGTGTAATTTGTGTGTTAAATCCCTCCTTATATGTTAATATATATGCTCAGAGCACTGTTAGAAGAGATCTTTTTGGGTCCTTCAGGGGAGACCTTGTAGATTTATCTGATTAACCATCAACCGCACTGATTAAATTTGATTACAAGGACTAGC
Organism: Fundulus heteroclitus; assembly: GCF_011125445.2. Taxonomy (NCBI): domain Eukaryota; kingdom Metazoa; phylum Chordata; class Actinopteri; order Cyprinodontiformes; family Fundulidae; genus Fundulus; species Fundulus heteroclitus. Next base: position 35,011,409 of record NC_046369.1, on the reverse strand, counting down.
CTTGGGTCAATTAGGTACACAGCAGGTTGATTCAACAGGCCCCATACAAAGAGTTTTACATTCAGGGTTGAATTTGTCATGAATTGTTCTGATAAACCCGAACACAACCACACACTGATTTTCATTAAATGAGTTTTATTGAATGAGGATTAGTTGTGAAAGAAGGAAACCAGGGAGGCTGTACTGGACTGGAACTGGAGGCTGAAGATGGGTGCAGGAGCTGGAGGATCAGAGAGAGTTCTTGAGATGTAGGGCTGCTGGAGCACAGGATAGCAGGCAATCCGGCGACAGAGCAGAGAGCAAACTTGGAGTGCAAGGGTAGCAGGCAGTTCAGAAACAGAACAGAGAGCAAACCTGGAGCACAGAAGTAGCAGTGATCCAGCAGCTAGCAAAGGCCTTACTTGAAGCTCAGAGTGGGAAGAGATCCAGCAGCCAGCAGAGGCTTTACTTGAGGCACAGAAGTAGCAGTAGTTCCAGCAGCTAAACAAGGAGCAACTAGGCTGACAGACGTGGAGACTAGAGGGTGACACTGGAGTGGATTTTCACTCCTGTCCCATCCCACTCCCACTGAAAAAATTTGTGTCCCGTCCCAATCCCTGGCCAGATTAGAAAAAAAAGTCCTGTCCCTTTCCCACTCCTGGTAATATTACTCCCACTCCCATCCCGCTCCCACTCAGAATGACTCCCGCTCCTGCCCCACTCCCATTCTTGTTGTCTTTATTAAGTTTTCTTAATGAAAAGTGCATAAAGGCATTACTTTCACAATTTAGATAATGTACCTCAATGGTTTATAAACTCAATTTAGTAACATAAAAAGTTGAATATCATTCAAGCATATTAGTAATTTTCCATTTGCAATAAAATATCCATGAACTAATTGGTGTTGACTATCAGAACCAATACATTCATCGAACATTAAACACATTCTGCAGGAAATGTGGAAAAAGAGTCCAGGAAACACGTTTTACAAGCATGGTACTGAGTGTCAACACTGTGACATTTAAATATCGTCAAGTTTGTTAATATTTGCAACTTTACAGTCGCTGTGTGAGTTTAATAGATAAGTCCTTACATCTGACTTTGCGTTGCAAATCCAGCTTTTCCAGGTTGAGTTTGCCACTAGCGGTTGATCTCTAGTTCTTTTGACTTGCATTATAGTTTATGTTTCTTGAAAAAAAAAAAATACAAAATGGCGGCGGCGAACCTACATTTTTGATTTTCTATTTTATTTAATTTTTTGGTATCGATCCTAGTTTATTGTACCTCCCGTCTGCTCCCGTTGATATTTAATCCTGTACCGTCCCAATCACGTGATGTTTACTAATATTGACTCCCATCCCGCGTGATTCCCGTGGGAATCACCTCTAGTGGAGACTGATGACGAACCGGCAGAGAAGAAAAGACTGAGGGAGGCTTTTGTAGGGAGGCTGACTAATTAGTGCCTAGCAGGTGTGACTGATTGCTGAGGGAGTGGAAGGTGAGCTGAGTGAGAAGAGGAGAAACTGAAAAATAACAGGGTAAAAAAAGGCCAGACCAAAACTGAACCATGACAGAATTAATGCAAGCTCTACAGGTTTTGCTTCATTTGTGACTAGCCAGTTCTGTTTGGATGTCGACCCGATTTATACAACGTTTGGTGGAGACCTCTATGACCAGCTCCTAACCACCCTATTCAGAACCAGTTCCTGCTTATTCTCCTCTGGCTACCATTTTGTTATTGGGTGCCGATAAATGTGAAGGAGCTGCAAAGGTCCATACTTCAGGTTGAAGAAATTCTCAACAGGACAACCATCGGCCATGTTGCTATCTGGAATACCTTTGCAAAGCCCTGTATAGATATCTTCCTGCCTCACTACTGTCCTCACATTTTAGCCATGATACATTCTCTTTGCTTGTTCATCTTTCCAATTTTAGGACTGCTGAAGCAACGTTGCTGCTCTAGTTTGATGTTATTCACAGTCACAAATGTTCATATCTACCTTGACCTGGCAAGTTCTTAAAAAGCTAAAGTACTTTGTCTCTTCCTACTGCAGCTCATATGTCCTCTGCCTGTCAAAATGTCTCTCAGCAACCCAGAAGCAGTTTTTAAAGAAGGTTAAGTGTATGTTATCTTCTCTTTGGCTACTCTTTGGCCTAGTGCTATCCAATAAATTTTTAAATGAGGAATTGCAAAAATCTGTTCACATACAAAAAAACATATATGCTTTCAAAAAACAGCTGATGTCAGTTTTATAAATTTACTCGAAATAGAAACATAATTTACATTTCAAGCAAAGAAATGCCGGCACAAATTATCCATTTCATTACCAATAAATGTTCACAGGTTAGAATACAGTTAATTGCAGCATATACAAAATTATTTTCCTCTCTTTTTGTTTCTCAAGTTACAATAAAACTGGCTGTACAGTATAAAGGGTTTTCTTCTTCATTTCCAACAGACTCTTCTTACACTTTGCTCCGATGGCAGTGTTTCAGGGCATCTCTGAGTGCTGCCAGCACCATGTCAACATTAGCTTTACTGCTGTTGCATCCCATCAGTCCCACACGCAGCACCTGAAAAGAACCCAAAAAACAAAACAAACACCCCAACAGATTTAGCTCCTACAAACGGCCAGCGTGTGATGAAAAGGCTCCGTTTCTCTTACCAATCCAACTGAAGGTCCCAGCCCTCCAGATATCTCTAAGTTGTGTGTTTTCATGATGTAGGCCGTGATCTCTTTCCAGTCGTATCCATGAGGAGCGACGATCGTGGTGACCGTCGGCAGCCTTGCCCGCTGTAACAGACGGTTTGTGACGTTCTACTGAACCACTCATAGCTGCTTGTTTTATGGGAGTTCCTCTGTTTGTCTTGGCTTTAGAAAAGAAATGTGGATTTATTTTGAGACTCACCTTCTCTTTGACAAAGAGTTTAAGGCCCATGCTCTCCAGACCGTCGTGGAAATACTCGGCCACCTTTTGATGTCTTTCCCATGAATTTTCCAGACCCTTACGTGAACAAATAGCCGTGAAAAGGATGGTAAACAAAATATTTCATGTTACTCTAGTTCAGGACCCCAAATAACATGACAACAGTGCCTTTTTCACATTTCTTAACAATACGACCATAAAGTTCAATATATTTTATAGAGATTGTATGTATCAACACAGAGTAGGGCATCACTGTGATTGGGAAAGAAAATGATGTATGGTTAGAAAGCTTAGTCACAAATAAAAACCTCAAAAGTGGAGAACGGTTTCCATTTAAGGGTCTTTAACCATAAAATAAAATGCCAAAGACCCTCAGAAAATATCCAAGTCAGTGTGTAAATGAGTCTCAGCATAAACCCAGCTGCCATTGGATTTGTTGCAGAGCGTTGGTGAACAAACAGAACTACGAAGACCAAAAACCTGATTTCACAATAAAGTTGTGGAGAAGTTTTGAGCAGGGTCAGGTTGTAAAACAAAATCCTAAGCTTTAAACAGCTCATGGAGCTCTGTCCAATCCATCATATGAAAATAATATGGACTTCATGGAAAGATTCCCAGTTTGCCACAAAGCATGTTGGGGAACACGGTAAACATGTGGAAAAGCGGGCTCTGGTCAGACGAGACCTTTAAAGACCTTTTTGTGAAAAATGCTTCACAAAACCTTGGACACAGTATCCTGAGATGGTGGTGTTGCCATGGGGATGCCTCCCATCAGAGGTTACACTGAAGAAAGTACGAGTTGACGGGAAGATGGATATAACTAAATACAGAAAAATCCTGCAGACTAAGATTTGGGACTGGGGTGTAGTTTCCCCTTCCAGGAGAACAGCACTAAACATACAGCGAGAGCTACAATGGAATGGGTGAGATCAACCATAGTCGGGTGTTACAATGATTTAGACCACAACCCTATTTGGGATTATGTGACATTGAAATTTGCTCTTCATAGATAATTTCCATCCAACCTTACAGAACTTGAGCTGTTTAAAATGAAAATGCAGAAATGTCAGTCTCTAGATGCGCCAAGCGGCTCGAGACAGAGTGCAAATCCACACATTATTCATAAAAATGTTGAGCATCCTTCTCCAGACTTTTCACAAGGCTTCTTCGTGTTGGTTTATCACATCCGAATAAGATCCATCGCATTTTGTGGTCGCTACACAAAAAGCTGTGCACAAGCTCAAAAGGTATCAGTAATTCTGCAAGGACGCCGTAAATTCATGCCACGGCGGGATCAGGGAGAAGTGCCAATAATCTGGCTAAATCTGCCCCCCGGTGTTAGCTTTTATTAAAACTGTGATGAAAGTAATTAATCGGCTGTCCCACCTCATCAGCAAGGACAGCCAGGCCCTCCCTCAGGGAGTAAAACGCGGTGACCGGCCCGGTGTGGTGGTACCTGAGGAGAGGATACAAGGTGGACAGAGTGATCACAGTGATCTTTTTCAAAAAAGAACCCTTCAATCAGATAACTCTTACATCCTCGTCGGCTTGTCATCACAGCCCCAGTAGTTTGCGAGCCAACTCAAGTCCAAGAAGAACGACGCAGGCTTTGTTTTCCGACCGAAGGCTTTTTGGCTGTGGGCAATTTTCTCGCTTCAGTACATGTTTTTTTTTTTTCATTGCATGTTTGCATATAGATTATAGAATACGGATTCTCACCAGGCCCTCTCGCTGAAGGAAATGGGTGCTGTACCAGGGGGCACATTCAAGACCTTTTGTGAGCCCGTATACAAGATGTCGATCCCTGCGTATAGAAGCATTGACAGAAAAGCCTTTAATTACAGTAAGAATCAACAAAATCACACCAAACAGATGCAACAAAACGTTCTCATGAAGCGTAAGGAAGACATTATTTGGTGTGTTGATGTTCTAAACCTTGCTGGTCCATGTAGAGAGGGGCTCCTCCCACTGAGGCCACAGAGTCGACGAGAAACAGGCAGTTATTCCTGGGGACACAAATCAGCAAGCGTCTGAAAACTCCTCGTGTCCTGCATGGGGAACAAGCTGCAGGTGGGTCCAGCAGGTCTTACTTGTGGCACAGCTCGCCGATGCCGTCCAGAGGATGCAGGACTCCTGTGGAAGACTCTCCGTGTGCGAGGAAGAAGAGAACCGGTCTGTGTTGTGATAAAGCCTGTGACAGGACAACGCAATGACTGCATGAGCTGTGGCATCGTGGGGCTTTGTTTGAATTAATCTGATCAATTCAATAATGTGCAGCAATACCCTCTCGATCTCTGCGTTGGTCAAGTAGCTTCCAGGGGACGCCACGATGGTGTTCACTCTTGCACCTGTTGGATAGACACGCATTCTGCTTTTGGATCAAGTCGAAATGGCTACTAAGCTCCCAAATGAGGCTGGTTGTACAGCAAGTGAGGGATATTTGTTTGTATCTTAATCATTATCCTTAGAGATTGTGAAAATGTTTAAAAAAACAGAAACACAGTGCCTTTATAAAGACAGAATTACCCGTATTTACCTCTGGATAGTCCCTTCCGCTCTATCCAGCTTTACTGTCCCTACTGAAGAGATGCAGCCCCACAGCATGGTGCTGCCACTACTACCTCAGGCATAGCGCGTTCAGGATGATGCAGAGCGATGATGACCCAAAGCGATTTGCTTTAGGTTTCATCTGACAAGAGAACCCGCTAACACATGGTTTCTTCTGACTTTCTTGTGAAAAATTAGCTTTGTGGCAGCTTGTCAGCTTAGGCAAAGTCTCCAGTTGTGGCACACTCTTTCCATTTTCAGATGGTTTGATTTGTGCTCCTCCGGATGTTCAAAGCTTGACATACTGTTCCTAGCCCTGCTTTTTAACCTCCCTGACCTGTCTGCTGTGTTCCTTGGTCCTCGCTGACGCTCCCTGACACACCTCTGAGGCCAGGAACAGAACGACTGGATTCTTACTGACGCTAAACTAAACACAGGTGGACCAAGCGGAGCAAAGAGGCATCGATACAAATCCAGTTTGAAAGATAGATGACTGCTTTCCAGTCTCTTCGCAATGATGTGCTCACTTGTGTTGGTCGGTTACATAAAAAAAACACAAATATTGAAGTTGTCATCAAATGGAAGATGAGAAAATGCAAGAAAGACCTTCAGGGGTGTGAATCCAAACCACTGTATATGTTTTCATCCTGTTGCATAATGGTTCTGTTTGGAGCAAAATGAATTTCCTGAACCTGTCTATAGAATGCCATTCTGAGTATATTCCTCAGCAATATCCATTTTTTACCCAACGTTTGCCTCAACGCAAACGATAACTAGCTTTGACTCTTTCTATCAGGTTGCTGTTGATTGGCATGTGTCCCAGCAGCTTTACCGATCCTCTCCGCCATGTCGGCTGCTCGCTCTCCCCAGATGCCGTTGACTGCCACCAGCACGCTCTCCCCAGGCTCCACCGTGTTGAAGATGGCACACTCCATCGCGGTGTGGCCAGTGCCACTCACAGCTAAAGTCGTCCTGTTTTTGGTCTGGAACAGGTATTGGATTCCACTCTTGATGTCACTCATTATCTGGAATTAAAATAAAGCCTCTGCAGGTCAAACTGTCTGATGCACACTTTGCCTGCAATCCTAACGCTGCTGAACTCTTTGGCTCACCTCAAATGTCTCCGGATGCATGTGTCCGATGACGGGCTGGGCTCCGGCTAACAGGATGCGCGAAGGAACGTTGGACGGTCCTGGTCCAAACATATAACGGTGAGGAACGAACAGACGTTTCTGCAGGCATTGTGGTGGAGGTATGGAGACGGGCGACATGTTTTTACGGTGTGACGATCAGAGGAATAGATGGAAGGGTTGTGAGGGATGGAGGTGAAGTATTGCCTCAGCCAAGTACACCCCTCCGCCTGGCCAGTGAAATCCGCAGGTCAGAAGTCTGTCTTTATCTTCTGTCAACTCTGAGTGTATAACCAGCTCAGAAAACATGTACTTTCCTATTTCCAGTGATAAGGAAGTCACCCAACATGCTCCCATCTGTTAATAATTGACTATAGGGTTACTGGCTATCAGAATTTAACTATTTGGCTTCCCATAGTTTTCACTGTAAAACCTTTTTCTGCACCAGGTAACAACATTTTATTTAACTTTATCAGAAAAAACTACAGAATAAATAATCTCCTTATTTTATCTAAATGTCAGAAAGAAAGCTTTTATTTTTAATCATTCAGGACCAGCGCAGTCAAGAAGCAATCTTTGTTACTTTTCTGGTCTCCCTATTGGCCTCTGGTCTCCATGGAGATCTGGAGCTGCTGCTGGTATCTGAGCTGGGAAAACATGTCATCCACGCGGTAACTGGCTGTAGATAGAACAGCTTATGGTCCTATTTTTACTCCATGTTAGCTTGCTGGGCGTGTAATGTAGTGCATTACTTTGGAGTGAAATAACGCGTTAACTGGTGTTACATTATGGAAAGAACTCAAGTAAAATGTCATATTTGATCTTGATGCACTGTTTCTTTGCACTGACTTTTGGAAGATACGGAAGAAAACTACTTAAAACTGTTGTCTTTAGATTCGAGAACAAGGAACACAACAAGAACTATTTGTCTGATTGTAGACTCACCTGGTTCCTATGTCTTTTATAGCACCTCTGTATTTAGGCTCCCTGATTTTCATTGTTCCTTGCTGGTTTCTTCCTGGTTCTGTGTCCTGCTCCCTTCATGCCTTGCTGCATTATTTTTAAATCTCACCATGTTGCTCCCAAACTTGTCTCTGTTGTGGTCCTGTTTCAGCCTCACAATACATGACAACGCTGTTCCATTCCAGCATAGTAAATGATCCAATATGACATCCTTAATCAGTATTATCAAATGCAGGAACAACCTTTCCTTGAGAGATGCATAGAAACCGATCCATGCAGTTGCAACTTCTAGGACGGACTACTGCAATTTTTATTTATTTTTTTATTCCTTCAGCTGATCATTGAAGCATCTCCAAATTCTGCTTCTCTTACCTCCATGTTACCTAAATGTGGAATTTAAAATCCAAGCACACAACACTCTCAATGACGAAGCTTCAGCTCATCTCTAAGAGCTGGTCGTTCTACAGTCATATTTAATACATTTGATTATTTAAATGCTCATTTATTTCAGAAGCTTGACTCACTGAGTGAAAAACGGTAGATTAAGTACACATTGACGGATGTCCCCAGGCATTTTTGAATGATGATTTTCCACTTACAGTTAATTGTTGGGGGGTAAAAAAAACTAATTTGTTTATATGAGAACAAATCCTAAAACTACTTCTCCTGTACACACTAAGGCACTCACAGTATCCCAGAGAAAGCAACTCAGTCATTCAGGGCACGTATGTTTTATACAATGGATGACGTGGGGAAAAAATCTTAACCTGACTAGCCAGATGTATTTCGCTCCGCCTAGCTCCACTCACATCCATCTGGGACATCTCCATAGGAATTGCCTTTATGGAAGGCTGGGGCTTATCAAAAATCCTTGCATATGATTGGATAAGCCACTTGTCATCTTTATCAACGTGCTATTTCAACCACTCACAAAAAACAAAACTTTTTTTTTTCTTTTTAAATGTGTTTGCGGCTCTAGTGGCACACGTTTTATAGACACTGAGCCGCAGGTCAGAGTCAATCCCGGGCCGATCGCGTCGAGGACTAAAGGCCTCCTAACATGGTCCGCGCTAACCGCTCCACCACGGGCGCGCCCCGGAAAACAAAACTTGCCAAATCCGGTCGGGAGAAGGGCGAAAACATGGTTTCCACCAACAAAAGCCTTCAGAGCCGTTCACTGATGTTCTTTTAATGAAACAATATTAGGTAGATTGGACAACACGGAAGAAATAGCAGCATCAATGTTAACGCTTGCTTCCTCGACGAGCCGCCATTGCTATCAAAACAGTCTCACGGTCGCGTCTCCACTACGTCACATCTATGAAACTCCAGCCCTGCGTCCTGATTGGCTGGACAATAAAATTGGTTGGAGAAATCACTCTCTATGGGCGATGTCCCAGATGGATCTAAGTGGAGCTAGACAAAATCCATCTGGCTAGGGTCAGGTTAAAAAAATCTATGATTGCTTATAAAATAGGTGGGGCTTGGAATCCTAGGGTTAAGATTAACCTGAGCCTCTGCTAGGGTTAATCTTGATGCCCGCTGCTCAGCCCGTCTCGTTCTTAGTACACAGATGGTTAGCTAGCTGACGCATGAGGCTCAGAGCCTGCATCAACGTAAGCGCCTGTCGCTCTGGGTCAGAATTCAGGCGATGCAGCTGGCTGCTGTTTCAGCCGCTAAACAAGCATTCACACCTCGCCACAAGTTTTCACCCACCCTCGTTCCCTCGCATTTATCACTTCAATTATGTCATTTCACCCTAACGCAATAAGAACCCAACGTTTAGGACTAAAATGTTGAATCAGTTCAATTAAGGTTGTAATACAGAAATGTGGGCTATATCTGCTTAAAGGTTATTTTATTGATCCCACAAACGAGCGTCCTGGGAACCCCTGGAGAGTTTTCTAAAAGTAGAATGGGAGGAGCAGGTTCATCTCCAGTGAAAGCAGCTTCTGTGCATGAAGCCCAGCCGGTCCACCGCAGGTCTAAATGTTTCCCTCTGATAAAGCTGATGGAGGGCCTTATCTTCTGTAGTGAATGAAGCTCTGCTTGGCGTGAAAATGAACACCACTGAGTCTGAATCTGAATCTGTCAGCGCTAGACTGAAATAATATGTTCAAGGGGTTAGAGCACTACTGAGTATCTGTAAATTTAGCTGAAGACTTAAATTGCATTTTGAAAATCAATTTCCAGATTAAAGGATAAAGCCCATAAGATTGTTGGAACTGTCCGTTTATAGATAAAAACACTATTTCAGGTCAGACAAAATGAAGTCCACGATGTTCCAAATGAAGCGAGCTTTATTGTTCGAGCTTGCTTCACAGCTGTGCTTGGCCCGTCCTCTGAGGGACGAGGAGATGCTTTCCCAGAGGTTCAGAGCAGAAGCTGCCGTCTCTGTACACCAGCTTTCCCCTCAGGATGGTGGCTCGCACTAACCCCTGCAGCGTGAAGCCGAGGTACGGGGTCAGCTGCAGACACACACACACACACACACACACACACACAGAACACTGTCAGTTATGGAAATAGCACAACTAATCCTTCCACTTTGCTTTTCAGCTGAGTTTTGCAGACTTCAGGTACCTTGTTTCTGTGGTGGATGTTTGCTTCTTCAATCTGTGAGGTGAAAACAAAAGCTGAAACACAAATCCAGAAGTGGCAACATCTTAACAGTTTAAAAACCTTCCACTAACCTGAAAGCGTGTCTCCGGGTCCCATATGACCAAGTCGGCATCAAAGCCCGGGGCCAGGCTGCCCTTCAGGCCGCCCAGACCGCTCAGGTGGGCCGTGTTTCGGCTCAGCAGTCTGACCACGTCGGCCAGCTGAAAGTCTCTCCTGCTGGCTGAACTCCAGAACAGAGGCAGGCCTGGAACACGGGGACACGGCCGCAGTTACATTCAGAAGCTTCAGGTCGTTTCTCAGGTACCTGGAGCTGCATAAACAAGCTCTCTGCGGGGGGGAGGGGTGTATATTTCAACATGCCAGAATGCAATGCAGTGTGGGAAAAACCTGGTAGCATACCCCGGATTTTAAGAGCACCGTTTGCTTGTTTTGGGTCAGACTTTTATTTTTTTTATTTTATTTTTTTTACACACACCAATTCTTTTAAAGAAATGTTGGTGAAGTATTGGTAACAATTTCAAATCAATAAAGGTCAAAGTGTGGACTTTGACTGAGCTATTGCCACACAGTTTACAAAGTCAAATTCCTTTTAAATTTGACTTTGTAAAGTGCCTTGAGATGACATGCTTCACGAATTGGCGCTATATAAATAAAACTGAATGGAACTGAACATGAATTCTTCTTTCCAGCCGGTCAGATGTAGAGAGGCTGCTGGGTTTGGCTTCACCGCTCTGACACATTTCATCTGCGCTGTTAGACAGATGGCTTCACGCTTTTGTCCAGAAGACTTTGGTATGCAGAGGAGTTCTGGGTGGACTCAATGACTGCAAGGTGCCCAGATCATATGACTGCAAAACAAACCCGAATAATCCCCACCATTCTTGACAGTGGGTATGATTTTTGCACAGACATACAGTATAGTGGCTGGCTTCTTCAAATCATGGTGATGTGCATTATTTTCAAATATCTCTACTTTGGTCTTATCTGTCCGAAGGTCATTTGTTCCAGAAGTCTTCTGGCACATTTAGGTGCAACTTTGCAAACCTAAGTGCAATATTTCCTTTTTCGAGGGAAGGGGCATCTCCCATTTTGTGCGACAGGAAGTGTGATATTGTGCATGTGTGCAACGAGGGAACAAGGAGAGGCAACGGAGCTGAGCGAGTCAGTAACATCCAGTGGAGGAGTGAAAAGAAAAAGGAAGCAACCCAAACCCTGTACAGCGCAAAAAGGACTAAATAAACTATCAGGACGAACGTTCCATGTGTATTGTTATATTTGAAGGTGAATATGTGGTGTTTTTTATGGTTTCTCTTAATGGTCAAAAACATGACGAGGCCCCTTTAAACATTCCGAACGAACTTGATGCGTTCAGTTTCTTCATAGCTCTGTGAACTTTAACATTTAACATATTAACAGAGTCCTGAGGAGAGGTGGAGCGCCTGTGCTTTTTGTGTTGTTTTTCTCACAATTTTCTAAGCCTGGCATGGGGTTGGACTTTGGGATGCCCCTTCTGGGACACACACTCCTAGGAGAATTTACAGCTGTAGTAAATGTTTTCCCTTAGTGAATATTATTTTTCCACGTGGAATGAAGAACTTCATGTTTTCTGGAAACGACTTCAAAACCCTTCTCAGATTAATGCGCGACAACAACTGCATCTCTAAGTTCTCCAGCACAGTGCTTTACAGCTGCTATGAAGCGTTTGTGGTGAAACACAAAAACAACGGGGATCTAAGGTCAAACACCTGCACTTTGGTCTCCTCTGTTGCCTGTGTCGTGTCTGGGAATTAGTAACCTTCTCAAACAAGTCATATATATTTGATATGTTTGACATTTAGGACGCCAACTTACTTTTGCACTTTCTCCGGCTACTCTAAATTTTAACACCAGGGGGAAATTCCTGGCCCTCCTGGCCTTCATGAAAGTCATGTAGGGGGGACACAGCTAACATGAGGTCGAAGCTATTCTGCACATATGAGGCTGAAGTGCAACCTTCTGGCAAATGTCCACAAGACTGTTTAAAAAAATAAAAATAAAAAAAATATATCAGTCTGGACACACCATCCAAACCGTGAAACACAGAGGTGGCAGTATCATGCTGTGGGGACCCTATTCCCCTGCAGGGACAGGGAAACTGGTCAGAGTTTATAAGAAGAAGAACCACCTTTCAGTAGTTAGATCACCATATTGGCCATGAGCATATGGAACCGACAAATGGGATCCACATGATATTTCTTAACTTTAATGTTAGATGCAACAGAAAAATGACTAAAAGGCTCCGCAAGTAGGTTTTGACTTCTGCACAGCAATATTGATAACATTTGTGGTATGCAGTTGACTATATTCCACTTGATATATTGCTAATATGAAATTTGGATTAGTGGAGCTCAAAAAGAACACTTTTACATCTATCTGTAAACTATTTAAGTATGGTCCAAAATCAAATTAATTGCAATAGTTTTGATAGCTACCGTGAGTTTAAAACCATACCAAACTGCAAAGATGAAATCCCTCCCCAAGCCTGAGTGAAGTCCCCACTCTCCAGTTTCTTAAGGTCAGGGGTGCAGGGGGAGTGATCAGACACCACCATGTCAATCTGTCCAGTTTTCAGCGCAGACCATAGCTGCTCCTAAAGGGATGAATAAGCAAATTAGCAATTAATAGCATTGCTTTGCGCTGTGTCAACTGAAAACAGTTTTTGGATCCACAGTAAGATTAGCGCTTCAACCTGGTTAGCGGAGCCTCGGATGGGAGGACAGCACTTAAACTGCGTGGCCCCCACAGGTATGTTTTCTGCACACAAGCTGAGATAATGGTGGGTGGTCTCCACTGTTAAGGGGGCTCCAGCCTGTCGAGCGTTCTGGATCAGCTTCAGGGCCTTCGCAGAAGACAAGTGAACAATATGGCACCTCACCCTGAAACACAGAAATATCATTGCTACTACAACAAAGCAACCAAATTTTCAACGGAAAACATCACCTATGGTGATATAAAGGGAATGTACAGAACCTTGTAAAATTATTCATACCACCTTAAGCTTTTACGCATAGCAACCAGAGACTTCAACATAGTTTATGGGGATTTTCTGTGATGGGTAAACAGAAAGTAGTACATGATCGTGAACATCATAACCTTTACCTCCTTCTGTCTCTGCAGAAGCTGACATATACAAATGTGTGTATATATATACATATATATTTAGTGGCACGTATTTGTATTGAGCCATATTTTACTGTAGTTATGGTTGCGAGTCTCTAAAGGCTTGGCTTTTTGACCTTTCTTTTCCATTTGTTTTTGCAGAATAACTTAGGGTCAGTCAGGTCGGATGAAGAGCTTCTGTGAACATCAATTTTCACAGATTCTGAATTTAGTTTAGATTTGGACAGTGTCTGGGTTATTTTAATACATAATATGCTGGGATCAAAGCCCCGTAGCTGCCCCTGTAAGTTTAGCACTGTAGTCCTGCTGGAGGGGGAACTTATAGACCCATGGTGTCAAGTTTTTTGCCGCCTCTAACAGGGTTTCTTCTGGTGTTTAATTCCTCTGCTGCATGCTTCACTTAATATTGTGCTCTGTTCTTTGTGCATTTTGGTTTAAACTCTTTTGTTAGTGTCAGGCAGCTTTTTTCCCCCTGATTTTTACTTCTATTGGTGTATTTTAGTTGGGTTCCTGGTGGGTTCTCTTTGCTACTCAGTCTCCCTGCCCTACTCTCGTCCTCAGCTGTTCTGCATCCCTCAGCTCACCAGGTTTCAGCACCACTCTCCACTCTATTTAAGCTGCTTGCTTTCCATTAATCAGTGCTGATATCTTACTTTATGCTTCCACACACTCCTGGTCTGCCTAAATATGAGACTACCCTTTATCCAATCATCTTTTTAAGCAGATCCTATATCCCACACAATGATGGAAAAAACAAAGCTAGCAATACATTTGTCACTTTATAATTTGCCTAATCTCCATCACAGCTGGAATCACACAATAAAATAAGCAAATAAACAACAAAGCATGATCACTGAAATTCCTTTCTCACCTTTGTAACAACTTAACTAGTTTTGTCTTCAATCGGAATTTGAATCTCTGCAAATTTTTTTTTTTTAGTTGATCATGAAATAATTTCCACAAATTGTCACCCGGCAACAGACACGCACTTTTTTCTTTTAAGTTCGTACTTATTTCATCTGATCTGGAAGAATTTCTGGGCACTCCTTGGAAGCGTATTCATTTTAACCTAAACTTTATTTGCGCAACATAAAATAAAATATTGCTAATCTGCAATATTTAAGAGCATTCCCATTACTACACCCTGACCTTCATGTCCCTGTAGGAAAAAAAAAAACATCCCCACAGCACAATGCTGCCACCACCACCATGTTTTACCTTGGGAATGCTTTACTCAGGACAATGTGCCGTGATAATAGCTTTCCACCACACAGAATTTGTAATAAATGGCAAAAAGTAACATTTTGCTCTCATCTGACTAGATAACCTCTATTTCCACATGTTGGCTGTGTTTCCTAAACGGCTTGTAAATTAAAGGATACATTTTCATTCCCTCCTTTATAGCAATTGCGTTCTATTTGCCACTTTTCCAAGAGGGAGAGTATTCTTAAGTTTTTTTTACTGTTTTAACCATTTTCCTTCCAATTCACTGTCATGCACTATACTTTGTTAGTACTTCACACAAAATCCAAATAAAATATTACTAATGTCTTGCTTAAATGTGGGAACGTCTGAAGTAAGTCTGTAAGGTATGGTATTAACCTGCCACTCTCTCACCGGTATTGCAGACAGAGTTCTGCAACAGTCCGAATGGCTTCTACCTCCATGACGTCTGGCCGGGACCGCAGGAAGGTGGAGTACTGGCTAGGGTCTGATATTCAAGACAGTTTGTTACTAAGGTATATGCAATGAAAACAAACTTCCTTATTTGATCTTAGTGACATCGGTAAACGAAGATTTCTGTACACAAATTACAGCACCTTTATCAGCCTAGAATGTGCATATTTAAGTTTATGTAACAATGTCACAGGTTATTTCCAAAAGATTACAATCAGGCGCTCAGACGTTCCAGTCTTCATCAGTTCTCCCTGAGAACATTTTGTTTAGCTTTTATTAGCAAAAAAAAAACAAAAACAACAACATGTGAAGGCAAGTAAAAAGTGTTTCCAAAGTCTAAAACTTCCTGTGATTTAAAAGTGTAAAATCGTTACCACCATCAGTCTTCCCTGTTGTTGGCTGAACGTCCATCTCTGCGTGAAACTGGAGGAGACAAAACAAAATGGTGTTTAGATCGTCACCAGAGGTCCCATAACAAGCGTGTGTCATGGAGGCACATGGAATAAATCACCAGCAGGACGCTTCCTGTGCCCTGGAGCTGCTTCATGGCTGTGTGGAGATCAAATTCAGCCACATGGGGGAACTCCTCAACGCCGCTGTGGATGAGGAAACACTTAAAGCCAGCCACGCCGGCCTGGATCATAGGCCGCAGTTCAAGCTGTGAGGAGACAAATGAAGATCTTGGACGGGTCTTGACCCAAAACAAAAAAAAAACTACGAAACTCATTTTTATGTCATTAAAGTCGATCGGCTGTACCTGATTTCCCGGAACAACACCTCCCCAGAAGGCCACGTCCACAAAGCACCTCCCTGTCGCCTCCTGCAGCTTCTCGTGAAGATTTCGAAGCGTTGTGGTCGGAGGGATGCTGTTTCTGGAGAGGTTTTAAACACAAGCTTTCTAAACGTGCAGCGAGCAGCAGGATCGGCCCGACAAAACGATCCTTTCTCAGAGAGAAGAAGCCGAAAACGTCACAAAGTTGTAAGCTGCAGTAGCAGCGAATTAACCAACATGGCTCCCAAAGGGCTCCCAGCCTGAACACACAGCTGAAACCAGATATCTCCTTACGTTGTCTAACATTAAATCAGACAAAAGCCTAACAGTTTTAGGTGATTACAAAATTGTTCTCATTTCCACAAATCCAAAACGATGAATGAGTGAGAGATTTTTTTTTTTTTTTTTTTTTTTTTTTTTTTTTTTTTTTTTAAGAGTTTAATACTTTCTTCAAAGTCAGACGTTTCCATAATCTAGATCACAATGCCTTCAGACCACCTGGGCAAGTGATGATATCTGTAAGCTTCTGATCATTTGCAACAACTTAGTTCATTCGAGGTATAGTGTTGAAATTTTAAGGCAAAACGTCAAAAAAACTGCTTCCTTGTGTGACATCATGAGACTATTAAGCGTAATTAGGCAGGATGTCAAGAAGAAGATTATGGAACTGAGCTAGCTCCTAATTTATTAGACATATCTTGCTCAATTAAAAAAAAATAATCTTGACAAAATAGACATTGTCGCATCTCTTAAGTTAAACTTTCCCACCCCTAGGACCTTTGCATGAAAGGGAAGCTTTTTGAAGATCTATGCATGTCTTTAACTTACAAAGGCATGTCCACAATGGTTGTCACTCCTCCCGCTGCGGCGGCCCTGGTGGCGGTCCAGAAGCCCTCCCACGAGGTGCGGCCTGGCTCGTTCACGTGAACGTGGCAGTCTACAATGCCTGGCATCACCACGCTGTCTCCCACGTCCAGCACCTGTAATCGCACCATCAACCTCAGTCAGGCCGCGGAGGACAATCAGGGGTGCTGATTGGAAGGCAGAGGCATTCTGACCTAACAGATGGCAGAGCAGAAGCAGTGACCGCCAGCTTACCTCGCAGCCAGCATCCTGAGTGAAGTCGCTGCTGGACAATATTTGCTGTATTTTTCCATCTTTAATTATTAGCACAGCTGGACTCACTTCATTACCCATCAGCACTCTGTTGCTCCTAACGGCGCTAACTGGTGATCCGAGCTCCATGCCTGTTTTTACTGAGATTCAATGAGTACAGAAATATTCTCTGTGCTCTGCCTTCGCGATCTAGATGTAATCTCAGCATTTCAGTGGCTCAGAGATAGCAGAGGCACCACCTCCATGGTGTACAGGGCAAAGGATAAGCATTTGTTGACTTTTTTTCCTTTAGCAGTGCAACACGCTGAATCACATGCACAACAGGGTGAAAGGGCTCCAGGCGAACCCTAACAAGCTTTAAACCCCTTTCCCTGGGGTTTCTGCCTATGTTACATTCTGGCCTGCAATTTAAATGTCTTAATCCTGTTTTATCTGATGGATCTGCAGAAAGTAGTCTAAATTGGACTGAAAGTTTTATCCACCGCCGGTGCTATTAATCTCCTAAAAAGTTCTGGTGCAAGCAGTTACCTTCAAAAGTCCCACAAAGAGGAACTTTTGAAGGGGTTCACATGACCTGACAAGGCCCCAGAAGCTGCAGCACGAGTGAAAACCATCCAGCACCGAGGAGCTGGAGCAGTTTAAGCCTGAGGAATGGGCAAACTCCAGGAGATGGATCCAAAGCTACTTGCAGCTGGAACTGGTGCAAAAGGTGTCTCTACAAAGTATTGACTTTATAGGGGGTGAACAGTTATGCTCGCTGAGGTTCTCGGTTAGTTTGTCCTGTTTGTTGTTTGTGTCGAAATAAAAGAGAATACATCTTCAAAGGGGTTTGCATGTTCTGTAAATGAACATTTGTGCAAACTCTTAAACAATCTATTTAAATTCCAGGTTGTGAGACAACAAAATAAAATATCAAGGAGGGTGACTAGCCTACTTTTGCAAGGCACGGGTGTTAACAAAATCAAACCTGTGAGCCATGTACTTTTTTTTTTTTTTAAATCCTTGAGATTGTTTAGTATAGGTCTATCATTTCATCCTGGGACAGAACTGAACGACTCTGGCTTGGATGTGAACCTGTCATCAGAATTCAGCGCCTTCATCATGTCCTGTGAACTCTGGCATCCTCTGTGTCATCAGCAGGTCTGCGTTGGAGTAGGTCTGGGCGCGGCCGGGTGAGATCGCATCGCACCGCCCTGCTCCCTCCTTCCTCCCGGCTAATCACCGCGCGTCGTGACGCCAGCCCGTCGGACCGGTGCGTCTACTTGCGTGGGTCTGGCGAAGCCTCGCAGCATCCTCGTTATGTAACCCGGGATGCTGTCGCTTGGATCGGATCAGCCGGAGGAAACCTGACGGATGCGGCGCTACGCAGCAGAGTGCGTTCCTCTGAGGGTGCAGCTGCTTGGAGAGACGGGCCGGTTGTGAATCGTTAGGTTAGGTTTGGGTGCAGGCGTCAGGGGCCTTCCGAGGGGCGCAGCCGCCTAGATCCTGCGGAGGCAGCGCGGCGGGTTTTCCTCCTCTTCTTCCTTATAAACAGCGACCGGAGGCGCGTCCCTGTTTAGGCCTGTCTCTTACATCTGCGGAGGGAAGCCAATGCGGGGTTGTCTCGGAGAAGACACGGGCCCGTATCTTTATTTGCGTTGCACTCGTCTAGTCCAGCAGCCCCTGCGCTGTAGAAGAAATGATGGCGGGTCCCGAGCAGTCCCAGCAGCAGCAGCAGCAGCAGCAGAAGGTGGAGGAGAAGGCAGAGCGCATAGATGATGCTGAGATGGCTCTGCAAGGCATCAACATGCTGCTCAACAACGGATTCAAAGAGAGCGACGAGCTTTTCAAGAGATACAGGTAATTATTCTAAGGAGTCTGACCTGCAGGTACAATGTGGGGAAAAAATGTGTTTGGGTGGCAAAGAACAACGTGTCCTGTACCACACCTGACGCACCTGAATATAAACAGGAGGAATAATAGCAGAACATATATATATATATATATATATATATATATATATATATATATATATATATATATATATATATATATATATATATATATATATATATATATATATATTCTGATTCCTAATTTAACTGGCGGTGTTGGTATTTCTAAACGTTGTTTTTGATAATCCATGGTTCAGAAATTATACTTGGACTCAGACCTCAACTGGTTGATTGTAAACTAAACTGAAAAAACTCAGAACCCAAGTAAGATATATGTCATAAGGTGGACCTGAATACAGATGAAATTGTATAGATGAGGCTCCATCCATCCATCCATCCATCCATCCATCCATCCATCCATCCATCCATTTATTTGTCAGTATTGGGGGAGGGATTGTGTTGTGGCGGGGCAGCAGGAGGGGCAGCAGGAGGAGGTTATGACCCAGGGCACCATCCATACAGGAACAGTCACTGTTGTCAGACGTTAACTGAAACATCACTGCACAGTTGCTGAAAGCAGCTGGCCCCGGTTTTGATTATTTGTTACAAGACCATAAAAGTGATACTGTGAATGCGCCGGCATAAATTACCATATTTTCTCCTTCCCACTGTCTCTGAAGTGGTGTTATTCTTCATCTGTTTTCATTTGCACATTTGAATTTTAGCAAGTGAACATGACATGAACTGGGTTTTTGTTTCATAATCAATCATATTAAAGCTTGCTTTGGATTCTTGGATTTGCATGATAGACTGTCATGTTCTGAGCTTGCTCTGTTTGAGCCATCAGGAAAAGTCAAAATCTGCTGCTACTTTTGTGTTTTTGTCTCCTCTTTTTGTGGGTCCTGGTGGCAGAAAAAAAATGCACAGAAAATATTTAGTTGCAACTCAGCTTATTTTTTCTAACAAATTAAAAAAAAAATTTTGGTTGTTTTTTGTGCTCTTCTAATTTTCCCCATTTCTTTGTCTCTTTTCTAGGACACACAGCCCTTTGATGAGCTTTGGAGCAAGCTTTGTCAGTTTTCTGGTGAGATCCCCATTAGGAAGTACCACTCCAGCAGGGAGACGGAGGCAGTGACAAATATAATTGGTGAACAGTCAGAATCAATGTTACAGTAGATGTGAGACCTGAGATAATAGAATCTTAGGCCTCATATTGTCACCATTGATATCCTCCTTGGTTTTTTTGCCTTTCCAGCCATTAACATAATGGATGCATCTAAGCTCAAGAAATGCATTACTCCAACAGAAGAGTAGATTACTGAAAGCCTGCGTCTGTCAGTGTTGAATGAGGGAGATGATTCATAATGTGGTGTGCTGCTCACACTCACATACACCTTCACACTCTGTCACAACCCTTCATGTCGGTCCATAAAATAAAGGCAGGGATGATGTCATCCACTTTCCCTGGATGCTGAATGCACCTGCCTGTCGCGACGGCAGCATTTCACAGTCACATAATCAACCATTTTGAGGGGAGAATATTTTTTACCACATTCTACATTCGTTCCCCTGACATTCCTGATACATAAAGGGGAAACCACAGTATACTGCAGCATCATCTTCAGATGTCTGATGATACTGTAGCATACGTAATTGCATCGGTTTTTGGACATGTCAAAATATTCTGAGACTACAAAGGCAAGTGTGACGCTAAGGTTCTTCATTTAACCTCATGCTACACCACGCAGACGCTCTCTCTGCACTGGTGATAATTCTCTCATCTTGGCATGCCAACTGCTGTGACCCACTTTCTGATTCATTCAGCTAATAATTGTCCAACCACTTGGGAACATTCATAGACTGTGTATATGACTTTGAACATTCGTCTCCAGGTTGTTGAATATGGCAAAAAGAGAAAGTAATGTGCAATCTCCTGATGCAGTCGAATGAATGCTGAATTTTACACCCTTCATCTCCATGCATTACAAATGACACACAGGTATATCACAGATTTGACAGCTTTAGTAACTCAGTTTCTACTAAAATAAGCCTGGAGTTGACATTAAACGAAGATAGATTCCATTCAACTGGTCAAATATACTATAGATATGGAGATAGAGAACTCAGAACACTTACACCCCTTTATATATTTCCCCCAAGCGGACTCAGTCCTTAGCAATTGCGCTATTGCACACATTTATATCATTAGGGGTTGGAACATCTTTTTGCAAGTTCAGTCAGCAGCCATTTATGAGCAAATCTTTGAAAACACGTTCTGAGTAATTTTTATACAAAGAGGAGGTGAGCCAGCGTTAGATTGCTGCTATACTGAGATCTTCTGCAGGAGCGAGACGCTTCTCACTGCAGATTTTGTAGCTGCGTATGCTGGGTCAGATCTCCCTTGAGGATTTATCAGAACTTCATCACAGCATTCTGAAACCAGGTTCATCCCGTGTTAGACCTACACTTTGTCCTTTAGGGACAAAATACCAGGTGCTGTGAGTTAAAAAGCAGACAGGAGAGAACAACTGAGTCATGTCTGCACATCTTTGGTGAGTCCCAGTAGTCCATACTGCAGAAATGTAGCTGGGATCTTATGTCTTTATCTTTTAAAAGGTGATTTTATTTGACAAAAAAGGCATTTATCTTTGTGTTTTACCTGAAGTTTATTGACAATATATTAGATTTTGCTATTGATTTGTTGAAATGTCACAAATAAATCAAGTGATTGAACGCTGCTAATAAGACCGTTGAGCACACAAGACATATGGAAGCGGAAAAAAATGAATTGGGGACAAAAACATATCTTTTTGCACACAAGCCTCACTACGTAATTGTGAAAAATAATCACTATTAATTTCCATTCCTTATTTGAACAGCCCTACATAAAATTCTGCAAACCATTTGATTTTCTAAAGTTAGATTATGGTATATTCATGCAATGTTCTCTTTCTATGATTTATGGGATGTTTATCGGCTGTCTTGAAGGGATGCTTATTTGTCTAAGCTGCACAGAACAGGTTTACTTCTTATTTCCTGCTCCACACACAGTTGTGCAGATGTCACCACGCTGCTCCATTTAGGATTATGCTGAAGGAGCCTTTTGTCAGCCTATTACATAAGGCTCCTTCACTGTTAGTGTGCTAGATCAAGCATGACTCTCCCCAGAAGAACAGAGAAGAACATTGAAACAGTGATGTAACTCAAATAGGCTCTACGGCCTGTAGGTTAGAATAGGCCGGTAAAGTTCCCCCTTGTGTGAGCAACTTGCATTTTGTAGGCGTTTGGCGCTATAAACAAAAAGCTCTTTGCAAATAGATAGGTAGTAAAGTGCCATTTAGGTTCAGTCCATCCTGCTTTGTAACCCTGGAGGGCTTGTGAATGCACAGAGTCTAAGTTGGAGGACTTTTTCTGTGTTTGGCTGCAGAACGCCATGATGACATTTGAGGAGGAGAAGATGCAGATGGCCTGTGACGACCTGAGAACCACCGAGAAACTCTGCGAGAGCGACAGTGCTGGAGTGTTGGACACAATCCGAAACAAGATCAAAAAGAGCGTAAGTGGCGGGAAGTGGTGAAAACAGACGGGTTCATACTTCGACTGAAGTAGGTTATTGGTCGGCAGGAGAAACTGTTAAAAGAACCTCTGTTATAGTAGGAATATGATCAGGAGAGGTAAGCTGGATTCTAATATTTCTTGTACCTTCTAACATTTCAGCAGCACCAGAGTTTAGAAAGCGATGTTAAAATCCTCAGCTGTAGGTGTAACCATCCATACTGCAGTGAGATCATGCCTGACCAGCGCACAAATTCAATTAGAACCTCCCTGAAATCCAATCTGAAACTGGACGGGGAGCCACAGGGCTGCCTGGCGTCTTCAGGTTTATTCAGGAAGAGAGAGAGGTTTATTCTTTTCCACTACCCGTTGGCCACAGTGTAGCGTAGCAGCAATGTCCGAATGGACGCTGCTTACTCTACACATGTGCTCTTTTTTTGTGCGTTACAGATGGACTCCCAAATGTCAGGCGTTGCCGTTGTGGACCGCCTACAGAGACAGATCATAGTTGCCGACTGCCAAGTGTATCTAGCCGTGCTGTCATTCGTCAAACAGGAGCTCTCAGGTAACCAGTCCCTATAACTCACAAGACCAAGAGGCTTTGAAAAGTGTTGGTTAATACAAATATTCTTGTGTTATTTTGAACTTTATTTAGTACTTTAAAACAGGAGTTTCACTTTGGTTTTGAATCTTGATAAATCTAATACTTTCAAATAGTGGTGTCCCGATACCAGTGTCAAATATTCGTACTCGTACTTGTAAAAGCAATCCGATACTCTGTACCGATACCGATTTTCCTGCTGGGCTGGGCTACGCTGCAACTCAAAGGCTAGATACCAATCTCTACCAGGCTGGGCCGTCTCTACAGAATGGGCTGAACGGGCTGCAGCCCCGGGCATCGCCGCTAGGGGGGGCCTCCGGTCGCGGAATGTCAAATGACAAAAATTAATATAAGAAAAGAAAACGAAAACGAGCGAAAATGTCGAGCCATAGAAAACAGGACAGCGGAGCAAAAAAACGAAAATTAGTAGAAATAAAAAAGGAAAGAGCCAAAGAATTATTACAGAAAACACCCAAATTAACCAACCTGTGGAGTAGTCAGCCTGCTGTAGCGGCTACCTCCAGCCAAGATGCAACTGATGGACAGCAGCCAGCCACCGCTAGTTCTAGCCAACTAACCAGCCCAACTAGCCCTGCTAGCAATAGTGCTACTGCTACAACCTCTGAGGAAACAACAAGGGATGGAGAAGAACCAGTGGGTAACGTAGCAGATGAGCCTGTTGATTCTGAGGCAGTGGAGAAAATAGATATATCAACAGATATTGCATGCTGGGGAGAAGTTAATGAGGAGATGCGAAGCTATTGGGTCGGAAGGGGAATTGAAGCCCCCACACAATGTCAACATAAAGATGCCGATTTTTCGGCTTCTGAAAGGAGCTATAAAAATCAAAAGCGATGTCTGAGCAAAACATTGTTCCGTCGCTCGCTCAGAAATGGAGAGAAGGTGGCAAGAGAATGGCTGTCTTACTCCCCATCTACTGGAAATGTGTTTTGTTTTTTTTTTTGCAAACTATTCAGTAATGATTTGTCCGCTTTCAGTCACCAAATCACCAATTTCATACTTTCTTTTTTCCAAGATTTTCAAATAGGTCAATTCAGATACATTTTGTTTTCCCATCCTCATTTTGTCAGCTTTGTCAACACTGCAATTATAATAAAGCTACCATTGAATTGAAATGAATTTAATTGAATTGAAATAATATCACCAGTCAACGGTAGTGTGTCATAGATTGGTAGGCCTACTGTGTACGCTGATGTGTCTGTGGGTTAGGGTGACATCATGCGTCAGAACATGATATGAGGGGCCTCATCCAGGTAATTAGCCCCGGGCCTCAGAAAGTGTTAATCCGGCCCTGCTACCAGGTAGTGGTGCTATACACCAAGACAATGTTTAATGGCCCTCCAAAAGAAAAAGGAGAGAAGAAAACTCAATCTGTAACCAAATTCATCGTCCTTGATGGTCAGTCGTTTTCAGTCAGTTATATTAAGTTATTTGTGTTCTATAAGTACCAATTTATTAAGCCCTCGGTATAAGTACTTGGAATCGGCAAGTATCTAAACTGAGGTACTCGTACTTGTACTGGGTCTGGTAAAAACTGGTATCGGGACACCCCTACTTTCAACGTGTATTTAGACACAGAAACATAAATAAAAAGGCATTTCTTTGGCATTGGCTTGCCTTTAACAAATGACAACCTCCACCTTAAAATATGGTAGTGGCAGCTTCATGCTGTGAGGATAGTTATCCTCAGCAAGGACAGGGAAGCTGGTTTCTTTTTTCACTGTGTGTTCTTTTTTTCCATAAACAGCATATATAAAAGGAGGCTGGATTCTCCGTAAGGCATGGAAGATGTATAATAAATGCCACAGTGACATCAGTCAGCTGCAGGAGACCTGTCAGCAGCGACCCTCTGGCAACCAGGAGTCCCTCTCGACCGACAACGCCAACCACAACGTGGAGAGCGGTGTGACGGCCGAAGCCCTGGACCGGCTCAAGGGCTCCGTCAGCTTCGGCTATGGCCTCTTCCACCTGTGCATCTCCATGGTGCCGCCACACCTGCTCAAGATTATCAACCTGCTGGGTTTCCCTGGTGACCGTCTCCAGGGCCTGTCCTCTCTGATGTACGCGAGCGAGAGTAAGGACATGAAAGCACCACTGGCTACGTGAGTAGGCAATCTCCAAACAGCAAAGGCACATTTGAGATTTTTAGATTAGATATGCCAGCTGTACAGTGTTTGTATATAAATAGTGAACAGAAAGGTAATGTAAAGTCAGCAGCCTTGAGTTCCTCTGGTTATTTGTTTGATTACATGGTTCCAAACTTCCCAACTTTATTGCGCAATCATTACGCAAATCTTGCACTGTGTCTTTGCGCTGCCTGATTAGAAATAATAGCAAAGGTAGCGATCAGCGGCTAATATTGGGACCAGGACCCCCTACTATGTTCCCACCAACACACCACAGGCCCACCATCCCATCCCAGGCTTTTACTTCTTTACAGTCGTTATACTCAAACTCCATGTATAAAAAAAAAACATTTCAAAGTGTACACAGCCCTGTTAAAATGTCCATTGTATGTGATGTGAAAAAATTCTGAACATCATAAATCCTTTCAAGGTTTTTGTTCCCCTTTAATCTGATTTCAGTCAGATTTATGCCCGCACACTGACTGATAAAATGTCAAGTTTAAAAATAATAATCATTTAGATGTTGCTGTCCCGCTGCGGAACACAAACACATTAAAGCCTAAGGCTGTAAGCTGATGACCGGACTGCAGGATGTTTTTGCTAGAGAGCAGAATTCCTGTTTTGCAACAACGGCATCATGGACTCTGATCTTAACATACAGCGCTGCAGCTGACTTACTGAGTTCTTCTGTGGCCACTTGGATGAGTCTGTGGACTAGTTTTGATTGGCTGGCCACTTCTTTGACGGTCCCCCCACTGTTCTGTGTTTTTTTTTCTTTTTCATTTATGGATAGTGTCTCTTATTGTAGTTTGTTAGAGTCCAAAATCCTTAGACACAGCCTTGTAACGCCCCTTTCCTGACTGACACATGCCAGCAGCTTTGTTTCTCTTCTGTTCTTGAATTTCTTTAGATCAGGGCATAATGTGTGACATTTTCAGATCTTTTTGCCTAACTCATGTTTTCAGGTAGTTTTAATTAATTTCTTGATTTGCAGGTAATTCATGATTAAACGTGGGATGAAGTTTTAATTTCACCTAAAGTCAGAATTTAGATAATTTTTTCTTCCTCAACAAATGAGTTTATTTGAAAACCACATTTTGGATTTTGTCAGGTTATCTTTGTCTGATTATTTAAATCTGAAAGTGTGATACATATTTAAAAAAAAAAAAAAAACAAAGCAAACAGAAGAAATCTGTAAGGGAGCAAACCCATTTCCACATCCCTGTGTTTAAAGTATCAAACTGTAGGAGGGTTTAGAGACATGCTAAATGTTGAGCGTATCAGCAGAATCGTCTGGTTTAAATATCTTGTTGTGTTGCTCAGGTTGGCCCTCTTGTGGTACCACACTGTGGTGCTGCCCTTCTTTGCCCTGGAGGGCTCTGATACGCACGCAGGACTGCTGGAGGCCAAGGCCATCCTGCAGAGAAAGTCCGTGGTTTACCCCAACTCGTCCCTCTTCATGTTCTTCAAAGGACGAGTTCAAAGACTGGAGGTACGTACGGCAGCTTTGGAGCCGGCGGTGACGGACTGCCAGAGATGTGTTTCTGTTGAACAGAAGAAAACCGATAAAAACAGCAGCTTCTGTTCAAGCACATACTGCAGTTGGTATGCGTGCTTCGTGACTCGTGAACTCGCCGACGTGTGATCTGCCGTCTCCTGGTCCAGCGTTCACCCCACACCCATCCAGTCTGTGTCTGACACACGATTACCGTTTACCTGTCGCTGTGTGTGCTCTCTCCTCTGTCCCCAGTGCCATATCAACAGTGCTTTGGCCTGTTTCCATGATGCATTAGAACTTGCATCAGACCAAAGAGAGATCCAGCATGTGTGTCTCTATGAGATTGGTACGTGTTTTTCTCATCCGGTTCAGCCGCGGCACATTGACTGTCGGTGCACGGCGCCGCCGAGGGGCCCGGCGTGATCCCGTCTGCTTGTCTCTGTGGCAGGTTGGTGCAGTATGATAGAGCTGAATTTCGAAGACGCCTTCAGAGCGTTTGAGAGGCTGAAGAATGAGTCCCGCTGGTCGCAGTGCTACTATGCCTACCTGACTGGAGGTAAGAACGAGAGACGCGAGCGAAGCGTTGGGGACTGTTCTGAGAGCCCGCTTGATGCCCTCTGGGTTTCCTTTCAGTGTGTCAGGGCGCTTCAGGCGACTTGGATGGAGCAAACGGAGTTTTCAAAGACGTCCAGAAGCTGTTCAAGAGAAAAAACAACCAGATAGAGCAGTTTGCTGTCAAAAGGGTCAGCTATACTGTAACCTTCGCATGTGCTTTTCCTATTTTAAAAATGATAGCAGGCCTGCTGCAGGAGTTTAACGTCGTTGTTTTTATCCCTCTCTGCAGGCCGACCGACTGAGAAAGGTCTCGCCCACCAGACAGCTCTGCATCCTCGGGGTCATCGAAGTGCTCTATCTGTGGAAAGCGCTGCAGAACTGCTCCTCGACTAAACTGCAGATCATGAATCAGGGTTAGTGCAACCCACAGAGGACCAACATAACCGTATCTGTGAGACTCACAGTAACGACAAACTTCCACGTGATTTATTGGGATTTTGTCTGGTAGACGAACACAAAGCAGTGCAAAATTATGCAAAGGAAGGAAAATGATACCTGGTCTCATTTTGGATATATAAGTCTGAATTACAGCTGCAAGTCAAGACGCAGAGCCAGTGTCACATTAAAAATTAAAGGGCGGGGACTTAAAGCTCATAAAGCTTTTTGGCTATTTCACATTACAGATCTGATCATGATCTAAACTGTATTTGGTCGCTGCCAAAAAGAGACTGAATGAATGGCTTTAGCCAGGGTAGCCGTATAGCGGATAAACGGGAGGACAGTTCCAAAAAGGTTTTTTGTTGTATATTTTTGAGCTTTTGTGATGTTGATTCTTTTTTTTCTTTTTTCTTTTTCTTTGTCACGGAGCCTGAAATTCCTTGTGGCATCCCTAGCTTTTGCTTCAAAAATAAAAAGAAACACACTTTGAATAATTAAAATATGAAGTGGAATCATTGATCATAAATGGCCAAATATTATGGAAAACAAAGTAAATCCAACATTAGCCAACACACAGTAACTAGCAAAGGCCAACAGCACACTCAGAGACCACATGCGCCTGCGCATTTCAGTCAGATGTCAAATGCACATATATGCACAAAAAGAGAGAGAGAGAGGGAGAGAGATATTGCCAGACAGAGCAAGAGAGGTTGACATGTGATGTCACATTACCGCTTAATCTTATTTAAGGAAATGCTCTGATCTGGACTGATATTTCTCCCTTTTTTACTGTTATATCCCTACAAATACATTATAAAGCTGATTTACATGGCAGGAT
The DNA here is from genome assembly GCF_011125445.2 of Fundulus heteroclitus. Taxonomy (NCBI): domain Eukaryota; kingdom Metazoa; phylum Chordata; class Actinopteri; order Cyprinodontiformes; family Fundulidae; genus Fundulus; species Fundulus heteroclitus. Next base: position 34,983,010 of record NC_046369.1, on the reverse strand, counting down.
TTCAAAATAGTCATTCGATTTTAAAAGCCTGAGAGACACCACACGTAACGCTAAAAAATTGTATATATAACAGGTTTGCTCTTACAGTGTTGGGTGTCCAGTCAACAGCGAACACAACACATCACACACAAACAGATTTCCCTCGGGATCTTTCAGATGTCATACGGGAAATCGTGCGAAACCTCTCAGGATCAAACGTGAGTTCAGAGTAAATAAACATGGACGATGGGAAGAATAATGGCTACAGTCTGTGGACTCATTTTAACAGAGAAAAAAACATAACAAAAAGAAAAGTCGTTAAAGGAGTGAAGACAGCAGAAACAAGGGGCTCTATGTTTGCTACACTATGATATAGAGGTGAGCTGTTTTTTTTTTTTCCTCAGGGTTTCCCTCACCACGCTTTCTGATTGGCTAAACATCACAATAAATTCTCTGCATGCTCGTTTATCCTCAGGGAACACCACACATACTAGGATATAGAGACAAGACAATCCAGCATGAATATACCCAAGTTGAAGTCAGAGTGGTCCTGAGATTCTACCGAAGGGACTAAATCACTCTTAAAACACAACACGGCCGGAATATCTCTTCAGATTATCTTAATCATGGCGAGATAGGGGCCTGTCGGGAGGGGAAGATGGGAGCAAAAGTAGGGCTAATTATCCTGCCCAGTGAACCAGCCTTAAGAGAAGGACTTTACTGGCGGTGGGCAGCGTGGGCCCCTTCATAACCGTGGGCCCAGGGTAGCCGCACCCTCTGCATTCCCTGCTGGAGTTTTTAGGGGTATTAAAATACAGAGGGCTCAATTTTTTTGCGTGGCACATTTTTCAAAGTTTCATCTGTGAAAGCAACATGATTGCCTTGCATCCTTTCTGTTACTTCACACTTATGCACCACGTTGTCTTGGTTTATCCATTGAAATCTAAATGATATACATAAAATTGTGGTCGGAATGGACACGAATTTGGCACAACACTGTCTTCGTTTTCCACGTGCAATAATTTTTTTTGTGGTTATAACACAGTGTTGCAGAGTTTAGACGAGCCTTCGTGCAGAGGCCTGAAGCACCTCCTCCTCGGTTCCATCCTTAAATGCCAAGGAAACATCAGAGATGCTGTCCAGGTAGTGCTCTACTCTGACCAGTGAATAACGTCGGAGCCGATCTAAATTTGACTCACACTGCTCCTTCCTCTCATTCCGCCGGTGATCCAGTCCTTCCAGCTGGCTGTTAGGGACGAGTATGGACGGCAGATCAACTCCTACATTCAGCCGTACGCCGTCTATGAGCTTGGATGTATACTCCTTGCAAACCCAGAGGTCTGTCGCCTTGCATGTGGCATAAAAGCATTCGTTTAGTCACTTGTTTGTTTGTGAACATTGTTGTTGTGACCTTTTTTTTTTTTTGCATTGTTCAATTCAGACTGTGGCAAAGGGGAGATCCTTCCTACTTCAAGCCAAGGTAAAAAAAAAAGAAAAAAAGACGCATAGTCAGCATTTCTAAGAAAATTTTAAAGTGAATAACTATTATAACTATACTAATTGTCTCCCCGTCTCAATGCAGGAGGATTTTACAAACTACGACTTTGAAAACCGGCTTCATGTCCGCATCCACTCAGCGCTGGCCTCTCTGAAGGAGGTGGTGCCTCAGTGACTCCGAGAGGGGGGAAAACATGGCCGCCCAAAGTTTTAGGCCCGTCACTGGTGATAGAGCTCCCTGTGTTTCTCTTGTCAAATGAACTGAAGACGCCATTGGCAGACGGCTGTCCCATTAGACAGTCTGATGATAAAGTGCCATCTCTGTGCATTTTGTAAAGCAGCAGATAGGTGTGCTCCTACCGGCACACGGCTAGACACAGCTGACGTTAAAAATCTCCAAAGTTTGATCGGTGCAGAGATGGGTCTTGTCCTCCAGCGAGCCATATACACCAACAGCTGCAGGGTGCGAGCGTGAAGAATGCCTCTGACGCCACAGAAGCGGGGGTGTGATGTACATAATGAAGGTGTTTAACCCTGGCAGTCTAACTGCATAGAGAGGGAGTCGGGCCGCTTTAGAAGAGCTGTGCTAGCTTTCTCCTGCCGCCTCCAGTTTTTTCTGCTTAGCCGGTCTCTCGCTTCCCGGGGCCTGTTCCTACACTGAATGCACAGAGATTAAGCTGACCCCTGATTTCATCAAATCCACTCCCCGATGTTCCTTTCAGTGTTTCTCTCACCGTTAATGTATTTGCTGTCCGGTAACCGTTCTGCTCATTACCTCGTCGCTTTAAAGGACTTAATTCTGCTTCTACCTTAATACAACAGATGAGCAAAGAATTTCTTTTAGAGGACACATTTCCTTTGTTAGTAACGTTTACAGCGCCTTGCTTTTCAAATGTTCTAATGCTCCAGCCATAAATTTAAATGTCATTTATTGGGATATTATGAGGTAGACCAACACAAAGTAGCTACTAAATGTGAAGTGGGACAAAAAAACGGACAGACCGCGGCTCAGTGGGTAAAGTAGCCGCCTCGCAATCAGAAGGTTGTGGATTCCTCTCGTCACGTGTTCATGGGGCACTTAACCCCAGGTTGCCTAGCAATCTGAATATTGAATATGAATAAGTCTGATTGGGCGAATCTGGGTCTAGTGTAACATTTTTTTAGAGTTGTCACTATCTCTAGAAGAGTGCTATATAAATGCAGTCGATTCAGTCCAAAAGCTTGGTGAACATTTGTTATCAGCCCTCCTCTCCAGGCCTGTCCCAGCCGTGTCTTGACGGTGTTAGAGTTGTGCCATACTCTTTCCGTTTTCTTGCCGATTTCCGGATGCTTAGTCAGATTGGTGTTGGTGGCAGAAAATGGCAGAAAATCCCAATAAGGTACATTTAAGATTGTGGCTGTAATGTAACAAAATGTGGAACAGTTTAAGGGTTTTGAGTATTTTTGCAAATGAACTGTGTTATATTTAGACTCTGTTTCCATAACATATAACAGGTTAATGGCTAGTATAAATATTTATCATATTTGATTTTCTTTATATTTGTGAGTCAATGTATGGGTTGGTGAAATTTTAAGTCATTTTCCTTAAATGAAATTGTTTTTTTTTTTTGCATTTACAAGGAGCACACCAGCTTAATTCCACTCACAGCAGTAGGCAAGATTGGGACGAGAGAATCTGGTTGGCTCTCTTTAAATGGGCATCCCTCAATAAAGGAGGAAAAACATTACCCAGTGGTCTGCACAAAAAGAAATGGTCATCTTATTTTAAACGAGATCAAAACAAAAATGATTTTATCCCTCTTAAATATGTGATGGTGAGAGAATAAAATCAAAAACACGTGGAGATAATCAGATTTGATACAAAGGAAACGGCATGTAACAGCAATGGAAACAGGAGTTGGATATATCCTGAAACAAGAGATGGAGAACTAGAATAGGCAACAACTGCCAAGTGAGAGAAATAGATCAACAGATGATTAGATTTCAAAATAAGAAACCTTCAAATGTATTCGAGCTTCTATCCGTGGATAGATCCACATTTCCTAAAAGTCCTTGTTAAAATACGCTGGGAAGTCATGAAAGAGGGGTCACCTACTGGTCACCTCAAAGGGAATAAATACAGTCTACAGCAGGTATTGGTTATGTTTGTTCACTGGCAGTTAGAGAAAAGAAGGAGGGAAAACAGACGAGGAGGTTAAACTGGATGAAAGGATTGTAAAGCGAGAGAAGGAGGATGAGTGAGGTAAAAAGGGATTGAAGTTTGGATGAAGATATTGGTTGGAGGCATCAGGAGGGCAAGTGGTGAGAGGGTGCAGAATGGACGAGCCAGCTGCTTAGACCTGGGTTTAAGGGTTAGACTTGCCCAAAACAAAGCTACCACATGACCATTGTTCATTGTAAATGACTTTAACACACTTTATGTTTCTTCTGGTGTATCTAATGCAACATTGAGCGCTCCGCCTGTGCACTGTGCATAGCATGGCTGGGTGACAGTGGCTTTATGTACTGAAGTCCAGCATGTTTTTTCCTCCCGATACATAAAGCTACTCCTCCATAACACCCTTAGTACTGTAACGCTGCCTAATGAAAGGTGCTGGTAAATGTCAGCCTGATCCTGTGTTTTTACAAACGCATTTTACTGTTGTTTTAGAGTGGTAGGAGCCTTTGACTTACTTCACAACACTGACAAGTTTGTTCATCTATCAACAATAGATGTGTTTTGGTAATGTTGATGCAGCTTTGTTAGGTCTGAGGGCTGCCGGTATCAGCGGTCAGCCTCATTCCAGCGTAGGACCTTGCATTGGACGGACAACACTCATAAGTCATTTTAACAAACTTTATAAGCCGTTTACATAAGAATTTTCCAGCAAGGAGAAATATGTTTTATGAACAAGCACTCAAGTTTGTCATCCAAGTAATATTAACTCATAAGGGACAACATTTAGTGAATCACAAAGACTTTCAACCATGGGAACTTTTCGCTTCATGTTTAAAGTTGTGGACTTACAGATTTTCTTCTCTCTTTTTTTTATAACACCATGATATTTTAAGACAAGGCTTGTCATCCCTTGTGGCTGTAATGGATGTAACGTGTAATAAATGTAGTGGGGGCTGCTGTGCCAGCAGTCTGAGCTCTGAAAAAAAAAAAAAAAAACATTAAGGTGAAATGTCAAAAAGATATAATCTACCCAGTGTACCAAATACCTCTGTCACCAGAGTATTTTCTCTCTGTCATTGTTGAAACTGAGGCTAAAAGTTAGGTGTCACTAAACTGGAAAATAAAACTGTTCTCCATCAATAAAGTCAAGCAATTGTCTCTGCTGTTTGCCTCCGCTCCTATTGCAATAGCAATGGAATACTGTAGAGAAGTTTTTATGTCGCTTTAAAAGCTATTGTGGGACATACTTGTACTAAATTCTCTACTAAAAAATGCCAGGTTTCTAAAAATACCAAGAACATTCTCCAAGTCTGAATAGGATGAAGCTGAACACCATTTTGATTTTGCTCCTTACCTTCTATCAGGCTCTGTTGATGTAAAAGCAGATTATGACAGCAGCCACGATTACGTGACAAATTAGTCAAGAGCTTAAATGTGGGCGTAGTTATTATGGAAATGTTCCTGCTTTTAGTCTGCAAAGAACCACTAGGGGGCGCTTTTCTCACAGAAAGCTGACCCCGATTTAGCTCCATAGTGGTCACATGGTGACTGTCACTACAGAAAAGGGGTTTACAAAAGTAGACAAACCTATAGAGAGTGCAACATTAAAGAGTGGCTTATTGCACCAGAGGATTAGATGTTTTTATTTTTATCACTATTATGTCTTCGGTCCTGAGCAACACGTCTATACGAGCTCTGCATGGGTTACACAGTGCCTTGCAGAAGTTTTCATACAGGTTCAAGATTGGTCAATTTTATTGAGGTTTTGTGTGATTGTGGAAAAAATACAACAAATCCCTGTGAAGTGAAAGAAAAGGATAAATGGTTCTATCAATTGTCATTCATAAATTCATAAATAAAATCTGATTGTGTGTAATTTAAACTTCGTAACGGTTGCTCTGTCAAGGCTTCAGAGGTTTTTCAGAACAATGTGTACAAAATTTGAATTACACACAATCCGATTTTTTTTTTTTATGAATGACTACTCAAGCCAATTGACCAAACCGTGTAATGAAAAACAAAGGGGGAAAAAACAGCATCACCCTAGACTAAAAAGTTTAGGGTGATGCTGTTTGCATTAAACAGAGAGGCCACTGAAAGCCCCATAGGAACTCTGAGAGGGATGCAGAGATCAGCAGCTCTGGTGGGGGAATTTGTTGGTAAGACGGTTATGATTCTGGCACCCCTTAAATCTGGACTAAATGGAAAATAGACAAGAAGAAAGCCATTACATGTCCTGAGCAGTTTACCACAAGCCCTGCTGGGGGACACATCAAAATGACACTGTTCACTCTACAAGCGAAATGATAAATGTGGAGGCAAATTATCACTACATCACCCTGATGCACCTTCCTCACTCTGAAAAATGGTGGGGGCAGCATCATGCTGTTGGGATACGTTTTTTCAGCATGGACAGAAGAGCTGCTTATGATGGGAAGATGGATGGAGATAAATACTGGAAGGAAACCTGTTAGAAGCGGCAGAAGACTTGATAATGGAGCTGAAGTTCACCTCCAGCAGGACAACGACCATAAACATACAACTAGAGCTGCAACAGATTGGTTTAGACCAATGCATGTTAATGTGTTAGAATGGCCCGGTCAAAGTCCATATACCTTCGTGAAAAAGGAAAAATCGAAATCCGATGTGCAAATGTATCTCACATGTTCATATTTTTTTATTCTGTGTCATTTAGTGGGGCATCTTACAGATGGTGTCGATGTCTGAGGACCATCTCAGGTCCTGAGAGAGGGCGTTTCCCAGGAACCACATGTGATCCACATCAGACACAGTATTGTTGAGAGTAGTGAGGGGGGCACAATGAGAGGTGTTCTCCTGAAGTCCACCGTCATCTCCACAGTCTTCAGATGGTTCTGGGCACACCGGTGGACCAGCTATCAGGGGCACCATATGGGGAAGAAAAGTTACAATAATTCCAAGGGCCCAAAAAGGAAAATTTACAAATATATATAAGCTTTTGGATGATTTAAATTTTTTTGTCGTGGGGGCCAAAATTCCTGTTGGCACCCCTGCCAGCCAATCCTCCACCTGTCTCTATGCAGATTTGTCACTGTCCTGGCTCAGCCCAATGATAAGTGTCTTCTGCAAACCTCAGGAGTTTTACAGACAGATGTGCAGTCATTAGTTTACAGACAGAAGAGGAGAGGGAGAGGATACACCCCTGGGGGTCCTGTCCAATTGCTCTTGGGCAGAAAGAGATACTCCCCAGCCTCACATGCTGCTGCCGGTCAGTCAGGAAGCTAGTTATCCACTGATAGGTGGAGGGAGGCACTATGATCCTTCTGGTGGAAGATGTCAGGAAGTTGAAGGCCGAGCTGAAGTCTACAAGCAGGATTTTGGCGTATGTCCCTGGATGACTGAGGTGGTGCAGGATGAAGTGCAGTCACCTAAATTTCCCACTTCCTTGCTATTTTAAATTTTAAGACCTCTTCAGGCTTTACTTTTGATTTTTCCCTAATTCTAATGCTACTGATAACACACAATAAATGGTAAATAGACAATATATGGCAAAACAAATAGAAATGTGGCCTCAGTTTAGAACTATGAGCAACCAAGTTATTCATCATCTACACGGTCGATTACCCCCAATTCATTGAAAAACAACCACTTGGTTCATGGATGCATTTGCCTAAGTGTGTTTTTGATTCTAGGGGCAGAGTGTAAGATTTGTATAAGTACAAACCTCTCATCCATGAGGAGATTATGAATCATATACTATTCGGTGGAATATGCTAGAATTTAAAATAATCATGTAGAGATATTTACTCACAGTGGTTTCTATGCTGAATGACACAGGTGGGAAATTTTTATCTCCATGCTCAGACAGAAACACTCCAAGTGCATCTCTTTAAGAAAACATGCCTGTCACTTCAGGGTCAAGGCAACAGCTCAGTCAGGTAATAAATTATTCAGAGTCCTTTGCCACTGAATTTAGACATGGCAGAGCAGACTTACAGCAGCCAATAAGACAAGGCAAAGTTGTTATGCCTTGATTGTTGGGTTTTGGTTTTTTATTTGTGTTTTGTATTTTTTTCACTGTTCAGTTCTTAGGTCTTGTCCATTTATATATTTACTATAGCTTAAAAGGTCTGGCGGTATTCAGTTTATTTCTCTGTGTTCATTATGGTCATTAGTCTTGCCATCTTTCTCGTTTATTGTGTTCTTCCCTCTGAGCATTTTGGTGTTGTCTTATTGTTAGGAGAACCATCCCTGTGGGTTATTTAGTCTGCTTCCCTCTGTCTCCCTGTTTGCTCTCTTCCTCAGCTGTTCCACTTTCCCCAGATTAAACTCACCTGACTCCAATGTCATTTTCCACTCTTCCCCCTGTATATAAGCTCTCTGGTTTCCATTGCCTGTCATTGGTCTCTACTGCTACGCTGCCTATGCTCCATGTCTTGCTCTCCCTGTGCAAATTCTGAACGTTTTCTGTTTTTCCTTCATTAAACCATCTGATGTTGATACCAAGTTGTTGTCTGTATTTTGGCCCTACTTTAAAACCCCAAACAGATGACATAGCAGGTCTTTACCTACATCATCAAGTACCCATCCAGGACCCAAAGGACATTTCAAATATTCTCGCTGTTAAAGGGTAAATGGGCTTTATTTATTGTATCCACACTACCTACTATTGAAGCTGTAAGTTATTTTATTATGCTTCTGTTTTCTAATGATCAAACACAAAAAAAAACAAGCTGTTACAATTTAATGTTTGCAGCAATAGTCCTTCATAAGCAAAAAATTAAACATACCCGACATATTCAGATAGTCATTGCATAAAACAATTGTTGGATGTGAAATTAGGAAGAGGGGATAAATGATTTTTTCTTATAAACCTGTATTTTTCCTCATTTCAAATGTTTGTTTATGATTCATCCAAAGGTTAGACAGATACAATCTATCAAAACTATAAAAAGAGAATGGATCCACTCATGCAACAGTAATGATTTATCAGAAATATGCTGTACCAGCTTCCAAATTCAAAATAATGCCAGGTCAGGCAAACTTCCACAGGGCACCCGAGCAGGACGAGACGCAGCCACTACAAGTTGAGTCACAGAAACCGAGTTGCTCACGTGTTCTGGAAATGGCCCCAAAATCCTAATAAGTCTGAGTGTAACTAAAAGTGTTGTGTATTTTTCTCAAGATACAAACAGGAAACCACATCATTTAACCAGCATTTAAAAGAGGGAGGGGAGGCTGACCTACGCTCTCTGAGATTGACAGGTTTCGCCACAACCATACCAAATGACAAGGCCTCTCCCACAGACACAGAAAGGATACAGAAAGAGTCAGACTACCCAAAAATGGCAACAAGACCGGCTATAGGAATTGACTGCTTGCATATCGTACAATGCAGACAGAAAATATCCAATCAGAGGCCTGTTAATTTACAACAATGCCAAAAAAAGGTGTGCCAAAGTGGAGTTAGGGTGCCAACACCTGCACTGGCACTTGATAGATTCAGGAACAACTTACTTAACTGAGTTTTAGAGTAGTTGAGACAGTGTGTGACTTTAAACTGAATAAGCTGCAACGTGGCATTAATAGAGTTGTCCTTTTATTCCCAACAGTACAGGATCCCAGTATTCAGCATCAATAGAAATCCTGATATCATTGGCCCATGGGTCTTTATAATGAAGGGGTGATATAGTGGTAGAGAACACAAACTGTGAGACGAGATGTTTGTAGGTGGTATGGTAAGAAAGTAGATTGTGAAAAAAAATGCTGCTTTGGAGGCTGATTTGATCCCAAACCAAGTAGCTCCGCGAAGCTTCAGCCAGGGCCAGCAGACAATGAAGAGAGAGATCTGGAGACAAGTGAAACTTGGATTGTAGCTGTGCATAGAACGCTAACTGGTTATTAATGAGGGGATCTTTGAGAAAAGGGAAACCTCTACCCAACCAAAGCTCAAAGGCAGGATTCAGCAGACTGGACATAAAGCTAGGATTATGTGGCAAGGAGACAAAAGTGGACAAGTCTGGCAGTTTCACAACACTCTCAATTTGTGTCAAAATCTTAGGTGAGTTCCAGCTGTAAGTTATTTGATCGTGGTTTCTTATCTGCCTCATTTCAAACCTCCTTTTTCGTAAATACATGTGTAATTACGTCATCTCAAAATGACCTTATGGTGAATTAAATGTTTGCAGAAAAATCTGAGGAAGACCCAGACAATGTCCAGGGGCGATGCTGTGGTGTACAAAAAAAAAATGTGTTTACCACAGAGAGACTAAAACTAGGAGCGGTTGATCAGTGCAAAGAGCAAGGTCACACACACACACACACACGACTGCATCGTGTTTCACACAGACTGAAACCCGATCATTCAGTGCCTCCTACTACCAGTAAGAGAGCTCCTGTTCCCCTGAATTTACTGCTCCTATGCCTCCATTGGAACAGTTTTCAACACATTCAAATATAACTTAAGGTTGCATTTGTTTTGTTTTGTTTTTTGGCAAAAAGCTTTTAAACAGATAATACAATATTTCTTTCAAAGGACACCTTTAGCTTTATTATGGATAGAATTGATCTTATAGCCCCAGCCATCACACCATTACTGTCCTGGGCTGTGCAGGTCCTTGACATACTATGTTCTGGTCCTCTCGTCTTAGCAGGCAGTTTAACAGCTGTCTAAAGCTTCTCCCCAAAACACTCGTCTGATGTTGCAGGACCTTGGAGCTAATCACTTGAATAGGTCACCATTGGTGAATAAACATGATGCATTTTTGTTGGATCTTTGTAAATAATATATGAAATAAATATGGTCACCGCATTTGTTCTGAAGAAGTATGGATCCTAGCGCAGTGGTTACGTCTGTCACCTCACGGCAAGCAGGTACTTTCATGCAAATTAAGCAAATATTAAAACCATGTGCATCAAGTAGCAGTCAAGATATTGGAGAACTCTGGACCCAACATTTATACTAATCACAATTAGCTATATTGTCACCCTATTTGATTCAAGACCTAAGAATAGATGTAAACCAAAGCATGTCTGCCTGACAAGAATTTCACATAATGTATATTTTAGCCAGATTTGTCATCTTGGAACAGTTATACTTGCCAGGTTATTCATTTTTACCATAGACTCCCTTGCTATGACCATTAGCACACATTGGTCTGATCAGCTGTACTCTGCATGCTTTCTAACACAGACCCCCAGTCTAGTGTAGTAAAGCTTGCATAAAGCTGTAGTGGTGCTGTTCCACAGTTTTAAGAACCTTAAAGAGACATTGGAGAACCCTTTTGACTGTTGTTACAGAACCAATGCTTATATATGATAAGACATCTTTAATAGTTCTTATTTACACTGTCCTGTGATCACAGACAGTGTACAAGTTATTGTTTAATACTTCTTTAATCGACTTACTGGGTTGTAAATAGCAATACTTTTGAACTTTAGTTCTTGATATGTATAATTCATCTTATAAGACCTTAGAGGTTGCACAGAAAATCACAGCCATAAAAAATAATTGCTGGCCGAGACTAAGTTTGTATTTGATGGCATACAGCAGCTGATGAAGGAAAATGTCCAGCTGAAGGGGAGGGAGGCATGTTTTCTTGTTCATCAGCCAGTTAAAAGAATATTCTTAGGTCCATTAGCACTTTCTTTCAACTGTTTTTAATGCATCCGTTTACAGATATTAGTGTTATTTGTCATTGATAAGAAAATAATTACTACTGCTAACAATTTCAGGCCAACTTCTCTTTAATTTCATTAAATTCCATTCAAAAACTCAAAGCTCATTCTATAGATGTATGACACACAGAGTGATTCATTTCAGTGGATTTTGATGATCAGGGCTTACACCTAATCAAAACCCAAATTTTCACTTATAATAATTCACTTTCTCAGAAAAGAATGTCACCTTGGTTAAATACCAGACAATGATGTTTATACAGAAACTTTATTTTATTGCCATGTGATGGATCACATAACATAGGGGAAGACTGCAGACCAAGAGGCTATAGCTGTTCACAGAGTGCTCTTTCCAAGCATATTAGGGGAAAGTTGGATGGAAGAAAAAAGTGTGGTTAAATAAGGTTGACTGCCAGCAGTGATGACTGCATTCCATAGAGATTGTGTAGCGAAGACATTCAAGAGTTTGAGTGAGAATCCCAAGATGTGGACTGAGTCTGGAGTCAGTGTTTTAGGAGCCACCACACACCACACATTGTCTTTGTACTGAATTGTGCTATATAAATTAATTTGCCTTTTGCCTTACAAGTGTATCCAGTACATGATCTCCACTTGGTAAATCTCCCATGCCAAACCTCTCCTTAGCCTGAGACATTTTACTTAGATTAAGGAGGAAAAGGGAATGGCTGATATTAAGTGGTCAGAAATCTTTTCAGATGAAATTACTTTTTGCGATTGATTTGGAAATAAATGTCCCTGATTGTGGAGGGAGAGTGGAGATGAACAGAGCCCAAGTTGCTTGAGGTTCATTGTGAAATGTCGTCAGTCGGTGATGATTTCAGAACCATGTCATCTGCTGTTATTTGGTGCACTGTGTTTTATCAAGTCCAAAGTGAGCACTGCTTTATAACAGGAACTTTTACAGCACTTCAGAGCTGCTTCCCCTGCTTACAAGCTATGAAGAGATGTTGATTTTTCACCAGAACCTGACATCAGCCCACACTGCTAAAAGTACCAGCAACTGCTTTAGTTTAGTACTAAGGTATATCAGTTTGACTGGCTAGTCCACTTCTCGGGCCTAAATCCCATGCCATCCATGGAGTATTGTCAACCTGGGCTTCCTGAACGCCCACAGGCTGAACGCCTCCATGCCACACCGCACTGATGCAGCAGTTCATGCAGGAAGGAGCCCCGACCAACCAATGAGTCGATTCACAGCAGTGCTGTGCACACTATGACTTCTCTGTATTAAAAATCCTTTTTATTGGTCTCATGTGATGTTCTAAGTTTTGTGTTTTAGTTATCCTTAAGCCATAATCATCCAAATGATGAGAAATAAGTATTTGAAACGCATCACTCTGTGCGTACTGAATCTGTCCAAAATATAAGTTTTACTTTCTCAACTGCATTGGTAAATTAAGTAAACATATGGTGACATTATATGCTGGTATTCTGAGGCATTAAGATGCACTTGTCCATCATTGTTCTGTAGTGTCTTCCTCTGAAATATAATAATTGTGCTAATATTTTATTTTAATGTAACGCAGACTTCACAACGTCTCCTCCAGGTTGAACATTTTTGCTTCTTCTACCGGAGCTTCTGTGGGATATGAATGTAGGTCCTGATCCTGATGTCCTCCCTCCTCCTCGGTACTGCATCGATGCCGCTACCTCCTCCTCCGCCTCCTCCCCGGCGGTGACGTCACCGACTCAGTGCAGCGCGAGCATCCTCCACCAAAGACGCGGAGACAACAGAGCCATTTTGACCGCCTCGCTCTCCCAAACAGCGGCCACCTTCCTTCTCCCCCCCGGTCATTCAGAGCAGGCCGGTTCGGGCGGAGCGGCCGGGTGTCCTGGTGTTCTGGTCGGCTACGAGGCAAAAAAATTCGTCGCTGACATCCTTCTCCCGTCCCGCTTTCATGAGGAGGAGAGGCTGGTGAGGGAGCCGGAGGAGAGCGGCGGAAGTGGAGGTATCCACCGGGGCTGGATGTAAAGCCCTCAGGCTCCATAGACGCGGTCTGTTCCCGGGAGCTGTTCGGAGGTAAACGCAGCTTTTTTCTCTCTCTCTTTTCCCCCCGTCCATTTTTTTACTGTCCTCCTGAGAATGCAGCTTTAATGTCACGGTCCTGTTTTTTTTTTTTTTTAAGTGTTGACTCTCCTGGGAGAGAATGAGCAGATAGGGCGCGGCCAGCGGCCAGCTGTCAGCACTGGGAACACGGCAGGCTTCAGCCACAGACTGACATTAGGGACATTAACGCGGCTCACACTGTCATGTTTTCTTTTCCTGCCGCCTCCATTAATTATACAACGGGACGCGATTAAATGTTGAGGGAGGGGCGGCCGACACGAATGCAGCAGTGTCACTGGCAGCTCAAACGCTTTGAGTCCCATTTATTTCTCCAAGTTCAGAATTGACGGCACAAGTGTTTTTTTGTTTTGTTTTTTGTTTTTTTTTGCTTTGTGTGTGTGTGTGTTGTTGTTTTATTTTCTCCGAGCCAGCCGAACATTATGAGCCACTTTCATGCCACTGTGGTCCTGAGAAGGCAGCTCCAAAGATGCCCACTTAGTGAGCAGGTCCTGTCCTGGGTGTGGGTATTACAGAGCCACTCTAAAGATGGTGGCCACCCAGCTGATGGTTGTGAGCTTTGGGAGCAGATTAGGATCACGCCTCTTCCCCCCACATTACACATTTTTTTCTTGGAGGGGGGGTTAGAAGAAAAAGTTGAATGTGATTCCATAGGCTCCATGCAGAGTTGTGAAGTAACCTCCTTATTAAGGGAAACAATCTGCGATGTCTTCTGCAGTTCTTTCTGTCATCGTTAATCCCCGGCATGCAGCCATTGATGCCTACGTTACGATGGGACCACAAAGCTTTCTGCTGGTCCCTGTACGCGCTTCCAGAATACCTCTTCCCCCAATTAATACGGCCGGGCCCAGGTTCACGGAAGATCTCCAGAGAGCGGGATGACACAGCAAGTACACGGGAGTCGGGGGATGACGACGGGCAGTAAGATCATGAAATGAGGGGGCACGAATGCATTACCTCAGCCCTCAGCTATTAATTGATTAAGAGGGGCGAGCAGGCCCTTACTAATGTATGATGGCTGAGGTTTTAGGGAGCAGCAGTGACGGCTCTTAAGGGACAGCTCTGATAGATCACACTTTGATGATGAGTCATCCTCCTGAAACACACCCAGGCCGATCACAAGCACGTTGATTTGGATGTTGTTCTTTTTTGACACGTAGCGGCGTGAACGTGCCCCGGTCCCCGGATTTCTTGTCCGTTTCGGTCCCATTGTCATCCAGATGAACATCCTGACATTTAGCCGCTGCTGCGCTCCTTTTGTTACGGCTAGCTTTATTGTCCGTCTTTCTGGGCTGCCGCTGACCATGCGTGACCTTTTTATATATATATATATATATATATATATATATATATATATATATATATATATATATATATTACAGCCATGCAGCCCTGCCCTCCTCCTTTGTCCTCATCACATCAACTGCAAAGTGTTCTATTTCTCTGTTGTGTTTTCCAAAGATGAAAACCAGAAAGCGGCTTTGCAACACGACTCCTACCAGAAATGTTGTGTCATGTGTTACAGGCATTGTCTTTGCACCCCTCAAACCTTCCTGTCGTCTCTTTAAAGCTTCAAAGCTCAGCGTATTTTAAGTTGTAGACCAACAAAAAGTAGAGCCTCCTGTGAAGTGGAAGGAAATGGATGCGTGCCCTTTCCAATTTTGCTTACAAATAAAATTGTGAAGGGTGTGGCGTGTTTAGTGCGGCACCCCTCACTAAAAGCCATTGCCACCAACCGCCTCACCTAATTGATGAATAGCGCGCGTCTGTGGGTGATTTAATCAGCGTAAACCCGGCTGATCTGTGAAGGTCTCAGAGGTTTACTGGAAAACGTCGTCAACAAACAGCATCGCGAAGAGAAAAAAAAAAAAACACTTTTATGGAGGAGTGGCGGGAAAAACAAAAGAAAAAGAGCTACAAAAAGTCCCGTTTAAAGTTTATCGGGGATGCAGCAGGCATGTGACAGAAGGCACGTTGGTCAGATAAGACATTTTTGGCCAACAAACAAAACAAAAAAACTATAACGCAACACATCATGGTGACCACACCATCTCCCCGGGGAAGAATGGTGGCCGGCGGCATCATCCTGTGGGGTCAATAGAGGCGAAGCTGGTCGGAGTCAGTTTGGAGATGAGTGGAGGTAAAGGCAGGGCGTTTCCTGATAGAAAGTCTGCTAGAGGCAGAAAACGGTTGAGATCGTGCCGTTTAGGTTTACCTCTCAGCTGCACAATAAAGCCTAAACTTACAGCACGGGCTACTCTGGGATAGGTTTAGATCAAATCCGGTTTTTGAAGTCTCAGATCCAGGTCTAAATCCAACATGGCTTGACTTCCATCCATAATGGGGCTTCAGGTATTTTGCGAGGAAAACCAGACAAAGGCTTCCGTCTCTAGGGCTGAAGACGTCACCCTCTTCAGAGTGTTATCTCTAAAGAATATGGAAGATTTTGCATCCTTTCCACTCCTCAATTACTCCGCCTGCGTTGTGTTGGACTACTGCATTGAGTTGTGGTTGCAATGTGAATAAAATGTGACAAGGTGCAATGTTTTTTTTTTTACAAACGCTCCTGTTCGAAGAAAGTCTCCTTTTTTTATTAGGATACACTTTGTCCACCCTTTCAGAGACCTACAGGCCCCACACGTGGGTACCGGAGAAGGCCCCCCCCCACCCGACGGTGCTGAGAAGAAAACACCATGGCAGGGGCCTCTGTGAAGGTGGCGGTGCGGGTCCGCCCCTTCAATTCAAGAGAGACTGACAAAGAAAGCAAATGCATCATCCAGATGTCTGGAAACACCACCAGTAAGTAATCCCACCACAACGCTGTTGCTGAGTGCTGAGAATTTCCTTCAAATATAAATGTCAGTTTACATAGATGTTTTTATTGTCCTAACCCCAAAAAAAAAAAAAGAAAAAAAAAAGGAAAATTCGGCCTGCGGTTGTGTCTAAAAAGCTTCAGCAGGTGTATCGCTGGGTTAATGGAGTGGAAACCATAAAGGAGAGAGAGACTGTAGAAGCAGCCAGGCAGATCTACGGTTGAGCTTGGTGATTTTTCTTCTCCATGCTCCTCCAGCTGCTGTGTTCCTCATGCTGACCTCTGATCTGTCTCAGTGACGGGATTACTAAAAGAGAAATGAACTCTGCCCTCGATCTGGATGGACGGACATAATCTCTGTTAAACAGGCACGGTCCCTTCTAAGACAGACTTTGATCTGAGCATTTATATTGAATTCCTAAAGGAATCTGGTTTTATTCTGTCACAGGAAAAAACAACGACAGCCGTCTGACCTTGTTTCTGCCAGGTGGAGGTTCGCTGTAATCTCTTAGCGTCACACTTCAGGTGGATTAATCGCCATCAGATTTAATCTGACATGTAATTATGGGAAGACCATTTATGGTAAAAGCTCGATTTAAAAATGGCTCCTTGTTTCAGATTTGCAAAGTCATCGTTTTTTTTAATCTGCCCGCTAATGCAGAGTGTACAGCGGATGTTACAAAAGCGGTGAAAGTTTCACAAAAGGGTAACTTCCATTTATTTTTGTGCTCAGCAATAGTTTCTTTTATGGTATTTTGGTTTGTACTTAAAGCTGTCGTTTGGAAGAATGCATAGTAGCTCAGAGCAGCACATTCCATGTTAGGGAGCACAGAGGGAGGAGACTGGAAAGATACTTGATATGTTGACGGCTCTGCAAGGTAAGGCCGTTCATCAATAATAGATGGGACACCCTAAAATATTTACTGTTTGGCCTGATTTAGTCATCTCCCTCCGCATGACACGGATGACTAGACAGCAGGCCGGCCGGGCCTTTTCTATGCCGTGCTTCTTTTCTTTAGGATTATGTTTGCCGTTTTAGTAGAGCAAATATTTAAAAAAGGCCCTTGCAGCATGATGGGTTCTACGGCTTTGCTTTTCCGTCCTCCTCTGTCTTGTCAGCAGTGAGTGAATAATGCTTGACGTTACAAATGTCGCAGGTTTCCGCTTGAGGCAGCCATTTTTCGGAATACAGTGACTATACTGAAAGAATATCCTTGGACATTCGCTGCTTTTTTACTCTTGTAACAATTGATAAAGCCACTTAAATTATATTTACAAATTAAAATAGAAGATATTTATGAATTTCAGTCTACTATAGTGACTTATTTCACTTAATCGGGGAACTCTAAATGCATACCTAACAGAAAGAAACGATGGATATGCCATAGTTATTTTGAGATTGACAATATTGTCACCTCAGTTAAAACTGTTGAATTTATCAGAACTAGACATGTATAGAATCACAAATGAACCTATTAGTAATCACGTCTCATTGTGATTGCTAAAGGGAGAGTGGAAGATTTTTCCTAGGTAGGTAAGAAACGCCCAAGTCCCTTTTTTAATAGCTGCGCATGAACAATACCATCTTAAATCTCACAAATCCACTCTGGTCTAATTTCTTTCTACCGACGCCTTCCTCTTCTTCTCATAAAATTGTACGACAGTTTGCTTCTTAAGACTCTCAGCCTTTTTCAAGTGAGAGGAGCGGCGCTACAATGAACGGCTAACACCAAAGCTAACCGCTAAGCTAAACGTTAGACGTGTGCATTTGCAGCCAGCTAGAGGAAACTAACAAGGAACGTGGGCACACACTGGTGTATATGAGTGCATCACAATGATCGGCATGTGGGACGACCAATAGAGAAGGTCATACGGCACTCAAAGCCGTAAAAGATTGTCCACTGTACCTTTGAGTAATCAACGAAGAAACAAAATAAGCAAACATGAAAATGAAGCTGTCTACAGGAAATGGCTGTTTGAAGTAGTATCTGATTGAAGTCGGATGTTATTAAAAGTTATATCAGTGTCTCACTCTCTGATACTAAAGCACAAAGGTTTCCACGCAAAAATTGAAGATCCTAATTTGTAATATTACTTTAAGGAAAAGGCAAGAGAGGGAGTAAACCACAAGTGAGCCACCTTTTCTGTACACCTCTGAGCTGGTGCTGCAAAAAAAAAAAAACAACAACAACAAAACTGATGAGAGGACTCCTCTCCCGGACTCCTGGTTCAAAATCAGCCTGTTGTGTAATTTCTCTCTTGGAAGAGATCTTGGATCGCAGCAGATGCCGTTGCCAGGGAGGGAATATATCAAGACACGGCCGGAAAGTTCAGCCTCACACTGGCCGGCAATTTTCTTAGTGAGTTTTTTCTCTCTGCTGCAGGTTCATGAAGGCAAATCTGTCTACTTAAAGGCTAACTAAAACATAAATCAAACAAACTAAAGAAGGTTAGGTGGAAAAAGACACAGTTACACAGAATAAAACACTGTAAGGGAATCTGCAGGTTAATCAGGCTCACAATAGTATTTGGCTGAGGCACAACGTCATTTCTGGCTCAAAATGATCTTTAGGTTAAAGAGCAATATCTGACGTGTGCCTGCATGGACCTAAATACACATCTCACCAGGGTCATCAACGCCGCATGGTTTAGCAATCTTAGGAGCATCGTCTGTGGGATAAAAGATCGTTTCGGCTCAGTCTGATATCACGATGAAGGCCTTCTACATAAGTCCTATTCGGAATGAGTGAGGAAAAAGCCACCAGAGTCAACCAAGTTATGTTTTGTAGAATGGTTATTTGAAGACTAAAGATTTTCTGTCATATTTTGAACCACTGTCAGATCCAGTTACATTTAATATGCTTAGCTCAGAAAAGCACAGACGTTTCCAATTGCTCATAAAACGGCACATCACCATAAAGGCTTTACAGGGTCTGAAATATTAAATCTGAAAGAGCTGACTTCATATTTCATTTTGACATGGCCCATAGAAGGCCGGCTTCCTGTTAAATATAAAAAGTTGGATACATTGTGAAGTGATAGTGATGCAGTTTTTTCTTATCTGGACAGATAAATGCTAGCGACAAATACTTTGTATAACAAATAATCCTGGAAGTCCTTCATTTTCTGCTGGATTCCCAAACTAATACCTCTATCAAGGCACCGGCCGCACATTTGTCCTTTTTTATGTTTTATAGACCTTAAAAATTCTGAATTGATCAAAATTGGCATGTGAAAGCCATCCCTAGTATTCTAGTTTGGTTGACTGACCAAACTAGAATCAAACAGAATTTTAGCATCATGCCAACTTTACAAACGGACTTCATGTTGTTCAGCCACACAAAGATGCATTTAGTTAGGCTGGCAGTCTTTCGGCAGAGCAGATTGTTCTCCTCCAAACGGAGTCAATAGCCCTGGCTGACGTCATGAAAGAAACCTCCCATTGGCTGCGGGGTCTGGAGGGGACGCTGGAGCTGGGTATAAATGCCCCCCTTGTCCCCGCAGAGTCTCGGCTGAAGAAAGGGAAGGGAGGAAGGAGCTCTGGAATTTTTGTCTGGGTCTTTTTCTGTGCTCTCTGGCACTCATGAGTGGGTCAATAGCTCGGCCCCCGCCAAGAGAGAGAATGGCAGCGGTCTTGTGTGCGAGACGTTCCCACCCACGCTGACCTTAATTAAGATGCAGGGCACAGAGGGAGGGCAATAATGTGTCTGTATTTGGAGTGCGAACTCTTGCTGGAAACACCTTGATTGATTTTTGCCAACAAATGTTCTGAACAAATCCAGCATGTCATCATTAGACACCCTAACCTTAAAGCTCCTAGTATGCTATGTAATTATTGCAGCATGTAGGCTAAGGCGTGTAAAAATGCTGACTCATACATTTTGTCTTTGGTTTGCTCTCCTTATATTATTTCCTCGAGAGTACTCCCTGCATGTCGTCTCCCATCTATGAATCATAAAGTCAGGCAGAAGTCTATCTGTATGAACAAGACTCCCAGGCGCTGTCAGTGGGTTTAGGTCCCCTTTGTCAGAACTGCTGACGCCGCCGCGTTTCCTCCTCTATTGAGTGGGCCAGGTCATCCGTGGCGGCCCGGCCGGCATCGCTCAGTCACTGTTGTGGAGACAAATACAAACATGGAATGCGTGATGAAAGGTTGCTGAAAACATGGCCGAAAAGCAGCTGTCATTTTACACTGTGATAGCTAACGAGCAGTGACGTTAGGCCGTTTACGGGAAGAGGTAAATCCTGATGGAGTGGTTGTGTTTGATAGAGGATGATCTTAGAAACAACTCCATACAGCAGGAGATAAGCTGGCATTGGGCTGCAGAGAGCTGCTTTACAGACACGCTCTCTGCAGCTCCCCTAGGGTGGTTTAAAGGAGCAGCTAAAGGCTCGTTGCTCTTTTAGTTTCTATGCCAGAACTCGGCAGGACCGACACACAAGGCTTTGATTTCTTCACACTCATTCCAGACCAGCAGCTTTGAGTTCAACAAGAGAAAGGTGCAGGAGGGTGCCTTCGGTCAGCAGACCAGCAACAGGTGGGGGAGGGGTACTCTCTGCTGAATCAGAATTTCTGCTCACAGGCTTTTTCCTGTAACATGAAATGTAAGCGTTCTAAACCCTCGCTATACCTGGATAGCAGTAACCGTCACATGCCTAAAACAACAGGCATGTGGTGTTGTTTTTTTAATCATATTTACGAGCAAAGGTTATTTACATTTCACTGTCCTGGCGAAATACAGAATCTCTGGAAGTAAAGGTGGTTCTGCTGAGTCAAGTGGGGAAGTTATAAGCCAATAAAACTCAGATTACGTTTGTACCATTTAAGGCACACTATAATTTCATGTTAATAATAATAATAATAATACATTTTATTTCAAGCGCCTTTCAAAACACTCAAGGTCACTGTACATGTAAAAACAATAAATGGTAAAAGCAGTCGTCATAATTAAAAGAAACAACACAAATTACACAGAGTAAAGTGATACTTAAGGTTATGAAGCTTGTTGCCATTCTATTCCATAAAAAAAGAATAAAAGAGGGGCTTCTCTTTAGCTTTTATTGATAAACCAGTATGAGTCCCTATGCTTGTTGAAATGGTAAAAGAGATAGAGATAGAGAACTAAACATTTTTAGATATTTCATTATCAACACCATGTGATTATCACACTTTCCACCCACTTAGAGCAGGAGAGGATTCACTCACTCTGTCATCAGCCGCGATGCAAAACCTGGAAAATCACAACCAGCCTTTTCCCGATGTCTGTCGCTGTTTAATAGTCCTTTTCTACTCAACAATGTTTCACTTATTGTGCATATTCTCTGTCATGTTGCGACCTCTGGTCTGAGTTCTGTTAAAACATACCTGCTCCATTGCTTCCTTTCTAATAACGTCCACATTATGGGACAGCCAGATCTTTACCTATCAACAAACCCATCCTTGCATTTAAAAATTATTTCCATTGCAAAGCTACATGGTATAACAGCAAATAACAAGCATGAGTGGTGTTTCTGTTCAAATAATGAAAAAAACTGGGCTGTGATAGGGATTAGATTAAAGAATAGGTCAGTCTGTGTTTCTCGGTAACCTTCATATACCCCACGTATCTGAGCCGCTCTAAAGTAATTATCTTATCTGAGCACAAAGGGCTTCTGCTTCCGTCTTTAAAAGGGCTAGGGGGCTCATTTTATTTGAATCAGAGCAAAATGCAGGATGAGTCGGCATCATGAGAGTATTTTACTGCAGAGACTCATCCTGCAGTTTTCATTGCACATGTAATAACCTTGTAATAACCATGTAATACCAGTGAATTTAACAGCTTAATAAATATATTTGTTTATGAGCTATACAAAATCCACATTCACTGATCATTTTAGTTATTTTTTAGAATATTTGTTCAGTTTTGGATCATTTACTGCCTTTTAAGTTCAGCAGTGTCAAGCATGAATATAATAACTGGGGTGACAATTAAGAGCTGATGACTGATTAAAACTAAGTGCCCCTATGTTTTAGATAATGGCATCTAATAACTGGATCTGGAATGGTGGTGTCACAGTGCTGGAAGACATTTTTTTTTATCTGTATTTGCCATGTTCAGTAAACGAGGACATGCATGTTTGTCTTGTCAAAGAGGGGGTCTGAAATATGAAGCCTGAGCGTGCCACACTGGCCTATATTTCCCTGGAAATAGGGTAGCATTGTAGCATGAGTCATAGGGCGAGTACTGGAGAATGTACTTAGCCTGTGGTCTTTCCTCGGTTATTGACCACATCTGCATTAGTAGAGAAAGTGATCTGTTGCTCTGGGAGCACAAAGGAAGCATTTCCATTGCTGGCATCACCTTATTAAATTACACACATGCTCCCTTTGGTTGGGCTAACTAATAGGTGCAGTGCTACTCGCCCAAAAAAAAGAAAAAAAAAAGAATAAAAGATTTGAACTCAATGAATTTTATGCTACTGAATTTATGTTGTAGTTTGGCTGTGCTGTGAAAAAGCTTCATAACCTTAAATCAGTTTTAATGATTTGCTATTTTGTTCCACATCCAGTAGAAAACCCATTATTTGCAGTTATACATTTAACATTTCACACTGTCAATCGATCATAGGGTTTTTTTCCCAGATGTTGACAATCTGCACAGTTTGTAACTATACAGTTTTAATGGACAAAATCTTCCAATTGTCAAGCACATTTATACATTTATCCACCTTTTCAGAACCCCAGTAAAGCTTGGTCTGATACATTGTTACTGAAGCTCAAACCAGGTGTTCATTACACACCTTTTACATGGTTTTATACCCCAGTTTTGTAATGGGTACAGATGCAATCATCTCCAATGTGAAATCAGGTCAGAGGTCCTTGAGTTACGCCTAGATGAGACATCACAATTTAACAAGGTATAAATTAATCATCATTGTTCATCCCAGAAATGCTAATCAGTCTGTGCATATTTGTGTTTTTTAAGCTAAAAATGATGGCACCAACATAAATACATTTTTTATCATATCACCGGATCTATCAACAGAATGCAGTAAATAACATGGAACTGCGTCAGTGGAAAGATGGTAGATGAAATGGCTGAAAGGGACTTTGGACACACAGAACGGAGCTGGGAGGACATTAAACCGCAGCAACATCTTAGTCACCCAGCAACAAGGAACGACACTAACAATGACAAAGATAGACCTTTTATAGGCAGCTAACAAAGGATAACCGAATCTTAGGGAGAGTGACACGTTGTCAAACAGCGGAAAGATGAGCTGCGTCTGAACCTGCCAAGCTGAGTTTCAGCTGCTCTTAAAATGGCTCATTAGCCCTGGGGTTTAACAAAATGGCTTTTCTCCCTGGATATAATAATCAACACTGATTTTTAGTTCATTTAAGGTAGCATGCTGCTTTGCGGTGAAATAGCCTCATAACTACCTGCAGAGATTTGCTTAGGACAGTACAAATGATTCCCGAAACACAGCTGCAGAATAATGGAGTCACAATTGGTATCCCAATAATAACGTGCGTTAGACTGTTGTGTTTCAGGTGACATGCAATCTCACTCAGCATGCGGCTGGAGGAATTTTCACTGCCTTTGACGCCTGCGATGCTAATGACACAGCAGTGGTGGGAACATCATGATGTCAGTAAAGAGAGAGTAGACTGCAAAATCTGGGTTAATCACAATCACTGTCATCACAATGTATCGCAATCTCAGGTTCTCCCAATGCTTTGCAGCCCTAGAAAATATCTTCTGCTGTCAGTAATGATTCTCTATAATGTTTATATTGGTGTAACAATTGTAATTTTTAATGTATATAAGCAATGAGATGGCTGACCCAGATATATGTAGGCTGGTGCACAGGTGAGCTGAGTTGACTAATTACTGGCAGCAGGTGGAGATGATGTGGGCTAATTGACTGGTGACTGAACTGATTGGATAGTGGCTGAGAGGTGACAGGCTGAGAGGAAAAGTCCAAAAAAGTCCAAAGCAAAACAAACAAAAACCTAAAACATGGCAGATAAACCCCGTGGATTAAGAATGGAATGTCACCTAAGTTCACACCTGTGAGAAGGCAGAGGAGCAAATACGTTTATCAAATATATTAAATAAAACTAAGCTGTTTCCCTAATGCCGATCATGAGTCGTCAAGTAATACAGCCCCTGTCAAATTTCGTGACACACAGGCAGCAGAGTGAGTTGCCTAGAAAGTCAGCATCATTTCTTAGACAGCAATATTGTCTGTCCACCGCTCCATATTCAGTCTCCATGGTAACTGCTGTACTAGCTGATAGAAGTTGTGAGGCAAAGGCAGTTTCCTCACCTCTCATTTCTGCATCGGCTTTTCAATCCAATACTCATCATAGCTTGATTTCAACATGTTGCTACGGAGATAGTCAAAAAGACAACAGCCTCTCACTTCAAGGTACACATACATGCAGCTTAGCCGAAAATAATTCATCCTGTTATCTTACATTAGCCGACAGCTGTCACGCTAAGCTGAGCTGTCGGCTCTGCTGCCAAGTCTCCGTCTCCAAGCCCACCGCTTTCTGTGAGCTCAAACACGGCCAGGTGGGCCACCCCTTCAGCAGCGCCCCACCTTCTCCTGAACAAGCTATCCAGAACATTTCTTCGTAGCACATGGAGCTAAAAATAAACCTAAGCCTGTGTCCAGCGATGGCAAACAGTAGTCGTCATATATTTGTCTGGCATTTAAATCTCAGGAAATGTTTTGATGTGGACCTCCAAAGTTGTCATTAGATTATGTTCCAAGTACATCATGTGTAACTTTTGTAAAAAAGACAGCACTAAAGCCTTCCGAGCTCCGTTCACACACTTTTGCTGACTCAGCTCAGATACTGTTTCACTCGGGACAGCTCCCACCCTCACGCCCTCCGTCTGACCCGGGCTTCCTGTCCTGTCTTTCAGCCATCATCAACCCCAAGCAGGCCAAAGACAACAAGAGCTTCAACTTTGATTACTCCTACTGGTCGCACACAACGGTAACTCATTCTCCAGGTCGTCCGTTTCCATTGGACTCAGTTGTTTCGTGCTGTCAGATTTACGAGATATCGACCTGTCTCCCCAGCCCGAGGATGTCAATTATGCCTCCCAGATGCGTGTGTACAAAGACATCGGCGAGGAAATGTTGCTTCATGCCTTCGAAGGATACAACGTCTGCATCTTTGCATACGGCCAGACGGGCGCTGGCAAATCCTACACCATGATGGGAAAGCAGGATGTCAAGGACCAGCAAGGAATCATTCCTCTGGTAGAGTAACACGTAGTGGTGGAAGCAGTGCAGATTTCTAGCTCAACTAAACTTTAAGAAACGAATGTCTCTTTTGCTCCTTCTAGCTTTGTGAAGATCTTTTCACGAAGATAAGTGACAATACAGACAACAGCTTGTCCTACTCTGTGGAGGTAAGAGCGGCAGGCCACTGGTTAGGGCCTCCATTCTCAAAGGTGTCCACCTGGTCCATACTAAAAATGTTCTTTGAATAGGTCAGCTACATGGAGATCTACTGTGAACGTGTGCGGGACTTGCTGAACCCCAAGAACAAAGGGAACCTACGCGTTAGAGAACATCCTCTGATGGGTCCCTACGTGGAGGACCTGTCCAAACTGGCTGTCACTTCTTACAATGACATCCAGGACCTAATGGACTCTGGCAACAAGGCCAGGTGATGCAACCATAAACGCTCCGTTCAAAAGATTTCCCAGGATCATTTTATTAGACAACATATATCTTCAATAATTCTAGACACAGAAAATAAGTGCATAAGTATATTTATGCACTCATAAATCGTGGATATTCCCTGAACCACGCATGTTCAAAACTTTACAGGCTCAAATAATATGGATAAATCTGGTGAAATGTTCACTAGCAGGTATCATTCAGTTAACCTATCTGTTTTTAGAAATGAAGTTCTATGTTTTATAGTTATTCATCTCTGGCAAAAGAAGTACATCTAATGGATCAGTCACAGTCCCAAAGTTGTTGCTCCTACACAATAAACAGTTAATGCACTATTTCATGATTAAGGTTAATCCAATCAAATGCCTCGGACATGATGCAGCTGTGCTGTTTTACCCCAGCCGTAGAGCCTCCTGGTAAACTGATGTGACTGTGTGAGCTGATAAAGCTGCTCTCTCTGCAGGACCGTGGCCGCCACCAACATGAACGAGACCAGCAGTCGCTCCCACGCCGTTTTTAACATCATATTTACGCAGAAACGCTTCGACGCAGAGACGGACAACACCTCTGAAAAGGTAACAGGGTGTTAGCACAACCTCGCTTGAAGTGATTCAATTAGCTGTCGCTTCTGCTGATCCGAACTCTGATTGATGGCTCGGGGTAAAAATCAATGATGTCTTAAAGGTCATCGGGACAATGCAATGCCCGCAAGGAGGACTTGTTTTGTTTTTTTGTTTTTAATGAAGGCAGTCTGTGCGCTGATTATGGATACCTGTAGATGTTCTGGTTGGCAGATGATGTGCAGCATTAAATAGATATTGTAATACTCACTGATGAACTTCTCTAGGTCAGCAAAATAAGCTTGGTGGATCTAGCTGGCAGTGAGAGGGCCGATTCTACTGGAGCCAAAGGAACCAGGCTTAAGGTGAAAAGGCTTTAAGGAAATCCTCATCAACCGTTTATTCATGGTGAACCCGTTAATTACATCCTATCTTGTCATGCTGTAAATCACAGGAAGGAGCCAACATCAACAAGTCTTTAACCACACTGGGGAAAGTCATCTCAGCTTTGGCAGAAGTGGTGAGTTTTACTCTCTGCCTGTCGGTTGCTATTTTCAAAGACCACGTAGATTTTAAGATGTATGAATATTTTAACTTCCACCTCGATTCATTTTAGGATTCTGGACCCAATAAGGTAACTAGTTCCATTTCACTCTCATTTTAAAAATACTAATCTTTCCTCCATTCTGAGAGAGAAGTGGACTTAAAAGAGTTTCTTGTTGTCACCCAGAATAAAAAGAAGAAGAAAGTGGAAAGCTTCATACCATACAGAGATTCAGTTTTAACCTGGCTACTCAGAGAGAACTTGGGTATATATCATTTGTTTGTTTAACAGCTTTAGGATTAAACTCAAACTCATCCCCAAGAGTTCTGATATCCTTTTTTGTTATCTCTGTGTCAGGGGGAAACTCTCGCACCGCGATGGTTGCTGCTCTGAGTCCAGCTGACATCAACTACGATGAAACCCTCAGCACACTCAGGTAGACAGCACACACTTCCTTATCCTCCCACACTGCAGGTGAACGCGGCTTTGAAGAACTAATACCTCAGCTACGCCGAGGGTTGCGTTGGATCACCTTAAACACATTTCAACAGTCGCAGCGGCTCTTATTCCAGCCGCAGTATCACAGATGTATGATGTTAGGGGTATTCTGCGTATATGTCTGTTTGTTTTCTACCCTGTCCTGTGTCGAAATGTTAGGTTTCTTTGTTTTTCTATCCCCAGGTATGCTGACCGTGCCAAACAGATTCGCTGTAACGCTGTCATCAACGAGGATCCAAACAACCGACTGGTGCGTGAGCTGAAAGAGGAAGTGTCTCGTCTGAAAGACCTCCTGTTTGCCCAGGGACTAGGCGACATCATTGAGAGTAAGTTGCTGGTATTGTCATATTTAGTAACGCATAATGACGTTAGACCCTTTTAGTGGCAACAGGCGATCTAAAGCATGTGTTTCTCACTGTTCTAGAGACCCCCAACTAACATCAGATGTTGTTTATCTGGCCTGACATTAAATTGATCTAGCATCGCAAAAGTTGTCTCCGCTCACAGAAATCCAGTTCTGCCTGCCATCTCGTCATGATTGGATATACATACCATATAATTTAATTCTAGATTACAATACATTTGTACACAAGTAGAACTTGATCTCTAAGGTAAAAGTGTATTATATAAATGTTGATGAAACTGAAGTTGTGCATTTTATATTTACTATGAATGAAAAGTTCAGTACAACAGTATATGTGCAGTAGCTTGGAAACGTATTAACAGCTCTTCAACTTTTACACATCTGATACATTATCCCCTCATACTCCAATCTACTTTATTTGGATTATATGTAATAAGCAACACAAAGGAATAAATAATAAGGCGGAAAAATTAAAAATGAGAAAAAATAAGAAACCTTAGAAAATGGCCTTCACAAGTCACATGATTAGCAAATGAAGTCCTGTGTGTAATTTCATCTCAGTATAAATGCAGATGCTCTGTGGAGGCATCAGAGGCTACAGGTAGATCTCAACAAAATGGAATACTGAGAAAAACTTCAATATTTTGTCACATTATAGAAAATGAAACTCATATATGGATTCACTACATATACAGTGAAATATTGCAAGCCTATATTTCTTGTAATTTTGAGGTTTATGGTTTATTAATATGAAAACCCAATATTAAGTGTCCCAATTTTTTTTTTAAATATTACATAAACATTATTTAATGACCATATTATGGCCGACACAATCATGGAGATGACTGCTGACTTGACCTATCTAGCAGACAGGCATTGACACCCTCCACAAGATAAAATATGATATAATGTAATGATAAAGAAGCTGGTTGTTCACAGAGTGCTCATTCCAAGCTTATTCATAGAAAGTTGAGTGGAAGTAAAAAATGTGGTAGGAAAGGGTACAAGAGGGATACCTGTAGCCTGGAGAGGATTATGAAGCAAGATTTGGGCGAGTTTAAGAGTGAGTCAGGGCATCAAGAGCCACATTCCTCGTTCCTATGTTTTTTTAGGGAAATTCGATAACTGCGCATGTCAGAGTGCATGTAGACACAGATCATGATTGGATTACTTGATTGTGTGCCCATATAAACGGTATAATCCGATAACATTTTGTTTTTTCCCCTGAACACATTCCAATCTGAACGTGACATTTTGTGCATGTAAACATAGCTACTGATACCAAGGGTGGATGCTAAAAAACGAATTATTAAAGGTACAGATTTCAATAATCTATAACTGACCCATTCACGTCAGCCCAAACCGTTGCTCCTCTTCCAGCAGCAGCAGCACAGAGACACCTCCATCTCTTCTCTGCAGCCGCACACCTGACCCAAATGATGAGCAGCAGCTGGACGTTTTTAGGCGCGCCAACATGTGGGGAACAACCAGGAAAATATATAAAATAGATAAACATACAATGCCCACCAGGCTTATATTACTGAGTTTTCATTATCCTTAAGCCATAATCATCAAAATGACAAGAAATAAAGGCTTGTAATATGCTGGTGAAGATTCTCAGTCATCCAGGTCATGGTCATTCCAAAAAAAAAAGTAAAAAACAAAGCAACTGGACTTGTTTTCCGTAATTGAAGACGTTTCGCTTCCTCTCCCGGAAGCTTTCTCAATTCAAAAAGTCTGGAGTAATGTGGAGTAACAAGCTTTATACCATTGCCCAACAAAGGCCTTGCAATGGCTTAGATAACTTGCAAATTTAATTGAAACAGGTCCACCCCTTAGTAATGGACGGAAAACAAGTCCAGTTGCTTTGTTTTTTACTTTGTTTTTTGAAAAGGCTTGTAATATTTCTCCTTTCACTAAATGAGGTGGTTGTAACATTAGAAAATGTGAAAAAGTGGTTTAAATAAGTGTTCAGGGCCCTGTATCCTATTCTGAGAGCACATCATGTTAAGTGGACCTCTCATTTTCAGCAGTTGATTCACTGAAAATGGTAAAAAAAACAAAATGGTGTTATTTTTCCACATATGATGATTTTATCTAAAGGTCTTGCTCTTTTTTTCCCTCTTTCTCTCTTTCTCACCTTTTGTTTGAACCTGAACCAGCCTATCGAGCAACTGGCGCTGACATAGAGGGTTTGAAATGTGCGTCTTTTGGTTTTGCTTACCTTTTGTTTTGGCCGTTGCTTTTGCTATGGCGCTCACTGCAACAGCATGAGTAGCTTGTCAGTGTTCTCTGCAGAACCACCAAACAGTCTGGTTTTATCCGGGCCATTGTTCATGATCATTTTGTAAAATTTCGGTTGCTGGTGTTCAGATAAACAGAACATAGACCCCGTTTTTTTCTTTTGTGGCTTTACGTTTGAGATACTAATAAGACTTGGATGTTATAATGGTGCTGTAGAGATCTACATATGGCTTCATAGATGCGCTATTGAGGAGGCTGAGTTTTAGTGTTCATAATCCAACAGTGAAAACCAATGCAATATAAAAGCGTACGGAAAGCTATGTGATACATTTCATACCAGTCATTAATTTCCATGCTATTAAAAGTGTAGCTTTCCACTTTCCTGGCAGGGTTTTTCTAGTGTAATCTACTTCCCCTGGTAGCTGTGACAATTAAGTGTGCAGTGACTGTAAAATGATGATCCAGTCACAGGGAGCATTATTTCTATAATACTGAACCTCTGAGATAGTCATCTTATTTTTTATGCCCCTGTCATAACACCCCTCTTTATTGACTGGAAAGACAATATTATCGGATGCATCTTGGCACATTAAAGCCTGTCCAGACGGATGGATGGGTGTCTTTGCCATTTTGTTTTCACTCTGTTGCTATGGCAGCAGTTGCATAGTTAATGCTCTGCAAGGAAGTTACCTCAGGTGTTAATGAGTCACAATAAAGCTGAGATGAAACCCCAGTCAGAAAACCCCCAGCGTTATAATCATATAGTATATTGGTGTCTCCTCTCTGTAAAATTAACTAAATAAATTACGTTTCAGTTATATGAAGAGCTACCAAACAGATTCACTTTCAGTGAATACATTTCCTTCAGCTAACCACATCAACTATTAAAGGCATTTTGTTACTTAAATAAATTATTCTTATTTCAGATTCTCCCCTTATAAATAAAATTGCATAGAGCACATCTTTAAGTGCATAGGGTGTCCTCAAAATCCTATCTATGAAAGTAGAAAAAGGTGCTGGAGACAAAGTGATGTCACACTAAGAGCCAAATATAGGAATGAAGGAATCTTTGCTTGTTGGGCTTTAATCCTCAATCTGCAAGAAGCTAAAGTGTGGCCTTTGTTAGCTCTCATCCATCTTCCTATAAGGCCCTGGGTTAACCCATTCTAAGCCTACCAAACACCCACAAAACAGACTTTTTGATCTTTTGTGAGAGAATTTAAAAATGGAGGAAAACGTAGAGTGTCAGGTTGTTCCACAATCTGCATTATTTTACATGTAGTTGCAGCTCAGCCATTTGCCCCATTGGGTTTGTGTCTGCAGGTGGAGCTAGGCTCTGAGAATGATGTCACAAGCGCTAGATTGAGTTTTAGCTAGTCAGAAAACTAATGGCATATTCTAGTATTAGAAATATGAGCTGATAACTCATATTTCTAATACTAGAATGCTACTTCATAGTTTATATGTGCAGCTTTCACTAAATGTCATCTAGACGGCAGCTATATTTGAGATTGCTGTCACTTAGCAGCTTATGACTTTCCCAGTCTTAATTTCAGTTTAAAGGGCCATCATGTTGCATGTCTGATGGGATTTTGAAAAATCTGGCTTCCAGGTACAATCACTGTGTTATGATGTGCTGAGAAAAGAAATTAAAACAAACTGGATAGTACTACTTGTTGCTCTACTAAGCCACCAAACTCTTTTTCCTGTAGGGCTTTCTAGGCAGCTGAATATAGTTTCTATATCAGCTCTCCAAATTTCTTCAACACCTTAGTAATTTCCTTAAGGGACAACAGGACCAGAAAGAACTGGCCTTGAACTTGAGTTTGTAGGTAATATAGGCTAAAACACTGAAACATCACTGTCAACCAGTGGGTTCTTGTATTTTATTAAATGGCAGGCACCATCAAATTTAGACTACATCATCAGATGGACACTTCTCTATTTAAGAAAGTATTTCCCTACCTCCAGGCATATTGGGATGCTGTCTCCAAGATGAATACATAAGCACTTTGACCTGAGCCATATGCAAACTGTTTCCCCATCATATCTAAGTCCAAGTATTAAACCATTTGTTTGACATTCTTACTGAATTAATTAAAAAAAGGTCATACTTTTGACGCAGAAATTTAGATCACCGGCCTACTATGTTCAGGTGTTTGCACTAAGAATTGAGCATCCTCTTGTTGAGCTGTATTTCCCCGTATTTGTATGAACCACTGACTGTTGGTATCTTTTCAAACATTTTTGATGTGAAGCTAGCATTATGAAAGCTCTCTAAGGCTTTTTCACTGATAATAATATCCGGTTATAGTCCACCAATCAAATTTCTCTTACCGAAATCAAATGCAGTCAGAGTATGTTTGTTCCTCCCTGCCCATTAAAAGTTATCGCACCAAACCACCGTTTTCAACCTTGTGATCTTGCATGGGTCATCTCCATGTCACATTCAGGCTGAGTCTGACTGGGTTATGCTGAGTCACCCACTCTCCTGTCTCCAACAGCTAAACTCTCCCTTCTTTTTTTACTCCACTGATACGTTGCAGTTTTCTTGACATGGGCATAGTGATGATCGTTGTGTTTACGGTGTAGTGAGATCTTGTGATAATGAAACACTGTGATCATGAGCCAAAGATGGGAGGGGTTGTGCTTCGAAATTCCATATTCATGTTGGAGACTCTTATTTTGAAATAAAAAAGAAGTGATTCTTGAGTTGCTGTTTTGTGTTGCCTGAGTCGACTACTGGTGAGACTGGTTGACAACACAATTACAAAAATACAAAAAGGTGTTGGCTTTGTTTTTAAATGATCTGGCAGTATTTTGGGCACTCATCAGAAATAAAGAGATAGTGATTGACTGACAGGCAAGATATGAGTTATTTTTGAGCTCAGTGAGAATGACGCAACTGTCTAGCTCTTAAGTTAGCATCTGCTGCAGAGCTTCCTTCTGGCGCTAAAGAGCAGTCAGTCTTGACAGCACTTGTTGTTAAAAATCTAATATATTACTAAGTCTGATTAAATCTTAAATGGATAATGCTACAATAGACAAAGATTTTTCAGCTTGAGATTTATGAAGTTTTTATTCTATTAGCAAAAAGACAAAAAGGGGTGTTTTCGGTGCTTTTCCTTGGTAATTTGACTACCTTAGAATTATATAAGCGTAAAGACCTCAACAGATGAACTAGTGAAACCTGGACTGGGTTATTGTATGCTGATTACAGATTTTTTTAAGTTCCTTATTTGTGAAAAATTAGGATTTTTAATGTTTCCTAAAATATTGCGATCATCTCATCTCGTTCTCATAGCCCCTGTATCACGCATAGCTTCATCTTGCAAGTGAAATGTATCACTAAACTCCTACTTTCCATTGTAAATACAAGTCTAGCAGATCCTTTCTGTCTAACTCTGTAATCAAGGCTCTAGTTTGCTCTGGAACAGCCTACCAAGAGCATTTAGGGTTCTTATCCAAATAAGGAGGTTCAGCTTGGTCACTTAGGAGATGGAGAAGGGCTCCAGTTCTTTCATTTTGAATGACACACTGCTTGCAGCTTTGTAAAAGCAATGTTTTTTTCTGTTAGCACCGCGGTGTCTGGTTGGCCTCTTTGCTGCCATATTTAAGTGGATGTGCTCTGTGTGCAGCTTCCTTCTTGTGCTGTAATCGCTTTTCAACAAACTGTTCAAGTATCGCACTGTACAGTACATGTGTTTGAAGCTACATATGTTCTTCCATTTCTACTCTCCCTCTCCTCTCTTCCCCTTCTCTCTCTCTGCTTATCCTCGTTCTTCTACGTTCTGTTACCACTCCCAACTTCCTAACCACTCCCCACGCCCCACCCTGACAGACATATCCGATTACAAGAACAATAATGATAATGGCCAAGCTGTGAATCAAAGGGATGATCTTTTCACAGTGACCAATGCCATGACGGGGATGAGCCCATCTCCATCCCTTTCAGCCTTGTCCAGCCGTGCCGGCTCTATCGCCAGTCTACATGACCGCATCATGTTCAGCCCAGGCAGTGAGGAGGCCATTGAGCGGCTGAAGGTGAGCGCTGGTTAGGTGGGATTCAGTTCTAAAAGCTCAAACATAAACCTAACGCACCTGTAAGTTGCAGGTGGTTAGGTTGGCATAAACAGAGCTTTTGGCAATATGTTTTTTTTTTTTTAATGACTGACAGTGGACACGGAGGAGCAATATTCAGTTGACAAACATTACTTTTATTGTTTTTAAATGTCAGGAAACAGAGAAAATAATTGCTGAACTCAATGAGACCTGGGAAGAGAAGCTTCGTCGGACAGAAGCCAT
This sequence comes from Fundulus heteroclitus, assembly GCF_011125445.2. Classification (NCBI taxonomy): domain Eukaryota; kingdom Metazoa; phylum Chordata; class Actinopteri; order Cyprinodontiformes; family Fundulidae; genus Fundulus; species Fundulus heteroclitus. The sequence continues at coordinate 34,948,620 of NC_046369.1, read as the reverse complement.
TAGAATGGAAAGGTAAGATGGTTGGAGCTTATTTAACAGACCAATGGAAAAGTTTAGGATGCAAATGTGCCTGTTCATCATTGGCCTATCTTCTGTTAGTAATTAAAACCACATAATCATAGGTTTTTCTCAAATATGATGCTCGAGAACCAATGTCAAAAACGCATTTTATTTCTGTATGATGCATAAAAGGCCTAAGCTGTTAAACATTTGAGTGAAATTGAAGCGCTAAAAGTAGACTCTTGATCAACTTAAAATGACAAAACACTTACAGGTCCTTCTAACTCTGAACCTAAAGGTAGATCTGCCACAAAGTACCGCTACAGTGCAAGAAGTGTTGCATCCGTCCTGGCACAATTACAGCCAGAGACAAGAGTAGTTTAAGCTGTAGAAATTGCTTAAGTTTATTGGAAATGATGCTCCTCCACAGAGAGGCCCTGCTGGCAGAAATGGGCGTGGCAATACGTGAAGATGGTGGCACGGTTGGAGTGTTCTCTCCTAAGAAGGTAATATAGATTGTATTATGTTGCGTATCCCCAAGCATTCTTTATAATGAAACATTTATCTTTTTAAATTAATCAGTGAAACACTTACTTATTTACCCCGAAGCCCTCTGATTGCCCCAGAAAGCCACAACCTGTGTTTATCGACACAGTTGGTCTGTTTTCCCCTAATGAGGTTTGTTGCTTTGTAGCGTGTCTCTCTCCTGAGTGCTCTGAGGTTCTCTTTTAGAGGAGTGTTTGCATAGGCATGTCAGATGAGAGTTTATTTTCTTCATTACATCAGCTTCCTTAATCTACTTAATTACACTTCAAGCTGTTCCATACGGCACTTACAGCAGAGATTGATGTGAAGATGGTGGTAAAGATTATGGTCGTGTCCCTGTTTCAGTGATTTCCTAACCAGTTTTCTGCACTCTATAAATATTTAAACCTTCTCTGTAAACACCCATGCTTAAAAGCTGCATGGCTAAAGTTGCCAGTCAATAAATTAGTCCTTTTTCTTGTCAGACGCCTCATTTGGTGAACCTTAATGAGGATCCTTTGATGTCTGAGTGCTTGCTGTACTACATTAAAGAAGGAATCACAAGGTCAGATAATCATAGTCAATGCAACATGATCTTTTTTTTCTTTTTTTTTACCTGAGACATTTAAGTGGTACGTTGTATTTAAAAAGGGACTGTTTTTAGGGTGGGCCGTTTGGATGCCAGCAGCCGTCAAGACATCGTCCTCAGCGGTCATTTCATCCAGGACGAGCACTGCGCCTTTACAAGATCTTCTGGTCCTTCAGGAGAAAGTGAGCAGATCATATTCGGTTCGACGGGCGCGTAAATAAGAGTTTATCGCTGCTGTAACATCAATGCTCTCTCCGTTACTAAGCAGCAGTTGTCCTAGAGCCCTGCGATGGAGCGGAGATGTACGTCAATGGAAAGAGAGTGACAGAGCCCACAGTTCTGAAGTCAGGTCAGATTGCAGGCTTGCTTCGGATCCCCCACCGTCTCATAAATGTAAGCTGTGTACACACGTGCATCGCTTTACTTTGTTTTGTTGATACGTGGTACCCTTACAGGAAATCGCATCATCCTGGGGAAAAGCCATGTGTTCCGGTTCAACCACCCTGAGCAGGCCAGGGCTGAAAGGGAAAGGACCCCCTGCACTGAAACCCCTGCTGAGCCTGTTGACTGGGCATTCGCTCAGAGAGAGCTGTTGGAGAAACAGGGCATCGACATGAAACAGGAAATGGAACAGAGGTACAAAAACAACAGATGTAATGTACAATTCATTACAGAACGATTCAAAGCCCTTCAACGTTTTCAGATTTCGTCTTGTTCCAATCGCAGACTTCCATCTATTATACTTTATGTGATAGACCTATACTGAGTAGTGCATAATTACAACTTAGAAAAGAAAAAAAAAATCACGGTTTTCATATCATTTATATTTACAAATGCTTCAGCATTCAAATCCATCCTCCCTGAGTCATTCCATCCAACCATCCATTGCCTGGTTTTCCTTGCAGGATCATGGAGGTGCTAGTGCCTGTGTTCAGCGCTCATTTGATGCTGGGTACACAGGCCACAGGTCACCACACGCTACTCCAAATACTTACTGTTTGCTGTAATCACAGCTGGAAGTCCTCCAGAGGCTGACATTTCCCCATTCCTCTTTGTAAAGTAGCTCAAGTCAGTCAAACTCCATGAAGAGCATCTGTTAAAATACATTTTTAAGTCTTGCCACAGCGTTTCAATAGGACTATGTCTGGACTTTGACTGGGCCTTTCTACAACAGGGTTTGATCAAATCCAGTCCATTTTAGTTCTAGCTGTATGTTAAGGGTTGCTGACCTTCTGGAAGGTCAGACTACAATATACCAGAATAACCTTGTGTTTAGCATCCATCTTCCCATCAACTGTCTCTTTGCCGGCCCCTGTGTAAATAAAGCATCCCTACAGCATGATACTGCCACTACCGGATTTCACCATGCGTGTGGCGTGCAAATGATGATTTAAACTGTTTCTGCATGTAAGCCAAAAAGATAAATTCTGTTCTCATCTGATCAGAGCATCTTCCAAATGTATGCTGTGTCCTCTACTTGGTTTGTGACAAACCAATAGTTAAATTTTTTTGTTTTCTTTAAACAATGATTTTTTTTCTTGGCTACTATTCTTTAAAGGCCTGATTTGTGACGCGCACAGCTAATAGTTGTCTTGTGAACAGATTGTCCCACCTAAGCGGTAAATCTTTTCTAGAGTATCATGTTCCTCTAGGCTGCCTCTCTGATGAATCATCTCTTTTTCTTTTTCTATTTATGCACTATTTATGTTTTTTCTGTCACATAAATCCTATCAAATACATAGATGGTGCCTGGAACGTAATAAAACGTTTAATGGGTCTCAATACTTTTGCAAAACACTGGAGTTTGGTAACTAAAGTGTTATCGCTGCCAAATTACAGATGACTACATCCTCTTTGTTTCTCCCATGCTGGTATAAAAATAGACAGATTGTTTAGTTTGGGTTGGTGCATCGCCTCCATCAAACCTATTTTGATTGCTTCTGTGTCCCCAGGCTTCAGGAGTTGGAGGATCAGTATCGCAAAGAGAGAGAAGAGGTCAACAATCTGCTGGAGCAGCAAAGACTGGTAGAGTAATGTACTAGTTTTAGAGAGTACATTACCCCCCCCCCGCCCATTAAAGTATGAAAATTGAGAAGGACCCGTCAGGGTTAAGGGTAATATGTGCATTTTCTTTCTGTAGGACTATGAAAGTAAGCTGGAGGCTCTACAGAAGCAGGTGGATCGTTGTTACCCAGAAGTCCCTGAAGAAGAGGAGGAACCAGAGGAAACAGGTCAAGATTATGCCTGGACTTATGTACAGTTTACTAACATATCTTGGCCACATGAGTGTTACTTTGTTTTCTGAATCTTTACCAGTTCAATGGACAGAGAAGGAAAGAGAGCTGGCCGTGTGGAGCTTCCGGAAATGGAGGGGCTACCAGTTCACCTCACTGCGGGACCAGTTATGGGGAAATGCCATCTTTCTCAAAGAAGCCAATGCCATCAGTGTCGAACTCAAGAAGAAGGTGCAGCATGTTAATTTCACTCATACCCGACCAGACGTTTGACTGCCACGTCTGAGATGGGGGGGTTACCTAACGGATGCTGCGTGTTCCCTGCAGGTCCAGTTCCAGTTTGTGTTGCTCACAGACACTCTCTACTCCCCACTTCCTCCTGACCTGTTGCCCCCAGAGGCCAGTCAAGACAGAGAAAACAGACAGTTTCCTCGTACGATTGTGGCTGTGGAAGTACAGGATCAAAAGAATGGAGCAACTCACTTCTGGACTTTAGAGAAATTAAGGTAGGCTCCTTTCTTTCCAAATGAAACGGTAAATTGACAAAACACTCTCACACATATTACCTTTTCACACTGTCAAATCCCATATTTGTTCAGAAGACTGAATTTCGTTGTACTGTGGCTGCAACTGAACACAATCTCTACAAAAGTAGAGCTATTATTACAAAAAGTTGTAATAATAGTTTCATATTTTAACTTTTAATCTCAAGTAAAAAATAAATATTGAAATGTGCGTGTCACCGTTCCTGCAGGCAAAGGCTTGACCTGATGCGAGAGATGTACGACCGTGCTGCTGATGTGCCCAACAATACCACCGAGGAAGGTGAAAGTGTCATGACAAGAGGCGACCCTTTTTACGATCGCTTCCCTTGGTTCCGCCTGGTCGGCAGGTAAATACCCAGCTTCAGCCGGAGATGCAGAAAGGCATTTCTCGTTAGCTTGTCCCCAGCCTGTCGTTGGTCACTCCTCTTCATTCAGACCAGTGAACACGGACGGCTGACTTCATTCTACCTAATGTTTGAGATGAGCAGTGTGCTTTATTGTCTTTGTTTTTAATCATGTAATGAACCTCAATAGCAATGAGGTGGGATATATTCATGTCACCTGAATACAAGTCAGTTTTCTTCAATAGAAAAGTAACATTCCAGAATGACTTTTTGTCCTTCTCACAACATGCTGTACCTTTGCTCAATCGCTGCTCCTTAGAGATGGCCGTGTGCAGTCCTCCAGGTCCAGTCTCTTCACTTCATTCTCTTTGTCTCTTTACGAGATTAGCTCTGTGGTGTTACTCTTATGACTCAATAATACACATAGCCACAAGCCTTTAGTATTATAAATGTTTGAAACACAACCAAAGTTGAGCAGGAAGTAAACTGCATTCATAAACTTTATGTTTTTATAAATAAGTTTGTTCTAGATGTGTTGAGCAATACGGTACAAATGTGGCCAAATGCAGATTATTTACACAGGACTTAGTCTGGAATGATAGGTCAGTCGTTTGCATATCATGATAACAATGAAAATGGATTATGGAAAAATATTTGCTGGATATCATTCCATATTTCACTTTTTAAATATTTTTCTTCCTTTCTTCCTAATATAAATTTTTCCTTCCTTCCTCATGTCCTTCCTTCTGTCCTACCTCCGCTGTGTCCTAGCTCCTTTTGTGTACTTCCAGCCTTCCTTCCTCCCTTTATGTTCTTCGTTCCTTCTTTCCTCTATGTCCTTCTTCTTGTCTCTCTTTCCTTCTTTCTTTTGTGTCATTCCTACCTTTTTTCCTTGCTTCCTTCCTTATGCCATCCCTTCCTTCTTCATGTCATTTAATCTGTTATTGCTTCCTCGTGTTGCATTCCTTGTCTCTCGAACTTGAAACTTGAAACTGGGTAGTGTTTCAGTTTTGTATTTGTCTGACAGTTGGAAAAAAACATGGACGCTCGCACCAAAGCCATTGTTAAAAGTATACACACAGCCAACCTACGCCACAGAAGGCTTTTCAAATTCACATTTATGCTGAATATTCACCTATTTTCAAGCCATATTGAACTTGGCAGCTGAAAACATTTAGCAACCAGATGTGGCGTTCTTCATTGTTGATTTCGCCACTATAGGCAACGTTAATAACACTGTTACAACAATGACAATAACACTGTTCTACACAGTATTTTGTGCATATAAAAACATCTCGTCTTATAAACACTGACAAGTAGGATTGAATTTTACATAAATAATATAGAACTGCTAAAACCTGTCAAAGTATGAAGTTTCACTTGATGTTGATGCGAGGAGCAGCCATCTTGAATCCTGATGTCGGTCTGGTTGTGCTGCTCCGACTTTCTGAATCATGATTCTGAACTCAGAGGGCATTCCAAATAAAATGTCCTCAGAAATTCCTACCTCCGAGTACAACTTGAATGCAGCATTACTTCCTTATACCCTTCCTTTTTTTTACTCCCAGCCTTGTGAGATTTTCCCTCCCTCTCTAGTTTTCTATCGTTTCTTCTTCTTCTCTTCCTTCCCCATCCCTTGTCACATCCTTTCTTCCCTGTGCCATTCCTTCCTTGCTTCCTTATGTAATACATTTATTGATCCCTTGTGTCCTTCCTTTCCTTATCCTTTCTTTTTTTCCTTTTATTATTCTTTCTGTCCTTGCTTCCATCTTTTCTTTCATTGTGTACTTCCTCCTTCTTTCCTTCATCTTGTCTTTCCTAGTTTACATTTGCCACTTCTTTCTTCACTATTGTAATTCCATCTTGTTTTGTTCCTCCCTCGCTCCCTTCCATATCTCTGTCTTCTGTCCTTTCATCCTACCCTTATTTGTGTGCTTGATTCCTTAATCCCTCATGTCCTTCCTTCTTCCCCCTTCTTTTTTCTTGTATATTTTGTCTCTGCCTTCTTTTTGTCCCCTTTTTTCCTTGTGTTCTTTCCTTCCTCACGTCTTTCCTTCCACCATTCTTTCTTTCCTTCCACCCCAATAACCTTCTCTCTATTATTCCGTCTTGTATGTCAAAGTGAACTTTTTATTCTGTATTTTAAAATGGGGGAAGGACTGAGAATGCTGGAAAATTGAATCTGCAAAGATCTGGACATTTTGACATAGAAATGTGTTGGGACCCTGTTTATAGCAGGTTGCAAACTATATGTGAGGATACAGGGATATGTACTCATTTAAAAAAGTAATTACCTTAACAATCTTAGGTGAACAGGTAAGTTAAGCAACACAACTCTGTCATTTATCTCATTGAGAAAACTGAAAGGTCTAGAAAATCTGGAATGGCATCAGTTGCCAGATCAATGTGATGCTGGTTGAGTGCCGCGTGCTGACGTTGATGTATATCGCCTTGCTCATGGTCCAACACACACAACTCTTGCCACACAGGCGCACGACACCTTTGTCCTCTTTTACTGTTTGGTGTACATCTGGGAGGCACTTTTCCATCAGTCCTCTATGTCTTTGTCAAACGGTCTCCTCTCTACATTTAGTCTCAAATTGGGAAGGTTTCCGTCCTGTGCTCCAGTCCATATAGCTCCAATGTGTTCTTTCTATCCAACTGTACTAACCTAGTTCCCATGTCTCTGGCTGCACCAGAAATCCCATTTTCAACACATGCATGAGCGAGCGCATGAGTGACCCTACCCCATCCCCGACCCTTTCCACCTCTGAAATTACTGAGCTGGCTGACTCGCAGAGGGAGGGTCGAGGGGAGGAGGAGGAGTTGGAGGAGTTGGAGGACCTGGATGATGATATCTTTTTGGACGACCCGTGCTTGGAGCTCGGGGCAGAGGATGATGATGATGATGATGATGAGGAGGATGATGATGTTGGAGAGCTCTGCCAAGGCTCCAGCGAAGGCCAGGATCCCTTTTACGACCGCTCTCCATTATTCAGTATAGTGGGAAGGTTGGTGAGGTTCCAGGAGCATGCTGGTGGAGGAAACTAGCTCTTTCACACTGAGACCAAGGGTTTTGTTCCTTTGATGGGCATGAACAGAGTTGAAACAGCACAATTCAAAATACAAACACCATCCAAGAACGCAAAGAGTAGGCATTAATTGCATAACAATAAGTTGTATTGGGTAGTTAAGAGTTTAGTATGTGTTTACGTTCTAGCCTCATGTCATCTAAATCAGAATTTCTCTCAGTTTGGAGATTTTATGGTAATTTCACTTTCCAGATTAGACACAGAAAGATGCATCTTTGATGTCAAGACAGAGGTGACACATTTCAGTCTATAAATGCTTTATGACTGGCATTTTTGCTTTGTTCACTTTTTCAAACACTTCTTGGTTGTTTACCATTCAAAGGCAAACAAGCTTCTGATAATTTTTTTATTTTGTGATTATTATTATTTCATTTTTGGCTTGGTTGTTTTTGTTCTTGTCTTTCCAGTATTGGACCCAGAAATAGTTCCCTACACTGCTACATAATACTGTCATAATACTGAATGGACACCTTGCTAGACAGTTCCTTGTTTCATTATTTTAAATGCATCTAAATCTTGTAGCTTGTCATTGTTCTTTTCTTTTTTTGATTTGTTGCTGTTTAAATGTGGGCCACACTGGTCTCTACTGCAGTTGAAGAAATGTTGTGTGCAGTGCTATGCAAAAGTATTTGCCTCCTTCGGATTCCCTCAGCGTATATATATATATATATATATATATATATATATATATATATATATATATATATATATATATATATATATATATATATATATATAGTTTTCAAATGATGATTTCAAGTATCCAAACCGTTTGCTCCTGAGTGAAATAGTAATTATCCCGTAAATCTAATAATAACTGGTCTTTGCATCCATGTGTTTTCAGGCCCACGGAGGTCTTTCATACAACATGAACAGGTCACTTGTAAATAACACCTCTCCAAAATCTTTAAGGACCTATAAGTAAGATATTTACTGTAAAATGAACCTAAATAATTATCTTTTGTCACCTGGAATGAAAGTAACATTCCCTATAAACAATCAATGCTCTCCATCAACAATATCTTAGTCAAGTTTTTCTCCTTTCAAATCTGGAGTTACGGTTCAGAACTACTTCGGTTGAGTGTGTAGCTCCTGTTTACTTCCTGGTTCCTGAGCCAATCACATGGAAGTTCCCAGGGTTCCCAAACCTGAGCACAACATTTGGTATATTATCTTGGCAAAAGAGCAGCAGACTGCAAACATGGAAACCAGTCAGAGAAGCGGACCAGAAATGGAACAGAATACAACATCATAGACCTATTATGTGGAAGTAAACATCAGTGGGGATTCACAGCAACAACAGACCACTGAGTAAATGGTTGGTCTCTGTGAAAGGCGTTGTGTATGTTGTTCAGATTCTAACCACCAGTTGTCAGTATTACTTACTTAATTTATTTTTTTGTCATTTAGCTATACATTTGGTGGTGTGATGAGGACTAGTGTACTGCTGGATGAACAGACGTTTCTGGTAGCAAATATATTTAATGTCCATTACAGCAAGATGCCCAGGTCGTGAAGCAGCCAAGCAGCCACAGACCATCACACAGCCACCCTTTCTTTGGCTGTATGATCTTCTTTGTCCAAAATACTTTACCTTTGCGCCAGATGTAATCTGTTGCATAATTTCCAAATATTTCCACTTTTGCCACATTAGTCAATAGAAAACTTTCCTAAAAGTCTTGGCAATAATCCGGATGTCTTTTTTTTTTTTTTTTTTTTGACAAATAGGATACAGTAATCAACAGTGTTTTTTGTCTTGGAATCCTGCCATGGATGTCATCTTTGCTCGGTCTCTCTTTCTTACTGTTGAATGATCAAGTCTGACCTTAACTGAGGCAAGTGAAGCCTGATGTGCTTTAGATGTTGGTGTGGGTCCATTTGTATCTTCCAGGATGAGCCGTTGATGTATACTTGGAGTAACTTTGGGAGGCCGGCTACGATAGGGAAAGTTCCAAGTTCGGGAAAATATTTAGCTACAATACTATTGCTGAAAATGCAATAACAGTACTGTCACCCTCATTTCCGAGCTTTCGCATTGCAGCCACTAAAGGTATACTCTTGGTGTAACCAATATGGATTCAACTGTCTAAATATATTATAGACATGCAGAAGGTGAATGCATGACTCTTGAAATAATATTGAAGGAGTCCCTTGCGATTGTAATTTTGCACACACTGATACTGCAATCAAAATTGTGAATTAATATATTATTCAGCTCTAGTTGCAAGAGCTCTTAAGCCTTACAAAAAGCTTTCACTGTATTCAAAGTTTATGGCAATAGCATTGTTTCTCTTTTGATTTTATTTATTTATTTTAGATTGAGGCATGATGTGTTGCTTTTGGAGATATTTTGCCTACTCAGTGTTGTCAGCCAGGTTATTTTAATTGATTTCTGGATTCTACAGGTCTGTCAATAATTCAGCCTGTCTAAAAATTTAACAAGGGGAGTTTCCATGTTTTGACAAGGAACCAAAATTATTTGGATTTATATTTTCCCCTTCATAAATGAAATCATCATTTGAAAACTGCTTTTTGCAATTACTTTGGCTATGCATCTAATAATAAAATGTGTTTTCTTGATCTTTAACATTTTAGCGTGGAAAAACAGCAAAAATCGAACAAAATCTTGAAGCACTGTGCTGCTAAATAAAAAGCTGTGGTTCGTGTGAAGAACATGAATGTGAATCACTTACCCAAGCACTGAGTCATGGGGATTATTGAGGTCTCATTTTGGGATCTGATTAGCATTACAAATGGCACCCACAGATAAATGTTCTGTTCCTGCTGTTAAATCTAAATAAGTCTGACAGAATCAGAAACGATTTTGATTCCAAGTTATTTTAAGGACAAACTCAAAATCTCAAGATGAAAGAGCTGGTTTCTACTGCAGCTGTCTCTTTTAGGCATGCCAGAGCACACGTCTTCATTTTGACCTTTTTTTTTTGTCTACTCTAACTTAAATACATCTGATGATGAACCCCTATTTTGTACAAAATACTACTTTGATCCAAGTGAAGTGCTTTGATTTTTGGATGTCATTCATTGGTTTTTGGTGTAATACCCTATTTATCAAGCTGCTGGCAGTTTTTATTCAAGCTGAGTCATGTTTTGTATGATGATTTGTGTTCCATTTGCTTTTGGTTCCTTTGAGTCGACAAGTCGAAAGCATTTTTGTTGACCTTTTTTTTTGTCCTGAGCATGCCTTATTTGCACCTCACCAATCTTGTCATGAGTCTCCACCCTTAAGTGTCTGCCCCCTCTGGCTTGTGGAAAATGTGATCTTTGACTCACAGATCCTATCCTGCAGTTTAAAACAAGATGGCGAAAAACTTAAACTTATTTAAATTCTCTAAAAAAAAATGTGCCCTGTAACTCCTTGTAAATCTTTTGAAACATAACTTACAGTGCCTCTCAAAAGTATTCATACGCCTTGAACCTTCACATTGTGTCATACTACTACAAAAGAAAACTGTGTATTTTATGGGGATTTAATGTGATAGACCAAGACAAACTATTGAATAAATGTTAAGTGGAAGAAGATGATAAAAGGTTTTCAAATTCAAAAGTTTTACATATATACATCTGAAAAGTAATGCATGCCATTGTCTTGTATTGCCACCTTACAGTTAGAGCTGCAAGTGACAAGTCCTACCAGATTGTCCCAAAAAAGCTTTGATGTCAACCATCCCACCGTAGCACTGGCTACTTTACACCACATGAAAAGCATCTGTCTCTGCCACATTCTCAGTCGGTCTCAGGCCTGAACTTTGAAGAGGCAACATGAATATGCCGCTCCATTGTAGTTCCAGCTGTATGTTGAAATGTGGAAAGTGAAGTTCCGTCCCTCTCCCGAGTCTGTTGCAGCCTCTTCAGAGTGTTTCTTTCAGAACTGCCCCTCCACCCCTCTTCCCGTAAACTCTGAGCAGCCTCCCTGTTCCTGTTGAAGGACAGCATCCTTCCAGCGCTACCATGTCACGGTGGTGTTCGTGTGTTCAGGGGGATGGGCAAGGTTCATTTTCTGACATACATAGCATTTTTATGTGGGCCACAAAGTTACAATTTGGTTTTAACTAACAACAGCGCCTTCTGCCACATGTTTTTGCTACATGGATTGTAGCAAAAAGCAAATGGGAGATTTTTATGGCTTCCAACACTGGCTTCTCTTCATCACTCTTCCATGAAGAATAGGTTTGTAGAAAGCATAAGTAATGGTTGGCTCGTCAACAGAACCTCCCTCCTGAGCTATGGATCTCTAGTTCCTCCAGAGTTACCACAGGCTTCTGCTGATCAATGCTACTTATGCTCAGCCTGTCGAGTTAGGTGGATTTCTATGTTTTACAAGACATGTCTCGTGTCTTTTGGGATTATGAATTGAACAGTACTTTATGAATTGTTCAAAGTCTGAGATATTGCTTTATACTCGTACTCTGCCTTAAGGCTATAGTTAGTAATCCTGTTCAGAAACACCTTTTGTTATACTGGGTAAAGTGATCCTTCCATCCTGAAAGTAGTCATTAGATTATGTATTCAGAGAAAGGAGATTAAAAAAATCGATCTATGTCGGAGCTGCAGGCCTGTAAAAACTCTGACTAATCAGATTGGTCAGAGTTTAGTTCCTGCTCTCACCTCCCACTGTCCCTGAAGTTCCAGGGTATCTCCTCATCTATTGGTTGTCCCACATGCCCTCATTCTGATGTGCTCACATAACGCTAGTGTGCGTGCTCTTTCCTTATTAGTTACATTAACACTTCTAGTGTTTATGTATCCGGTTAGCTTAGCGGTTAGCTTTGGTGTTAGCCGTTGATTGTAGCTCCACTGCTCTCACCGTATACTTTGAACATGGCTGAGAGTTGCAAAAAGCAAACCATATTCGTGTTTATGAGAAGAAGAGGCAGGCCTGAGTAGAAAGAAATAAGACCAAAGAGGATTTGGGAGATTTTCTTTAAAGGGACTTGGGGAAATTTTCAGTAAAATCGCCAAGTCTACCTTTTAAACCTATTTAAACCTGATCCGTCTGCTGTGTTTCTTGGATTTATTCAGCGTTTGGAATCTGCTGTAATTGCATGCACGTTGTTTGCGCTGGTTTAAATTTAGCGGGATCATAGTAAACAGGGCTGAAAACACATGCATGCCATACTTTTCAGATTATTGCCAATACATCTTCTTTAAAGCATTATTTTCCTTCCACTTCACAATAACGTGTTATTATGACATGAAATCCCAACAAAATACATTGAAGTTCGTTGTATCAAGATATAAAATCATTCAGTGGTATGAATACCTTTGTCAAGCTCTGCAAATGCAAAGAGGCTAATGGGCCAAATCTGATTATTTGTATTTTACATCCTGAATTAGTTTAGTGATTGATGTAATTGATTTTACTGACTTAGCTGTACAAAAACAAAAGGAAAATCTGTAAAATTGAATGTTTTTGGTAGTGCAGTGCAGAACTCATTTTCAGTAATTTTATAGAATTCAACAAATCTGAATTTAATCCTTACAAACATGCTCCTAAGCCTCACCAAGGCTCCTTTTGTAAAAAAAAAAAATAACTAAAAAGCAATAGGTATATTGCATGCAAGCCATTTCTGTTTTGACATATCAGTTTATTAAAAAGGAAGAAACCCTTTAATAAAGCACTAGTAAAGGGAAACCATGGCCATCGCAAGGGCAGTCCCAGCTTCTGTTTGGTTGCTTTGCAGCTCTGTGTCTGTTGTCCTGCCCAGTGAAAATGTATGACGTGTGACGCGTCTCCCCTGCTTGGTGGTGTCTAATATTTTGCTGTGTCTCTCTTTTTGCTCGCCGCGCAGGGCATTTGTTTATCTGAGCAACCTGCTATACCCGGTTCCCCTCGTGCACCGCGTGGCCATTGTCAATGAGAAAGGGTGGGTGAAGGGCTTCCTGCGCGTGGCCGTTCAGGCCATATCAGGTAAGGCTCAGATCCTCCGTCTCAGTGTGACTCCTATCGGATCGGCATGAAGCATCTGAAAAAGACAGGCTGTGTGTGACTTCTGGAGGGAATGAAGTGAAGGTGCTTTGTGTTTCCCTCCAGCTGACGAGGAAGCTCCCGACTATGGCTCAGGTGTGAGACAGTCAGGCACTGCCAAAATCTCATTTGAGGATCAGCAGTACGAGAAGGTAGAGAAAAAAAAATCACGGACACGTTAGTGCAGGGTGCAATAGTGCCATACATAAGTATTTAAACACTTTGAACCTTTTCAGTTTTTGCTACTTCTTATCCACAAACCTTAGTGTATTTTAATTGAACTTTATGCAATATAGCTTACAAAAAAGGGAGTGCATGACGGAGTGGAAGGAAAATTAAACATGACTTTCAAAATCTTTACTCAAAAAGATAAGAAAAACTATGCATTAACCCCCAACCCCCTTTTATTGTGACACATTAAGTGCAACCAATTGCTTTCAGAAGTCACCTTATCAGTACATGACAACACGGTAAAATAGATTTAGGAATTAGGATACTATTGAGAGGTCTTTGACTGACTAGTCTGAACCTTGCCTGTGCAGTTCCAGTCAGAGTCCTGCTCTGTTGGAGTCGGACTGTCCCGCACAGGGATTTCTCAGGAGGAGCTTCGCATTGTGGAGGGACAGGGCCAAAATGCCGAAATGTGCCCGTCGGCAGATGAGGTCAACAACAACACATGTGCGGGTAACCGTATTTTATGAGTGAACGGCTAGTTTATCTGTGTGGGTGTTTCTGAATGGTTTGTGTCTTTCTTATCAGTGGCGTACTGATGACGAGTAATTCAGAGGAGTATCTGTCCTAGAATATATTTATAGGAAGTGATTCATGTCTAAAATCAGTCCCGTTTCTCCAGATCCTAAATGAACCTCAAAGATCTCTCTGAATTTGGTGTAAACACGGTGTCCATTATCCATTTTTCTTTGTGTATCAGCTGGTGGAGACGAGCTGGAGATCCCAGCCAAGGCCGGTCCTGATGCCGCTTTAGACGCAACGTTGGAGCACCTGAAGGTCGGAAACATTTTTACCTTCAGGGTGACTGTCCTGCAGGCCTCCAGCATTTCTGCAGAATATGCAGACATTTTCTGTCAGTTCAAGTAAGCTGGTGTCCATTAAAAGTACATATCCTAAATAATCTTTATTCTCTATTTATGTATTCAATTTAGTTGTTCACAATTTCCTTTGTCTTTCTATTTTATTTCAGTTTCATTCACCGGCATGACGAGGCCTTCTCTACTGAGCCGCTGAAAAACACCGGCCGGGGCCCTCCTCTTGGCTTCTACCACGTGCAGAACGTAAGAAGCGTCAGGAACAAAAACATGATTTGCTGGTCGTTGTTGCAGCTCCATGTAGGACACTGTCTGTTTTATAGATTGCTGTCGAAGTCACCAAGTCCTTTGTGGACTACATCAAGACTCAGCCAATCGTCTTTGAGGTGTTTGGACATTACCAGAAACAACCTTTCCTTCCTCTTTGTAAAGATGTCATCAGGTGAGATGTCTGGACAATAAGTTAAATACGCAGGGTGATGAAAGTAACTGCAGAAATATCTCTGGAATGTTATCGTATTTACATGGAACGCTATTGCCCCATCCAGCCCACTGCGCCCATGCAAAAGGCAGTTTCCACAAGTGATGCCTCTTTCCAAACCAGGTAAGGAACTCCCTGATTGACCGGCTCCATTTGACTCGTATTCATGCTGCATTGCTTTTGCACCGTTTGCATGTTGTCTGTTTGCAAGTCATGTCATCTTAGCTTCATGTTGTTGGGTGTGAGCAGTGGACTCTGACGACCCGTCCAATCAGGAGAAGTCACTGGAACTGATCCGATACCTGGTCCCTGATGTGTTCAATGGGGCGCTTGTGGACTCGCTGTCAGGCCACGCTCTGTCTGCCGCTGGCTTGGCTGCTTCCTTCCTGCTGGAAGCCAATGAGCGAGCTCAGCTACCAGCTCCACCCGTCTCTATCTGTTCAGTCATTAAAGCTCAGAAGCCCGGTTGGTTAATGTGGTCAGATCCAAGAGAATCCTGCAACTGGAGGCCTGTTCTTATATCAGCTGCTTGTATGAATGTCACAGCAAGCTCAAATTTCAGTTACTTCATACCTATAGAGTGAAGGAACCCATTTGATGCTGTGAAGGATATAGTGCCTCTGTTAGGCATCTACTTTGCAACATGTTCAAAGCGCTACAGTCAAGTTCACCTAGGAATCAGATGCATTATTTTTGGAACAGAAATAATTACTGTCTATTTTTTCTAACCACATTTTAATATAGTTTGTTAAACCAATGTAAATACACAAATACTTTTGGTAAAATGAAAGGAATTGATATAAAAAGAGAGCGTTCCCGTTGTAGGATTCTGCAGTTGGATTGGCTCTCTGGTGCTGTGTGTGTTTGCTGTTAGCCTCCGTGGTGAATCCTTGCAGTTCCCTATTTAAGCTTCTCTTGAACTTAATCTTTGTGCATTTCATTCCTGACAATTACTACTCTAGCTTATAGGGAACAGTTACTGCATTGTATATACTGCTTGCCACATGTAAAGAAGAACTTTGGGGGGCAAGGGGTGGGGGGGAGGGGGTCATCTGTGTGGAAATTAAATCCTAAAGCAATATAAAAATTCCTAAAAATAAGTAAAACTGGAAATAACAGAAATGATATTGCAACAATAATATACCTAAATACAATTAGTAAATGTAAAAACACATATTTGGTAAATTCTCTTGCAGACTTAAGAATTATACTAATCATCCTTTACTGCATACAGTACCACGCAAAATTACTTGCACCCCTTCAACAGTTTTACATTTTGTCACATCACAATGCAGCCCCAGTTTTTAATCTGTTTTATTGGGATTTTATGCGATAGTACAAGACAATGTAGATCGATTATTGTGATATGGTAGAAAAATTACACATGGTTTTCAAAATTGTTTACAAATAAAAATCTGAAAAGTGTAACATATTGTTGCCTTCATCTCCCCTAAGTCAATACTTTGTAGAACCTATCTCTCTGTAATTACATCTGGAAGTCTTTTGTCTGACTTTTGTCCATTCTTTGGAAAACAGCTCAATATAACACAGATTGGATGGAGAGCATCTGTGAACTTCAGTTTTCAAGTCTTGTCTCAAATTCTCATTTGGATTTAAATCTGGGCTTTGACTAGGCCATTTTAACATAAATGTTAAATGTTGCATTGTAGGTCTGGTTGTATATTTGGCGTTGTTGCCCCACTGGAAAGTGAAACTCCTCCCCAGTCTCAAGTCTTCTTTAACGTATAATAGGTTTTCTTCAAGGCCCTCATGGATCCTCATCCATTTTTCCTTGATTCTCACTAGCGTCTCTATCCTGGCAGGGTAAACACATCCCTGCAACAAGATGCTGCCACTACCATGTTTCAGGGTTAAGAGGTTGTGTTCAGTAATGCCCACTATTGGTGTTTTAAATGTGAGCCAGAGAGTTCAGTTTTGTCCTCATCTAACTGGAACACCTTCTTCTACATGGTGTGGCCTAAATGGCTTGGGGCAGATGACGAACACGACTGAGGTGAACTCTCCCCTCTGATTAGGTGAATTTTGATGACACTGGTTCCTCTAGGTTTTATTTTGGGGAGTATAAATGCACACCACACTTCTCAGATTTTTGTTTCTACAAACTTCTTTCTCGGGTTTGTGCTCATGGGTTTCAGGACTGCATGTGAACTTATTTTGAGTGTGCACTCTGAGTTTTTCAGCCTGAACTAAGTAAGTCAGAGAACTGCAGTCAGTGTGCTACCTGTCCAGATGTATTCAGTTTTCAGGTACAGGGATTCTGTGTTCACAAACTTCAGCAAAGGTATAATTTACTCTGTCTTTAATACATTGGCTGTGACCAAAAAACTAATTTAGTAGCATTCTGATTAAATAAAGGCTATTAGGTTGTTATTGATAAATGCATTGAAAGGGTGCTCCTTCTACAGAGGTGAGATGTTTCTCTTTACTGCATCACTGATTTCCTTTCATCTTCCCTCTCTCTTTCCTTTGTAGAATAGTTTTATTGCTGTTCTTATCTCCCACCTGCTTGTACCCTACCTTTTTCTGTTTTAACGCCGTTTAACTTTTATTTTAACCCAGTGCCTGCCACCAAGCTGAAGGCCATGTCCCGTCCTCAGGCCGGCCCCTGCCACTGTAAATATGATCTGATGGTATTCTTTGAGATCTGCGAGCTTGAGGCCAATGGAGAGTGAGTAGCCGGTTTCATCCCACCAAGTCCAGCAGATATTTGCAATTGAAATATTTGGAGAAGATAGGTTTATTGTATAAGAACTACTTCCGTTAAGGCTTGTTTTTATTTGTTTATCCAAGTTACATCCCTGCAGTTGTAGACCACAGAGGAGGCTTGCCTTGCCAGGGTACATTCCTACTGCATCAGGTGTGTTCGCACAGCGAGCAAATATAAAGATCTTCAAAACAGATCAAATCTTTTGAACAAAACCAGAATCCCTTTGTTCTGTGCTTCACTGCAGGGCCTCCAGAGGAGAATTGCCGTCACCATCGTGCACGAGTCAGCTGGAGACATAGGGTGGAGCGACGTCCGCGAGCTTGTTGTCGGTAAGTTCAATTTTCAGGTTTCTTTAACTTGACGGAGTTCACCAAATACACTTGTTCTTACTCATACTGTTGTGCTCTCTCAGGGCGTTTACGCAGCACCCTCGAAGCTGACGAGACCATCATCGACCCAAACATCCTCTCCCTTAACATCTTGTCTGCTGGGTATGTCAAGCCCTTGCAGGATGACAGGTGTGTATTGCTATAGACTATTTGAAGAGAAACCTGTGCAGGCTTCATGACAGATCATATGTTTGATAGAAGTGTTATGGCATGTTGGCTGAAGTTGGAAATCATTGTGCATTATGACCGTTTATGTCATTGTTTTAACTTCTCCTTAACTGCTCATGCAGCGTTTTGCACTGCAACAAGCCACCGAGCATCGCATGTGATCGGGCATTAGCTGGTCCAAAATAAAAGCACGGCAAAGGACAAAACTCTTAAGTTGATTATTCTGTCTGCATGATTTAAGTCATCTTTAGCCCCTCCAGAGTGACCAAAAACAGTACTAAACTCAGCTCGTATTACCACAGCACCTCGCAGAGACTAAACCTGCTATGTCGGCAGATACAGTGAATATGAATACGCTGAACCAAGCTGGCTGCACGACCCTCCTTGGTGTTAATTTGTGCCTCATCATCACACCTACATGTAGCATCTCTCTGTGTTTGTCAGATTTTCTCTGTCATGTCTCAACAATATATATCTGCTAAATTCAGAAATCCGTTGTAATTCAACAAATTTTACCAAAGCATTTATATTTGTAATTTCTAAGAAAAAAGTATTCTTTCATTTGTCCTTTAGTCTCTTTAAAAGAACGATGAATTGTTTTTTTAAGGAAATCCAGCCTAGTGTAAATGACCTCTAAATTACAGTTCAAACTTAGCAGTTTATCTGAATACGCTTGTTTTAGATTCAGTGGTGCTGTCCAGTAAACAGAGTTTCCATCGTCACATCTCCATCCCCACAATCAAGTGTTCTGATAAGCAGCTGTATGTTATAGAAGTTCTGATTTCCTTTTCTTCAAATATGGTCCATCAATTTAGCCAGTTGCTACAACATAACTATACATGATAAGTAATAGATATGAGTATTATCATATGATAAATAAATACTCAATTTAGGTAACAAGCCAGGTGAGGGATTTATAGCCACAAGAGGGCAGTAGATGTCTCTAAAGGCTGCAGAGTGAGAATTTGACTCCTTTTGTTGCATTTTTGCAATGGCCAATCTTCCTGCACAGTGCAGTGAAAACATAGCTACCAGAAAAATGAGAACTGCCCACATTAAAACTGTTTTTTATCAAAATACAGATTTTAATAGCAGCAAGAGATCCCATGGGCCAGTAGCCTGTATATCTGCGTTTACTTCTCTTTCACAAATTGGAAGCTGTTTTTCTATTACTGACAAATACCTAAACATTTTCTTAACATTTTTTAGTTATTTTTTGTGAAGTTATTTTATTATTTTCCCAAACTGTATCCTTAAAAACAGACTGTTGTGTGGAAATAATTCCGACCTGCAAAAATATCCATTCAATTTTCTAAAAATACTCAATTGTTTCTTCTTCAACATTTTTATTTTCTAGAGCAGGATATAAGATAAGAACATATTAGAGGTATTGTCTTCTAAGTGCTAGGCTATAGACTGCGATATTTGTCATTTTTACAAATTATTAATAAGACCTTTTCCAAAATACTTTCATTAAAAAGCACGTCTTAACTCTTTTTTAATTTCCCCACTTCCAAAAGAAAAGTTAAACTAAATTCTAAACCTAATAAATAGTTGTGGAGGAAAAAAGAAATGAAATCAAAGTCCTTTGATGTGCAGAGTTTTAGTCTGAAGCGAAGCTCATCTCAGCCCTTACCAGTGCTTTTCATGTTATATACAGTGGCTTTCAAAAGTATTCATACCCCTTGGACATATTGTCGCATTACAACTAAAAACACAGATAGATTTTATTTTGGAATTTTTTGTGAAAGACCAACACAAAGTGGTATACAGTTGTGGGGTAGAAAGAAAATTATACATGATTGTTTTTCAATGAACAAAAAATGAAAAGGGCATTGTGCAAAAGCATTCAGCCCCCCTGAGTCAGTCTTTTAGGGTATGTCTCCACCAGTGACTGAATTTTTTGCCCATTCCTCTTTGCAAAACAGCTCAATCTCTTTCAGACTAGATGGAGAGCGTTTGTGAACAGCAGTTTTCAGATCTTGCCACAGATTCCTGATTGGGTTTAGGTCTGGACTTTGACTGGGCCATTTTAACACATGAATATTTTTTCTATTTAAACCATCCCATTGTAGCCCTGGCTTTATGCTTTTTATCATCATCTCTGATCATCTTCCCTGTCCCTGCTGAAGAGAAGCACCCCAGAGCATGATGATGTGCAGTGTTAGTTCTCCGGCTTAGATCACTCACAGCTGGACATTATTCAGTTATTAGCAACGTCTGAAGGCAATTGGTTGCACTCGAAGAATGAGGGGCTGAATACTTTTGCACACCAAACTCTTCGGTTTTTAATTTTGGTAGAAATGTTTTAATTTTCTTTCTACTGCACAATTCAATCCCACTTTGTGTTGGTCTGTGAAATAGTATTCCAATAGAATATATTTGTGTATTTGTTGTAATTTGACAAAATGTGAAAAAGGTTCAAGGGGTATGAATGCTTTTGCAAGCCAGTGTAATTTGTTAATAGGTTTCAGGCCATAATTGTTCCCCTTGGGGATTAAAAGTGTACTTTTGGTTCACTTGTGTTGTTTGAATAAAAATCTAAATATAAATGGATGCTAACATTTTCTCCCTTCAAGGCCACTAACAGAATGTTGTTCTTTTGTTTTGTTTTTTGTTTTTGTTTTTGCTCTGCAGACAGTTTCTTGATTCGGACATGCCTAGGTATATTATTTGCCTCTGTTTTTTCTGCTCTTAAGTTACACAAACACCACATCTTTCTAACCTACTTAACACCCTGACATCTGTATTTGGTTTGCAGTGCTTTGGTCCCCTACTCACCTGCTCTCTCTCTCTCTCTCTCTCATGACTTCCAGCCATGTATCTGTCCATTTTGTTTTCTCCCGCTCAGTGAAGGGTGTGCTCCTGCATGTTCCCAGGTCTCTTGCTCTTGCTGTGCTGGATGTGTGTTTGGGTTGTAATCAGACTGCCGTCACGGAAGGACAAGGTCTGCATGGCTCAGCTTTGCTTAGCGTTGACTGTCCTTGGCTGTGTCCCTGCTGGAGGTGTCATGGACCCAGTATCAAACTGTTTGCGTATCAGAAATTGCTGCAAGAAATCTCTAACAGCAGAAAGCCTGTAGGGAGTCTTCTACACAGAGTCTTTGGACAGAAACTGTGCAAACTGCAAGCTTTCATAGCACCTAATTAGAAAGTCTGTAGTCTGACTGTAGATGCTAATTTACTGTTGCATCTCCTAAAGAAGGAATTAGTCATTGATGAAATAATATTTGTATATTACATTGATTCATTGCACACGGAGTGATATTTCAAGCATTTATTCCTGGTAATGTTGATGATTTTGGTCAACTGCTAATGAAAACTCAGTATTTATATAACAAGCCGAAAAAGGGCTCTAATCAAGAACTGTGGGTCTGCTGAGGAGTATGTATGTCTACTGCACAGTAAATCTTGGTTGGGGCTCCTTTTGCTTGAATTATTGCTGCGTTCTCTTTAGTCGGGCCAGTTCCTGGCCAATTCAGCACAGTGACAACATGGTCATTAAAGCCCTTCATCAGCCATCCCTATCATTGTGAGGGCCGTACCTGAAAAATGTCTGTGTTAACAATCTGTATTTGTTCAATTTATGTACTATTTCAATGGGTGTAAGCCAGTATCATAAAAGTTGACAGAAGTAAAGGCTTGAACCCTTTTACATTGTGTATAACAATGTAATTTGATTATGAGTTTCCCCTTATGTAGTTGATTTAGGGGAGTGAAGAAAGTGTCTGTTGATACTGAAATTTAATGAGGTGCATCTATATGCGTAGGCTGAAGTTAGTAGTTATAAATTGCTTTGTATTTCAACTGGAATTTGTTGATGAGGAAGGCACTTTAGATCCAGAAGGAGGGTAAAGACCCACTTCTAAAACAGCTATGATGATCGTTTCTAACTATTTCTTGATTTTCCTCACGTTGTTAATCTTGATAGCGATGCGATCATTTTAAATCTATGGAATCATTTTGTTAGAACCCCACCAAACCCCATGAACCAGAGTATTTCCTTTCACAGTATATGACAAGGACTCAAATCAATAAGTAGGTTCCTGTAACATGGTTCACATCATTTACAATACGCACTCTGGCATGATGGAAAAATCTAGCCATTTGAATATAATCCTCTAAACCATTACCTCACAGATTGCTGCAATGTTGTGGATATATTTAAATCGTTCCTGTTACCTCAGGGAAACGCTGCCAAACAGCAGAAACAAATGCTTCTTCAAATGTTCTGCCAGCAGCATGACTTCAGCGCTGGCTCCCGCGTCGTTAGGAGGCAGTAAAAAGCAGAGAAGGCACACGGCGGAGCGGCGCAAAAAAAGGAAATTGCTTGCTTGTAGCATTAGCAGACAGCTCTCTACTATTTTGGAACATAGCATGCATGTGTGTAAGTGTGATGTGTGAATGGGTGTGCGCGGATAAACGGGCTAATTACCGACTGGAGACGGGGCATCTCTGCCGTCAGTCAGCTGCACATACGCGGCACGCACTTGTCCTCGCTCCAGAACAGTGCGTGCCTGTTTGCGGTCTTCTGGGTGACACATTGTTCGCTTTAACACAAGGTCATTTCAGTCCAGGAGTAGTAGGCTAAACATCTGAACCTCATGAAGAGCCCATTCAGCCTGTTTTTTTATGGCCTACAGAAACACTAGCTTCCTTATACAATTCTTGCTTGGATAATCTTTTTTAGATTCAAGGCAGCCACCGGGCCGCGGGCCAGAGTATTAACAGCTTTCAGTGTGTGATTATTTCCCCCTGAGGTAGACGGGGCAAATTTGTGTACATTGGTCTATGGAGTAAATCACCGGTGCAGCAGAAAGCAGCTCTGTTGTCGTTTACAGTAAAACGTCCGTCTCAGTGGGCAACCGCGGCGACAAATCAGCACTGTTGACAGGATTTAAGGAGCTCTGCTACCTGTAGCATTGTTTGCAAGATGAGAAAGGGATGTAAGAAAAGACAAACAGCATCCCAGCCACACAACTGCAAAGCCACTACATACTTCCTGACTCTTACTTTCTACTCTTCTGCTGATTTCTTCTTTCTCACAGCATTTCCTTGGGAGTTGACCATAGGTACTTCACTGCCCTGTCCTCCATTTTCTCTGTCCTTCTCTCATTCCTCCCTTTCTTAATGATCAAAGCCCATTACTGCTTCATTCAAATCAAGTCATCTGGTTGTGTTGCATGCAAAACAACTGTCATATGGATGCCTTATTATGACCTGGAGATACTGTTTATACTGTCTAAAGTTTCTAAGACTTTTATGCAGTTAGTTAGGATTTCTTTCAAATCACGTCTTTGGTTTTTAAAACCAATTCTAGTGTCTATTCTTCCCACATTAAATGCTTCTGTTTCTTTTTTCCATAATAGTTTCTTTATACACATAGAAATTATAGACCACATGTTTGTAGAGATGCACCTATCTACAGAAAAGAATTGGTGAATGACCCCCCCCCCCCCTTCATTCAATAGATGCATCAGAATTCCTCTATCTTTATGGGTAATAACCAACAGCATGTATTTTGAAGCACTGTTAACTTTAATAAAAACCAGGTAAAAGTTAAGTTCTGCTTTGATGCTTATATTGAATTAAACTGGCAGTTCCGTCATTTTTGTTGAATTTGAATTCATTACTTCTTTTTGAGTGTTACTGCCTTAAAAAACGGTGATCAGTCCAAATTGGAGTCTGCAGGCTGAATATATCAGCGATAAAGCCTGATGGGTGCATCTCTACTTCCTGGTCGATGTGCATATAAACGTCCGTTTCGACTGCTAATGCTCATGCAGTTTCTCCTGCACCCCTTCAGGACCTTCTACCGCTTTGAGGCTGCCTGGGATAGCTCAATGCACAACTCTCTGCTTCTAAACCGGGTTACGCCGTACGGAGAGAAGATATACATGACCCTCTCGGCCTACTTGGAGGTACAGCACAGAGCCTGCATTTATAAGAGGCGGTATCGTATGTGAGGCGTGTGTTCCCCCGGAGGAAAAAATGTTTAAAAAGCCCGTGCTTTTATCAACTGCAGATGGAGAACTGCTCGCAGCCTGCAGTCATTACCAAAGATATCTGTATGGTGTTTTACTCTCGAGACACAAAGCTCTCGGCCTCTCGTTCAATCCGCAACCTTTTTGGTACAGGAAGCCTTAGAGCAGCAGATGGGTGAGATTAAAACTTCCAACTATAAAAGAACCGTGGAGGTCTTGTATTTGCCCCACTTGTGGACAGCTGAGTTATGAAATGCGATTTCTAAGAATTCCTCTTTATTTCCTTTTCTAGAAACCGAGTAACTGGAGTTTACGAGGCCAGCTTATGCCACCTTGCAGATGCTGGAAGTCCAGGTAAGGATCAAGAAAAATGCCCATATGGTAGTCCCATTTAGTCTTAAATTCAGGTTCACCAATCCTCCTGCTCCACACCAGGAATGCAGAGGAGACGCAGGCGAGTGCTGGACACCTCTGTGGCCTACGTCCGTGGAGAGGAGAACTTGGCCGGCTGGAGGCCGCGGAGCGACAGCCTCATTCTGGAGCACCAGTGGGAGCTGGAGAAACTCAGTCTCCTCCAAGATGCAAGTGCCATTGTTACTTTTTAAAGTATATGCTTTAACAAAAATGAGAGATTTATTTTCTACTTTGAATAAAAAAGACTATAGTATCCCTCCTGAGGTATTTGCATATAACCCTTCCAAAATAGCCCTTGAATCCATCCAGATCACATTTTATCATCATGTCCACACACTTATATGTATTTTATTGAGGTTCCGTGTGACAGACCAACGTAAAGTAGTACATAATAGCCTAGTGGTAAGAAAATGAAAAATGGTTTTCAAGATTGTTTGATTCTAAAAATCTAAAATGTGTGGCTCAGGTACTCAGTACCTTTTACTTTATATGCTTGAATAAAATCCAGCGCAACTTCATTACTCACTAACCCTAACCTTTATTTGTCACATAATTGGTAAATAGAGGCTACCATTGTGTGATTTAATTACTATAAACCCAGTTTGTTTTCTGGACCCAGAGGTTTGTTAGAGAACATTGCAGAACAAAAAGACCGTCATGAAGCCCAAAGGAACCCAGCAGGGAGAAAGTTGTGGAGAAGGTTTTGGGATAGAAAACTATATCCTGAGCCCCATCAAACCCATCATGCTAAAACAGAAAGAGTATGACAGAAGTAAACTGACAGGCCTGGTAACAAGCGCATTAATCCAGAGAAGCAACCAAGAAGCCTACGGTAACCCATGGAGGTCATAAGAGGTCCCAGTTAGGGGACATGTAGCCATGCAGTGGACACAGCAACATGTTAGAGGAAGAAAGTGCTGATAGACATAAAATCTAATGTCCACAGACATGATGTGCAAAATGTCTAAATGCTCAACAAAGGGCCAGTACGTGTGGTTAACATTTCTAAAAGTTACGAGGCATTTTCTACCCTGCCCAGGTGTGACCGTGATGTTTTGTCCCTCTTCCTTCAGGTGGAGAAGACCAAACATTTCCTGCTGCTGAAGGAGAAACTGGAGTCCACCCTGCTTGCGGGCCAGGAGTCCCTTCAGGCCTGCGTCCCTGAAGACCTCAGTGAGTCGACTGAAGCGGCCGAGGCAGATCAGGAGGTGACCGCCTCTGAGATAACCACCGAGAGGCAGAGGGAGCTCGCTGCCAAGGTCAGCTGCCGTCCTGTGCAATTTCAATTTTGTCAAAACGCAGTTCAAATGTACGGCATAGTCCTGTGAAAATACAGTTAAAATGCATAATGTGATATATTTGAGGTTTTCTGTTTTGGTTTTTTTTGTCAGTGTTTGCGGCTGCTCACTCACTCGTTTAACCGAGAATACGGCCATGTGTGTGTCAGCGCCAGTGAAAGCAAGGTACTGTTTAAACACGAGCGTACCAACACTCCGATCACCGTTTGCTGCCTGGCTCTGAGCGGCCGACGAACAACCTGTACGTGTGTTTGTGTTTGTTACAGATCTCTGAGATGTCTGTCACTTTGCCTGGGGACTCCCCTTCCATATCTGCTCTAAACACTATCGCACCCTCGTCAACATGTCCCTCCCTGGTTGAGGGTTGCGCTAACAACACCGAGCTAAAGTTAGTTGTTTGTAATCTTTGGTAGCCATTGCTGCTGTGTCTAGTTTTCTGCATTTCAGCCTCTGAAACCTGTTTCTGTGCACCGCAGACCCCCTGCACCTCGCTCTCGCGCTGTCAGCCCCAGTGCTGAGACACAGCAGGACGCCTCGGACAAAAAGCCCATGAACGGAGGCTCTGACGTCAAACCTCGGATTCGAAAATATATGCCTGAAATACAGGAGATTAGAGTGAGGTCAGGGTGAATTTGTCCTTCTCAGCTTTAGACTGCGTACCGCGGCGTTCTGTGTTTCACATGCAGTCATTGATCTGTTTTTCAGCCCAATCGTATCAAAGAAGGGCTACATCAATTTCTTGGAGCCTCTCACCAACGGATGGGTGAAGCGCTACGTAGTTGTGCGCCGGCCGTATGTTTACATCTATAACTCAGAGCGGGACACGGTGGAGAGGGCGATTCTGAACCTGTCCTCTGCTCAGGTGGAGTACAGCGAGGACCAGCAGGCAATGCTGAAGGTCTGTGACGTACCAACACCCCCCCCCCCAAACAGATTCTCCCTGCCGCGGTAATATTTGATTGAAACATTTTTGGTGTCTCTCTCAACAGACTCCGAATACGTTTGCCGTGTGTACAGAACATCGTGGGATATTACTTCAGGCCACTAATGACAAAGAAATGCATGACTGGTTATATGCATTCAACCCTCTTCTTGCTGGAACTATCAGGCAAGTCATCTCGCTAAATTCACAACACAAGTATTCACAGCTGTTGAACTTTTTCCACTTAGTAATTTTTACAAAGATTAGATTTAATTTTATTAGATGTTATGTGATAGTCCAACATAAAGTGGGGCATAATTGTGAAGTGGAAGAAAAAAGGCTGCATGGTTTTTATCTTTTTACAAATCCACATGGGAGAAGTGCAGGGGGGACCTTTTACTACAGCTTCAGCTCTAGGCCTTTTTTTGGGGGGGGTCTCTACCAGCTTTGCACATCTACAACTCTCTTCTCAGTAAAATAACTCAAAATCAGTCCATATGAATTGAGAGAATCTGTGAACATGAAGTTTCAGTTCCTGCCACAAGTGTTCAATTGGATTTGGCTCTGGATTTTGTCTGGGCTGTTCTAACACATGACTATTGTTCAATAACCTGATTCTGGCCAGACGGATTTGGTTCTCCAGAGCTCCACACATCCATCTGGGATTGCTCCACTGGAGATGTAAAATCAAAGGTTCTTGCATATGATTGGATAAACCACCAGTCCGTCATCTTTACTGACGCGCTACTTCAACCACTCACATCAAAACCAACCCGTGACGCGGATGTTAGGGAAGATCAAGCTCCTGCCAAACCCGGTCGGGAGAAGGGCGAAAACATTATTTCCGCTAACAAAGGCCTTCAGAGCCGTTCTCTGGTGTTCTGTTAAGAATTAATATTTGGTAGAGTTGACAACACTGATGAAGTAGCAGCATCAATGCTACCGCTTGCTTCCTCGCTGCGAGCCGCCATTGTTGTCTGAATCCAAACGGTCGCTTCTCTGATACGTCACATCTACGGAAATCCCGCCCGGCGATCCTGATTGGCTCGTCCAGAGGGTGAACCTCTGACCCAGTCTCAAGTCTATCAGCCTCTAACACGTTTCCTTCCTGGATTAACCAGTCTAGAGTCTGTAGCCTGTTTGATGTGTTCCTTAGTTATCATGATGCTGTTTGTTAACGGATGTTCTCCAACTATACTTTACTAATTAGGTGATGTCTGAAGGCAGGTGCTCTAAAAGCTGTTTAAGACTATCAGAGTAAGGGAGGAACTGAAATACATGCCAAACTTTTCAAATGTGTTCTTTAAAAATCATATTTTCCCACTTCACCTTTATGCACTATTTTGTGTTTGTCACATAAAATCACGATGAATAAAATGAACTTTTGGGTTTTAATGGGTAAAATAGGAAAGACTTCAATGTGTAAGAGGTAGACGCTGACATTTACCCTCAGTTGTCTTATCTTGCCTCTCAGGTCAAAACTGTCCAGAAGACGAGCGGGACAGATGAGGATTTGAGACGAAGATAAATGCAGAGACTACAATGTACATACATCCCTGTTCTTATCGTTCCCATTGTGCTGAGCCTCGTTTCTACCATCACCGTCACCTCTCTGCTTTCTGGAGTCATCGTTAGCGTCTGTTTTCTGTCAGGCCTTAGCCACGTGTGCATTTTTCATTGTGAAGAAACAAAAAAAAAGTCTGTCACCGTACTGTACCGGCTTTAACTCAGAACTGGACTACTGGAGAAAACGAAGGGAGCGGCAACGGATTTCTCACGCCACCTTACGTTTGTATCGTAAATGTGCCGTAGTGACACATCTAAGCGTACACTTTTATTACTTTAAAAACAATACAGTGACATGCATTTTTAAATAACGCCGCCGTGCTACTAGCTGAGATCACGTCGCTACATTTGCATCAGTAAATAGAAAGCCATGTAGGTTCTTCTCTGCTTTACTGCTAAATATAAAGTGTTTCAACTGGTTTAACCTTAACATTCAGTCAGAGAATACAAGCTGAAATAATATTAATAATGATAAGAAAAAAAAACAGAGCAGAGGGATACCTGATCTGCCTCCATATGTTCAGACTTCTTACAACTTTAAGCACACATAGCCTGGCAACAAACTGGCATGTCTTCATGAACTTCAGTGTGTAAATCCATTTCATTTAGGCTGCTTGTAGGAGAACTAAGAGCATTTACATGACAAAATCAGACGTCACCTTATTCCCCCCCCCCCCCAGCATAATCTTTTCCTCTCTCTGAATCCTATTTGTTTTTGAAATGTGATATATTTAGATTTTTTAACAGCCTAATTATTTATTTCTGCATGTATTTATTTACAAAGACGTTTATATTTCTAAAGTAGTACTCAGTGCAATTTCTGCACACGGCACTTTTTAATGAGTTCCTGGGATATTTGAATAATAAGACCTTGTCCCTATGCTTTGCTTTCAAAATAATTGAATAACATCATCACTTTCTTTGCGCTGGAAAAGAAAAACTTGAACAAAACAACCCTCTGAATGATTCGGATGACGGAGCCTTTGACTCAGCTAATATTCTTCAATATTAAGTTAGTCTTCTCATCCCTCTGAAACAAAAAAAAGCAAAAGATGTTCTTCACAGCACGCGATATGAAACTGGTTTTCTGAACCACACGCGTATATTAAGTGTAGTGCCTCTCGTTTTCTAGCATCGCGCACGGTACGCCTCTGCACCGATTTCTTTGAAATCCCATCCTTCATGCTGCTGTAATCACGTTCAGGAAATGTCTGCAGATAATATCATCACTTTTCTATCCCTTCTTCTTTGTACCATCAGACAAAAAGCTCAGATATCGGGGAGGGTTTCAGTTTATCTCAGGATTGTCGGATCGCATAGGGCTCGGTTTCTTAAAATGACTCTGTTGACATGCAATGTGTTCGTCTTGTAGCTTTAATCGCTTCTAATTCAACTGACTATAACTCTGAAGCTTAGCCTGTCCTAAAACCACTGTCGGACCCAGCAGGGAGGCGTTTTGTGAATCTGGTGGATGAGCATGCCTCAGGTCAGCCAGCCTACAGAGCATGCCCGCTGATTGTACTGATTCCTCACTGGACTGCCAGGACAACATCAACAGCAAACACGAGAAAGGGTGCAAACGTGGCACTAGAGACGACAGTGCATTTTTAGGGGCGTTTAAACAGTTACAGACATGCTGTTGTTTGTTTGTGTGTTTTCTGTAGATGTGAATCTTACAATACCTGATATGTTAAAAGTCTTGTGTGATGTGGACTTTTATTTTTTTTTTGAAGTGACCCATTCAGGGTTTTTTTGATTGACAGATCTCCTTGCGTGCACAACTGTTGGTAGTTGTAATAAATCCAAGACGTCCCTATTGTCGTTAAAGACCCGCTTGTCTGCGCAAAGAAGGGTGGATGGGAGTTATCGTCTGTCACCTCACCTTCTGATAAGGGTGAATGCTCTGCTCTTCTGTATTTTACTCTAAACTCATAGTTCTGCGTCGTCGCATTTCATCTAAAACCCCCCGACAGTCCGAAAACATACGTGTCTGTAATTGTTTCAGGTTAGTCTGGTTTTCATTGGCCCTTTTCTCATGTCCATCACATTTAAAGAGACCAAAGTTTTGTTGGTGCACTCGCTAAAAGTTCACTCTGAATGTACAATGATATATAGAAACGCTTATTCTGCTTCACGCTTTTTATGAACCTTCTGCATTCCAGTGGTAGTTCCTCACTGATTGTAGGACGGTTATTACCAGGGATGGAAACGGCGCTTCTGGGACCCGCCGGTAATAACCCGTCTGCTTTTGTGTGGGATGATCATGGTTCACTGTGGCCTAGTTAAACTTTACATCTTGTACAAAGTAATGCTCCGGGTTGCTTTGCTGTCACTATTCCTTCTTGTACGGGCATCTACCCCCCGCCATCCTGCTGCAGCAGCAGACTGCACACAAACTTCTACCTTCGTTTTTCTAATCCCTGCCCTGTGAAGTAATCTCACACTTTTGTGCTTCCACGTCTATTTTTTGCACCAATACATTTCATTGTTCTTCAAAGATTTTGCATTGTATATAAACATGATTGCTGTGAACAGTGTATTATACAGTTGCACTTAACAAACTCCTAAATGGGCGGTAGTTCAGTCGGTGTCTGAGTGTTTAAGTTTCCTGTCAGATGTTTGTGTACACTGAACACGCTGTCATATATTAAATAAACATGGAAGTGATGCAACACAAAGCGACGACTGTTTTTTTTATTCGGTACCTGATGCTGTGTAACTTCTGCTGTGGTTAGGTACATTAATTGTTTTGTTTTTTAACTAAACCTTAAAACAATGTGCTACTTCAGATCACGTCTTTAGTTTTGTTACACTGAGCAGCAGAAGATTTTCTGAAAGCAGTGGGTGTTCTGAAAGCATGGGAATCCACCAGAGCCTTGTCCTGCAGTGTCCATTTGACCTGCAGCTCATCTATGCCTTTAGTAAAGTGCTTGGTTTTTTTTTCAGGCATCTTCATATACTTCATTTGAATGGAAGCAAACAAATGTTTCTGGATTATCTTCCCTGAGTCATGCAGATTTCAGATTTACAACTGAAACCCACTTTGATTCAATTGTCCATGGACCATGATTGCTTCTCCTTAGCCCAACTGAACCCTGTTTTCTTCCATCTAGGTGGGAATCATGGAACATGGAAATAAATTTGTCTGAGTAAAATTTACTCAAATTGAAGAAAATTTACTAAGACACAGACATTTGGTCCCACTCAAAAAAAACAAACAAAACAAATACTTCTGTTTGAGTAAATTTTACGCAGACAAATTTACCGTTTACATAAATCCCATTTTCTGCAGTTAATTTCTTACACTGAAACATCAATCATTCCCCTTTTTGCCCGTTTGTCTTTCACTGATTCCATTGTGGGTACTTTATTGTCAGGACATAATGACTTAAATGTTCTGTCTAAATGTCTTTTATGGTGTGTGTCCCTTTTACAACATTTTAGTTGTGTTTGTACTTGCTTCAAATTTTAGACAGAGTTGATTGGTAGCAAACATATTTAGCAACAGTCTCTTAATTGCTTTTATACCCATTAAGTAAGTACTTTTTTTCCTAGTATTTTTTGCATGTACTAAAAAATGCCCTGTGGGCCTGGTTGTCTTGGAGTCAATGTAGATTAGCTACAAAAAAATGAGGGGTGGGGTTAGGATATTATTCTTTGCTGCATAATTTACCTTATTGAATTAAAAGTGCCACATCATCCCCCACAACACAATAATTCCTCACTATTTTATAATTCTATGTGTAGTATTATAATTGAATTATAATTCTACACAGATAGATAGATAGATAGATAGATAGATAGATAGATAGATAGATAGATAGATAGATAGATAGATAGATAGATAGATAGATAGATAGATAGATAGATAGATAGATAGATAGATAGATAGATAGATAGATTAGATTCAACTGGCAGTCCTCTTATCTGAGCCATGTTTGGTGTATGTCAGCCAGGTGTGAGAGGTCGAAGGGCCTCATTGGCTGAATTAGACAGGTATTTGTTTCAGAGATGCCGATTCAAGATTAATGGATTCTGTTTATTTATTTTTTTTCAAGTCCATCTGAAGAAAAGAAAAAAAGATGTAGAGAAATTACAACAATGGCTCTATCATGTATGTTTTACAAAGCCTGAATGATATATAAAATAATGTTTATTTTACTCTTCTTTTTTTTTTTGCAAAACATAAAAATGAAAATTCTCCAAGAAGATGAATAAATGTTTATTGTAACATTTTTTTCTCCACATTTGTTATCATGTGTGGCCTCATGCCTTCAGAGCAGCAGCTGTCTCGCTGGTCTAGCCTCCTTCATCCCTCACGTCAGACCAGCCGGGTGACGTGTCTGTTATCCTCCAGTCTGATTTCTTCGGACCTTTTTACACAGGTAGTCCGTCTCCGAGTTCTAAAATAATTACACAACTTGTTTTGTTTTTTTACAGATACTTCGGACTCAAACCCGATAAACCCATATGAACTCCCGGGATTAAAGCTGAACAGCTGTTATTTGTTCATTACGGTATAATATCGCTTTAAACTGAGGAAGCTCGCGGAGGAAGCCGCGCAGCCAGTCCCAGGAAGCGGCTAGCTAGCTAATGATTCCCAAAGACGGCAGTAAAATCCACCCAGAGCATCTCCGGGACACTTTGCAAGGTCAGACACGAAGTGAAGCCTCTCAGACCGCCGTCTGGGCTGTAAACCCCCATGCCTGTCTCCGTTTGACAGCTGGCAGCCGGATGCTGAGCAGCGAAACTCCGAGCAGAAAAGTTAGCTAAAGCGAGCTAGCTAAAGTTGCTTTCAGCGCGTTGGGTTAAGCGATACCTCACAGCCTCTAGCTAAGAGAAACCCTGTGAGACAAGACGTGTCACGTTAAATTAAATTAAAAAAACGTTATTTAGACCTTATAGTTCCGGACGAGCCGTACATATAGGAGCAGAAAGACGGCGCCTGTGTCTGCGGACTTAATGGGCAGACATGCTAACGATGTCCGTGTTCAGCTTGCACCACTGCTCCCCCTGAAGACTTTAGTCACCCATTGCTGGCTTGAGTCACGACTACATACAGTTATCATAGTTGGCTAAAGGAGGGCTGTCCGGCTCCTCGTTCTATGACAGATTAGCGTTGAGGCTGCACAGCTGCTTTGGGCTCATGTGTCTGTGTCTGGTTTGCTCTGAGTGCAGCGGCGGCATGGCCGAGAAGGCAGCGGACCTGACCCTGGTGGTGGCTCACACCCACACCGAGCACAATCTGCATCACTATGCAGACATGAACGTGGACAGGTGAGGCGGCTGTAGCTTTTCCCAGAGCTCTGTTGATGCAATGCTTCAGTGCCAGATGTGACGACGTGGTGCAAAGAGGAAAGAAAAAATGATGAAGTGGTTTCCCCAAACCTTTTCCCAAATAAAAGTCTGAAAAGTGTGGCAGGCATTTGTTTCTAGCCCCCTGAAAGAATGCCGGCGCTAAATTAAAATGTATGGCTTTTCTTGAGAGACTGTAAGACTGATTGGGGACTCTATGTGAAACTTCAATCTTCAAATCTTTCCAGACATCTGGAGGTCTGAACTTTGACTAGGCCATTCTAACTCATCAGCATGCTTTTATATAAACCATAGCTGCTCTGGCTGTAAACTCAGGGTTATCCTGCTGAAAGGCCTCCGCTCCGCTCTCAAGTCTTTTACAGCCTCTGACATTTCATAGCCAGAGCTGTTTTCAGCTCCCTCTATTTCCCCATCAAAACTGACCAGCTCGCCTGTTCCTTATCAAGACAAACATTCACATTTGATATATGTTGCTTTTCTTTTATCTTTACAGCTGATCTGACCAGAGAACCTTCTTTCACTTTCATGCTGTGCCCCCCACCTAGCTCATCTTCCATAAACCCAGTGGTTCTCAAATATTCTCTGTTTCTGTCCTTTTGAAGAAGAAAAAATGCACCCCCCCCCAATCCCAACAAAATGGGTCAAAATATGTAACTTTTATACTTTTCTGTTTTAATGCAATAACGCTGTCGTTCTGAAGATTACCCAGAATCCCTTTTAAAATGTATAACATATATATGGGTTCATTTATAACAATGGATTTTAACAACTAGAACGTTTCAACATTGCCACACTTTTTAAACTATATAATATCAACAAAAATAGAAATGGCTTTTAGCCTGACTCGTGCCCGCAGTCAACCTTTAACTAACTATGAACCTTATATGGCAAAAATATTATTAAGCCATTAATATTAAAGATACATTTCAGTTAGGTTTTTAGAATAGGTTTTTAGGAGGAAAAACCAGACAACATGGGGTACTGTATTCACATTTAGAAGGCCGATGTTTTCTGGACAAACAAAAAAATGTATAAGGTGACCGTTGGTGTTGAGGGGGAAGACACTCTCACACGCCACACTTTTCAGAATTTATTTATGTTTTGTAAATAAAACAATTGGAAAATATGGAAAATCCTTTTCCTTTGTCTTTACGATTATGCACCATTTTGTGTTGATCTGTGGCCTAAAATCCAGTCAAATACATTGTGAGGTGATCAAGTTGGGAAAACTTCAAGCGTTTTGAATATATCTGCAAGTTCTTTATACAATGCAGGATCTACATGGATTATAATGCTACAACCCCGATGGAGCCGGAGGTGATTCAGGTTATTTCTGAAGCTCTCCTTGAAGCGTGGGGGAACCCCAGCAGCAACCATCTAGCAGGTATGAAACACCTTCTGTTCAAATCAAAGCAGAAGTTTCTCTGCGTCTCTGTTGATTTTATTCAGCGTTGTTACAATACACGTGCGGTTTTCCAGGTGCCATGGCCAAAGCCATCATCAACCAGTCTAGACAGAACGTGGCTAGAATGGTTGGAGGTAAAGCAGAGGACATCGTTTTCACTTCAGGTGGGACAGAGGTAAAGGCCCATCTTCTGCAGAACCTAATTCCTGACTGAATTTAGTTCAGAGCGATGGATTCCTGCTGCCAGTTCTGGTTTAGAGCAAACGCGTCCTCTTGCAGGCCAACAACCTGG
The DNA here is from genome assembly GCF_011125445.2 of Fundulus heteroclitus. Classification (NCBI taxonomy): domain Eukaryota; kingdom Metazoa; phylum Chordata; class Actinopteri; order Cyprinodontiformes; family Fundulidae; genus Fundulus; species Fundulus heteroclitus. Next base: position 34,913,297 of record NC_046369.1, on the reverse strand, counting down.
TGCTGCACACTGCCATGGAGCACTTCAAGAAAACCTGCAGCGCTGCAGAGCACGGCGGAGGAGTGCAAAACGGCTGCACCGGCCTGCCTCACATCATCACCTCCAACGTGGAGCACGACTCCATCGCACTCACAGCCAAGCACCTGCAGACGGTCGGAAAGGCAGGTGGGGGGAGCGTAAATGTCAGCGGGATGTTTGAAAAACAAACATGGATTCTGTTCTTTTAACCCCTGACATAAAATCTCCTTCCTGTTATTTCCATCGTAGATGTAACATGTGTGCCCGTTTCTAAGGTGACTGCTCGGGTAGATGTGGAGGACATTATCGCTGCGGTGCGCCCCAACACTTGTCTCATCTCTGTCATGCTGGCCAACAACGAGACAGGAGTCATCATGGTAAAAAAAGGCTTGAAAGCCTCTTGGCCTGCTCTTTCTTAGTCTGAAAATCATTTTCCAGCTGTAAAAACCGTTAGACTCAATTCTTGGAATGCCATAAAACCGATCCGTTCCTGTATGCTAAAGAACATTCCTCTTTTCAGCCAATCCAAGAGATTTGCCAGAGGGTAAAATCTCTTAACAAGCAGCACGAGCGACTCAGGATCCTGCTTCACACTGATGCTGCCCAGGCGCTGGGCAAAATCCCAGTGGATGTCCAGGAACTGGGAGTGGATTACCTTACCATAGTTGGACACAAGGTCAGCAATTAGCTTTGCAGCATATTAAAGGACTTCTTAAAGGAGCAATAAGTGAAATTTCACCACCAGGTAGGCTGTTGAGCACTGTCTGTATACCAGAACAAGCCTCGCCTCTCTACTTCCAACATCTAAGCACTAGACCAGTTATCTGCTTCAATCTTACATTTTTTGTCAAAAAAAGAATGCCCTGAATGTACGCGAGGATCACGGTGCGCAGCTCACAAGCTCATGAAATAATGCTAACTGTGTTAGCTGGCCTCATAAGCTGTTAACGCCGGGCCCATCACTGGTTAAACTCCCAACAGTTAACCCACATGCTACCATTGTAGCATTACACTATATGGAATCAGCATAGCAGCACAAGACTGTCAAGACTGTAACGAAAACAAACATTTGACTTCATGCCGTTGCCTGTGCGAGTCAAACTGGAGCAGCTCTGCTCTCCAAATGCTGTCCACCTTGGAAACACAAAACTAAATGTTAATCGTCATTTCGTCTCTTTCCTTATGTGACAAAATCCTAGCCAAAGACTGCTGTTTTTGGTGGTAATAATGGGTCCTGATCATCTGCAAGTGAACACGCTGCTAGCTAGGGCTGGGCGATATGGCTTAAAAATAAAATCTCTGATTTTATTACAAATCCGATTAATTGATTTGTTTTCCTTCTTTTCTTTGATTAAGAAATGAAGGAAATTACTTAAAAAATTGCTTTTATGTTAAGCACTGAGTTTAAAGTTCCACTAAATACAAGCTGTGAAACATGCTTGTAAAACGTAACATTTTGCTATATCTTCATTGTAAACAATGGAAAGATAAAATGTTTGCTGCTAGTGGTATTACGCAATGAGCTAAGAACAGGTTTCACTTCATTTGTGTAACTTCAAACTTAAAAAAGCAATAATGCGGGTTTCTCATGCACGTAGATGTGCGCGCTGCCGGCCCGGCTTTGTAAACAAGAGACTGGACAACAACACACAGAGACAATGTGATATCATACCACAGTCTATCTAAATAGATACCTTTAGTTCTTCACAAAAATATTTTTTTGTTCTTTCTATCTAAAATGAAATTTCACGTATTGCTCCTTTAACAATCTGTCAAAACACTTTTTAAGACTTACCGTCTTCTTGTATAAATATTTCAGTTCTATGCCCCTCGGGTCGGTGCTTTGTACGTGAACGGTCCTGGAACAAAGACGCCTCTGTATCCGATGCTGTTTGGAGGAGGACAGGAGAGGAATTTCAGACCAGGGTATGTTGCAGAACGTGTCGCCATCTCTAAAGCAGAGAACCGCAGTGAAAATGAGAATTGTTAAGATCTAAATACGACAGGGTTTCCCCCCCTCTTTCCTCATTGCTACAGCACGGAGAACACACCGATGATTGCTGGTCTGGGAAAGGTATGCATACGTCCAACATGCGCTTTCCAGACGACTGAAGTTTGATGCACTGCTTCTGTGAAACGGTGCTCATGTTATGTTTCTGACTGGATCTCTCTGTCCCTGCGTGTTCTAGGCTGCAGAACTGGTGACCGCCAATCTCTCAACTTATCAGAGTCACATGCTAAATATCAAAATGTATCTGGAAGAACGGCTGCGAGTGAGTGTGTTATCTCTAATAAAGGCAGTTCAGCAGTAGCCACATTTGCTTTGACTTGGGTCCTGCTGCAGATGACATGAACCCAAATCCTTCCCTGCCTCCTCTGATTCCTCTCTATCTGCGGTGTGCAACAGGGAACAAAGTTAGTCATCTAGACATGGAGTCTACAGCAGAGTGTTGTTGTCAGCGTAACATAATAGCGCTTATATATAAAAAATAAGATGGTATAGAGAAGTGCTGCAAAGATTTGTGGGAAACATTCTGTCTGCAGAATGGCAACCTCTCTGGGAAAAATCAGCATAAACGGCATTTGTTCCTCCACACTTTTTATTTTTTTTCCATCTGCAGACGATGAAGGTGGGCTACATGGTTCATTGCCTCCCTCTATGAGAACAATATCTCTGTGCCACATTATTCTGCAAGACGAATCAGTGTCCTTCAAGAATATTAGGCTGAAGAGAAAAATAACGAGCACTTTGGTGTCATTTTGTCTGCAGTAAGAGAAAAGTCAAAGTAAATAGGAGTTTAGGTTTTAATCCAGGTAACATGAAAACGGGGCTTCTCCTTTCATGAACTTAAACCACAATCTGCTGTTTCCGTCTCAGGATGTCTTCAGAGACAAGATCCGCTTCAACAGTCATTATCCCGGCTCTGACCTCCTCCCTAACACGTGTAACGTGTCCATCCTGGGCCCGGCGTTACAAGGTGATGTCACGGCTCCTCCGCCTCTGGCCCTGTGTCTGTTTTCGGCGTGCCGGTCCAGACGGTGTCCTCTGACCCGGCGTCAGAGCCGGTTCACGACCTGCTCAGAGCTATTTGTAAACGACGGAGCCTCTGAATGATTAATCTGTCCCCTGTTCCAGGGTGGAGGGTATTGTCAAACTGCAGGAGGCTGCTGGCCAGCGTCGGAGCCGCCTGCCACTCCGCCAGCGGAAACAGGTAGAAGAGTCGCCGCTTTCGGCCCCGTCTGATGGCGCCCTACTGTTTTCTGTGCGCTGACTTCCATGTGCTGCCCTCTGCGTGTCTGCCAGGCCTTCACACATCCTCCTGAGCTGCGGCGTCCCCGCTGAGGTGGCGGCTAACGCTCTGAGGCTGAGCGTGGGCAGGGAGACGAGCAAAGAAGACGTGGACGCCGTGGTGGAGGATCTCAGGGAGACGGTGCAGCTGCTGGAAAAGATGAACTGATTCCTTTCTTTTGCACTAAATCGAGTTTCTTGCGTGGGTCAGATCAGGATGCGCCATGACACACGCGCGCTGTTACAAAAACTGATCTTGTAAGATAAAGAGATATTTAATATAAATAATAAAGTGGGAGAACTTGGCCTGACTTCATGGGTGATGTTATGGAAAGATGAATGCACTCAGCTTCCATTGTGCCACATGAGCTGCTTATTAGCTGAATGGACTCAGGGCATCACATGTAAATGGGCTTTCCCTTCCAGCTGCGTGATATTTAGTACAAATTACACCATTCCTAAAGCATCACCTGTTAATTACCTCAACTCTGACACATTCTTTTAAAATAACCCTTAAAACACTCTTTGTAGCCCACCGTACCTGCCCCCCCCCCCCCCCCCCGACTTCTCCCATTACTTAGGTGTCTCCACTGAAGCGTGCGCCAGCATATGGTCACCGCCACACAAAGCTAGAGCAGGAAGCCACAAGCGCTGCGCCTCCACCCATCTTTCATTACGCTTCTATCTATCTCACTGGCTCTGACCAAACCCCCCCCCACCCCCATCTGTTCAGCAGGCCAGCTGGCTGCTGTCAGGGTGTCACTTTCCTGGCTCAGGAGGAGGCGAGCATGAAGTGGCGTTTTTATTATCATACGGGCACCTGTCCGTGGGACATAGTGATTGTGCCTCGCTGGGATTCCAGGTGCTCCAGGGAGCTCGCCGTAGTCCACCTTTAGAGGCTAAGGATGGTGCTGCATCGGGCCATCCAGGCAGCTCGCGATGCAGACCTGGCGGTTCTGAGGAGCATAGCGTCTGCCGGTCAGCTCTCCCCCGCTATCAGCGACGCCCAGGGTGCCGGCCCTGTGCACCACGCCGCCAGGTGTGGGCGCCTGGACTGCCTGCAGTTCCTGGTGAGTGACCTGGGGCTGCCAGCCGACTCTAGAGCCTTAAACGGGGCCACGGCAGCACATGATGCGGCAGCGACTGGGAACGTCCGGGAGCTGCAGTGGCTTGTGGACCAGGGAGGCTGCAGTATTGAGGTAGGTTTATTTAGTCACAGGTTTAAAAAAAAATCGACCTGGGGGCTCCAGTGCGTTTCCTTTTTGGGCTGATCTGTATGCGCTACAATAAAGCTTCCTCTTTTAATGTGTTTTTAATGCTTTAAAAAAAAAGCTGGTTGTTGAATGCGTTACTTACCATCCTCGGTCCAAACCCGGCTGCTCTGTGCCTCGGCGGTTCCTTAGAGAACGGACAACCTGGAGAGCAAGAATCACAGCAGACAGGTCAGGGCGAGAGCTGTGGAGAAGTTGAAAGGGTTTGGTTCTCCCAACAATCGCACTTTATCTCCCTGTTCAACCCATCGTATGGAAAAGAAGCAAACCTAGGCAGGACGGCTGTTGTGCAATACACAAATCTGGAAGGATGACAAAGATGAAAGCCAATGTTGAAAGAAAGTTTGACCACGTACGGAAACGGCAAACACGTGGAAGAAAGCGTGTTCTGGTCAGATGATTAATGTCGCCACGTCACCCTGAAAGCACAATCCCCAATGCAAGATGGTGGCAGCATCACGCTGTGGGGATGCGACAGCGAGGCTATTCTGAGTTGACAAAAAGGATGGAGGGAACATGACAGCCGGAGCTTCAATGGAAAGGTTTGGATACCTTCTTTAGGATGGTAAGGTCCAGCAACACAAGTTAGAGCTACAGCCTAGGTCTGTAAACTAGAATGTTATTGAAATGTTCATTTATTTCTGTAACTCAATTGAGCAAGTGAAACACATCTTACCGATTAATACCAAACAGTCTGATGTTTCCAAGCCTTTATTTCTGTTAATCACGATGATTTTCTGCTTACAGCCAATGAGAACATGACATGAGATTAGAATATGACATCAAATTAACAACAAACAACACTTTTTAACACTGTTGGGTTCAATGAAAGGGGCCCGAGCCTCATCCGGTACACATATTCTAACTTATTGAAAACGAGAGTATTTTGCAAAGACTGCTCACAAACTTCAGTCCCTGGTTGTGCACTGCTGGTGGACACACACAGGGAAAGGTGCTGCTATGAAGTACTGACTACTCATGCATGCCACTTCTTCAGATTTATGTTGGTAAAAACCTTTGAGAACCATGCATCACTTCTTAAGAGTTTGTGTTGATCAGTCATACGATTCCAGGAACACAGGGAGAAATTTGTGACTGGAAGGCATCCAAGTGTGAAAAGCAGTGTGAGTACTTTTTAAAGACACTGAACTCTTACGTTGTTTTGGTTCTCGTATCTAGACTTAAAAAAAGAAAAGAAAAAGCTTTCCCCCAAGATTACCAAGAAAGAGCAGTTTCATCATGGCAGGTTTTAATCCGTAGCGTGCGTGACCTTTTTTGATGTATTACCAGCGGATTATGTAATATGTGTCGAGTTCCTGCGGATCCACGTGCAGCAGTAGCAAGTTTCAATTATTTCCAGATGTTTGGGTGCAGAGCCACCTCCTAAATGTATTTAATGACTGCACAGTTAAGGCTTTGCTTGTTTCTTTCCCCCCAGAATTAGCAACTGTTTTGACTAAACAGGGCTAATTTTATGCTTATTAATATTTATAATCTTCAGTGCTGGAGCCACGATCCCTTTTTTATTTCTTATACCGAGCTGATGTTTGGGAGTAGTTCTTCAGAAGGTTTCTGTGAATCCTTTTCCAGGACCGGGACGCTGCAGGGGCCACGGCTCTCCACCTGGCAGCTCGGTTTGGCTGCGTGGAGGTGACCCGGTGGCTGCTGTCCGCCGGCGGAGCGGCCAGCGTCGTGACAAACTGTGGAGCCGTACCGGCTCACTACGCCGCAGCCAACGGGGGTCTCACCTGTTTAAAACTTCTCCTCCAGGAGGCACCCAGGTGGGGTCTGTGGTCCAGATGTTAACATGCTTCATCAGGCCTCAGTGTTCCAGAAATTCCAGATTCCTAGACAGTCTTGAGTGGTCTGGAAAGTGTGGGGGAAATGTGTCTAAAACATTATTTTTAATTGCTCTATTCCTGGATCAGAAAGATGCAAAAATCAGAATCCCTAAAGAGAAAAGCTTTTAACGGTGACTTATTTAGATCCGACCCTTTGATGCATTATAAAAAAACAATATTTTACCCGGCTTTATTAGCCTCTAGCCCCTCGTCAAACTGGAGCCAACATCAGCGTTGTGTTGTTTTATTTGTGGAAAATCAGTGAACTACAATCCAACAAGGTACATTTTTCATAGTCAAATATGTAAAATGTTATAAAAAGTAATGGAAAATTTAGATATTTGATTCATGAAAATCAGAATGTAGATCTAGCAAGTCTGCTGTAAGCCTGGGAATTCAAAGCACATTAAAGTTTTTAAAAGACGGTTAATCTCATTCTGATTTTTCTTCAAACATTAGTTGGATGCAGAATAGCAATCTGTGGCTTTTATTGAATGCCATCATCTAGTCCTATTTTACTTATGCTGTCAGCATTTTTACCATCTTTTACTTCCTGAGTGTTAGATTAGCACTCTGAAATGGGGTTGAAAAAAATAAAGCTTCCTAAATTATGAATTATTGACAATTATAGCTAAATGTTTTCTTTACTAAACCTCTCTTAGTGCTTTAGAAATGATGGTTTGAACAAAAATCCGTATTTGCATTGCTTTAAAAATGTGAAGCCAGTGAAAGAGCTCGGGTGCTGTGGTGTTTTAGCAGGAAGCAGAAGCGTGTAGCCCACCCCGGTACCACAGTTCTGCTGCAGTGTACTTCCCCTCCTGGTGACCCCAGCAGGTGATCGCCTGTCGTCAGGTGAAACCGATAAAGTGAAAGGAGCGCTGCGCGTTTCGGGCGATGGAACGGTGACAGGCTGCCTTTAAGCGGCAGGTTAACCTTCCCTCTTTATTACAAATTAACTGAAGAGGCCCCTCCATGATTATTATATTTACTTCATCCTGCAAATCCTCTTGGAAGAACATCCCAAGTTCACTGAGCATCACTCATCATGGTGTTCTCTCCTCTGGCGTGGGTGTATTGGTACTTCTAAAGTGTGTTGGTTAGTTAAGTTTATCCTTTACACTTTCTGCCCCTGCATTATTGTCCTGTTATTTTCCTTTACCTGGGCCAAATGTTCGTTCCCTTTCGTCCATGAATAATTTAGTATTACCAGGCATATTTGGTGACACCCCGAGCGTGGAACAGCCTTCAGCTGAATTCATCTTTTGTTGCTGTAGCATCATCTCACATTGAAGAATGTAGAAAACCCAACCTTTATTCTGAGTACAATATAAAGTGGGAAAAAAGTGAATGCTAAAACCCAATAGTTTTTAGTAAATCACCAGTGGCACACAATTATTTGTACCTTTGCTGTTCAATGGACAACATTTAGTTTAACATTTCACATAACTGGAGCACACGGAGAGAGCGATCTTTGACTCCTGGCTCCTCTTGTGTGTTTCCTTCTCTTATGCTCAGCCTGAAGTTTATTTGAGGATTTAGCTCTATGGTCTTCAATGGCTCTGAAGAAAAAAAAAAAAAGTATGCCTTTTGAGCAGCTTCTCTGTTGATTTGGCCAAATGTGTTTACAGCTTCATCCTTTCTTTCAAACCAGGCCCAGTTGTGTTTGTTGCTTTGGTTCCGGTTCGAGTCTAAATAGACAGCGAACGGGCTCAAATCGGAGGCAACCTGGACTTTGGCTCAGTTTTTCTGAAAACGTGTGGACGCCTATCCAGGAGTCTGTCAGAAAAACTCAGCAAAAGTCCGGTTTCCTCCAGTTTAAGCCCGTTTGCTGTTGCGATGACCCGGGTAACTGAGAATTTGTCTACATAGAGTTAGGCTGATAGACAGTGACTGATGGGTTATTAGGCAGACCTGGTGAGCCCAAGGTGCCACTCTCTGTTGCTCTTTTCTTATGGAGAGATTTGGAGATTTTTCTCCTTCCTTACCTCCCTGCTCACCGTGTCTGGTAGCAACATACTGTCAATGCAGGTCCTCACCCAGCATGCTGGCTAAGAAAATGTCACCCCACGGAAACAGAATTAAATGTTGCAAGAAAGTCTGATCAAGCTAAAAGGGTCAACTACTTTTTCACCTGTTTTTTTTCTTCACTATTGAATAAACAGAAGAAGATTTGAGATTTTGCTACTGCAATAAAAGACATTTTTCTAAAGGCCTTTCACACATCTACATCAGGGTTGCTCTGTGTTGGATAACTCTGACCTCCTGTTCTATTGAAAAGACAGATACATGGATTTAGAGCACATGATTTGAGAACCGTATTCCCTGACTGAATCCCGCCACTCCTCCATATGTTATGTGCCTCATTTACATGTAGATTTTTAGTTCCTGCTGCAGCAGCAAACGTGTTTTCTTTTCAGTCCACATTAGGTCAGACGGTCTAAGGAATGATATTGCCAGGCCTAATCTCTTGCTCTCATGCTGTTCCTGTTCGGAGCGCAGGTGTGCCAACCAGCAGACGGGCATGGGAGCCACGCCCCTGTACCTGGCCTGCCAGGAGGGGCATCTGCACGTTGTCCAGTATCTGGTGAAAGACTGTGAGGCGGACGTTCACCTGAGAGCCCACGACGGCATGAGCTGCCTTCACGCTGCTGCTCACATGGGCCACCAGGATGTGGTGGAGTGGCTGGTCAGTAGAGAGGATTTATCAGACCTTTCTCTGAGGGGCTCCATCTGGTCGCTGCTTGTTTTGTGTTCTCTAACTAGGTGACCCGCACAGACGTGGGGTTGTCCTGCCAGGACAGAGAAGGAGCAACAGCGATGCATTTTGCCGCCAGCAGGGGGCACCATTGCATCTTGGAGAAACTGCTTCGCATGGGTTCTAAAGTCCTCAAAGATTTCTGGGGAGGGACCCCTCTTCATGATGCTGCAGAGAACGGAGAGCTGGAAGTCAGACTAAGCTTTTTATTTGTTTTTATTTATTGTCATGAGGAACAAAGCTGTTTTAGATAGATTAGGACTTTCTTGTCTACTGATGTTTTCCTACTTGATTCCTTAGTGCTGTAAAATCCTGTTGGCCAATGGAGCGAAACCTACCGACGAAGATATTGACGGCTTCACAGCAGCAGACCTAGCAGAGTACAACGGGCATTCTGAATGTGCCAGATACCTTCGTGCCATCGAGAAAAACGTAAGCTTTTGGCTCAGTTCTAGATGTTGACTCAGTCTAATTTCCTAGGGTTATCCATACACTTAGCACCCCCACCCCCCACTCTTTTCCCAAATATGCGGTTCTGGAGCCACAAACGGCTGTTTAGGCCCGCCAAAATGGCTCATAATAACTTTGGCCAGAAATGACATTGAACTGTATTGTGCGGCACTTTTCATTTTTCAATCTCAAAGTACTGCATTATAAAAACAAGAAAAATATAGAACACGATTTGGGATATGGCCGGTAAGAATTGGTGGACCGGAGAGACCGTGTTGATGTCTGAGAGGTGAGCAGTTATTTAAGGTAGCATGGAGCAGCGCCATAGATGGATTGGTAGGTGAGTAGGGAAACCTTGAAATAAATGCTCAGAGAGTCAGTGAAGGGATTTAAAGTTTGATGTGGTCATGTTTCCTTTGCTTCATCAGGATCCGGGCTGAACTCTTTTTTACATAATGAAGGTTTTGGACATGTTTGGATGAAATTCCGTAAAAAAAATAAAAGGGTGTTGCAGTGGTCGAGTTCTGAGGAGATGAAAGCAGGAACACATTTTCCAGCATTGGGACAGGAGACTAATGGACAATTTGGAGATGTTCTGGAGATGAAAGAAGGATGTCTTACAGAGGTGTTTTATGAGAGTCTCTAAATGTAAGATGGGGGTCAGATCTTACACCAAGATTAGTCACTGTAGAGGACAGGGGAATATCGCGGCCAGAGAAAATTTTTGGGAAACCGATGATGAGCAAATTCGATGTGGCGTGCCAACTAGAATAGCTTCTGTTTTTGATGAGTGTAGTTTGAGAAGATCGGCGTCCATCCAGGCTTTTACTTCTTCAAAACAGGTAGTGAGAGTGGTGTGTGATGGTGATGAAGCTGCAGAGATGTGGAGGTCTGTTTTGATGTAGAGCTGTATGTCATCTGCATAACAGTGAAAAGAAATCCTGTACTAAGTGATGGTGTTACCGAAGGGGAGAATGTAGATGGTAAACAGAGGGGGGCCCAAAGACTAATCCCTGAGGGACACCACAGGAGACTGAGTCTGGGATCTTGCTTCCTCGATGGAGACACATACCCCGTTTACACTCGCCTTTTTTAACCGTGCCGACAGATAACTTTCTAGTGTAAATGGTTCACAAACTGAACTGAACCGTGCCAGACACAACCGGACCACGCTAAATCTAGACCAGTTCGATAGGTGGGCTCGGCCCGGTTTTTCCCTGGCTCGGTTCTCAGATAACAAAGAGTGCATGCGTCATCTCCTTACAGTCAGCTGACTAATTTTGCGGTTTCAGACATTCATAAAAATACTAGCTTCCCTACCGTGCCACACGGTTTCCAGTGATGATTCTGCTTAGCAGTGTGATGAACCTCAACATCTGTCGTTGTTTCCTGCATCTGTAAACCCCGATTCGACATTCGTTTGTCTTATCCGCGTCTCAAAAGCTGACTCTGTCAAGTAAATTCACCAAAGGTTGCATTCTTCGCCTGACACTCCGCAAAAAGCAATCATAACCAAGCATAACTTCCTGAATGTTATGGGTGCCGCCATTTTTATTTGCTTGAGTCCCTCCTTCAATCCTAGAGAGCAGTAGTACCGTAGATCGTCACTAGGAGGCGAGGAACCGTTCTAGGGTGATGTGTAAACGGTCGTCAGAACCAAGCTCGGCACGGTTAACTGATCCAAGCTCGGTCCGAGCTCGGCATGGATCGGTTTAACAAGTGTAGTGTAAACGGGGCTACAGTGTGTGGACAGAGAGGTAAGAGCAGAACCCTTCTAGAGCTGTCTCAGTCAATCCTGCAGAGTGTTGAAGCCAGTGGAGGAGAATCCGTCCATGTCCAGGAGGAATCAGTAGGGATGGAGTGGCAGCTGCTGCCGCCATCAGAAGGTCATTGATCACCATGACCAGAGCTGTTTCTGTGGTGTGAGCTGAACCAAAGCAGATTGAAATAGCTCATACATGTTGTTGACGGGGAGGTGGTCATGCAGACGGGCTGCACTTTTTTTCCCCCAGTACCCGGACAGAAATGAAAGACGGGCTTTTGGACAGAAATGTAAGGTTGGCAAAAGGTCTGTAGTTGACAAGGTGGTCTTGATCAAGAATGGGCTTTTAAGGAGAGGTTTGATGATGGCAGTTTACAAGGTAAGTGAAACCGAGCCAGCCTAGAGGGAAAGGTTTATCACAACTGTGATCAATGCACTGATGAGAGAGATGTTTGTTTTCAGCAGAGCAGTGGGGAAAAAAACCAGGGCCCAAGTTGAGGATTTCATCCTTTTGGTAATATCTGGGCCTTTTCGCTGCGAGACTGATGCGAAGTAGTGAAGAGGTTGAGGGACTTCAGAATCCTTCTTTAAGGTCCCCAGAGGAGATTTGGTGCTCTTGTATGCAGTGTTTAGATAGAGAAGGCAGCTTCACAGGACTAGCCTTTTGGTTAGGGACACCAAGATTAGGTGTCCCTAACCAAGGTAGGTATTGATAGTAGCTATCTGTGTGATGATTAAATCCAAAGTGTGCCCCCTGGTGTGTGCGGGAACATCAGCGTGGTCCCTGAGATTTAAAAACGGTCCAAAAGTGGAAGAAATTCAGCCGCAAATTGGCAGGAAGGGTCATCAACACGGATGATAAAAACACCAAGTAATAGAAGGTTAGCAGATGGGGCACAAAAAAAAAAAAAGAAGAAGATGAGAAGAAGACATCTCAGACTGGAAGGCTGGGTGGGGTTTAGGTAGTCACCAAAAGAAAGGGGGCTTGTTGTTAAACTTTTAACATTCAAAAGTCTGGCAGAGGAGGCAGGGATAAGTCCATGTCTTTGTAACGTATAACCACCAGGCCACCACCGCATCCACTCAGAAGGTTTGTGGAACATAAAATGACTAAAGCTTGATTTTAACAGATTTTCTATGTATAAGTAGCTATAAATAGAAACTTCACAAAAGAAGGGCAAAAATAGAACAAGAATTTTTTTTTCTTTGTTCTGTCATGGTTTTAACAACAGGCTCCAAAAATATACGCTTTTTTACTCCTTCAACATAAATGTGATTGGTTCAGTCAAGAAAACACATTTCTCTATTTAAGTTTATTTTTGTTGTTCTAAAACTTAAACATAAAACTATGTCTCTTTAACCATAACACAAACAAATGCAAAACTGCAGGTTTAAAACTTTGTAAAATATCTTCATTTAAAGGATGAAGAAAACAAAATGTGATTTAGTTGAAGTGAAGACAAACATGGCTCTTTGTCACTGTAAGGGCTGCTGACCCATGTCCTTGGCATTTCATTAAAGGCAGTGGTTAAAATGTTTCACTGAGAACTGGAACACATCAGTTCTCACTGATTAGCTTAAATCAGATGTGTTGTCATTCATCAGTCCTGCAGCATTTCTTATTTTTATGCCAGTTGAATGAGAACAAAAATGTAAAGCCAAATGTACTCTGTAGACAAACTGCTTTAATGTATTTAAGTTTTTATTTTATAGATTCTATTATACAGTTCATCACTTTATTTACGCCCCTGGCAGATTTAGATTTATAATTCATTTCATTCAGTTTAGGAGTTAGTCTGATAGGAGATAAAATAGGCATCTCTCAAAATATAATAAAACAAAACAAAGGGCGTTTCAGTTTTGAAGAGAAAAATCTGCTTTTATTTATAGTTTTATCAAAAACAGCATGTCAGAAATTGTTTAGACCATTTCCTGAAAATCCCTGGCAATACAGGCACCAACAGAATTGCTAGCATTACAGGAATCAAACTCTTCTTATAGTAGTTGACCAGCTTTTTTCACATTTCAGCTGGTATTTTGATGATTTATCTTTGGCAATGAGCTTTGAAGCAATGAGCAATGACGTCTTAGAGGCTGGGAAGGCCTCCTTGTCATCAGCCTAATTTTTAGCTTCCTCTACAGATTCTTTAAAGGAGCTGTAAGTAAGATATTTTCTGTAAAATCAACCTGAATCATTCTCATTTCTCACCTGGGATGGAAGTAACATTTCCTATAAACAATCAATGCTCTCCATCAATGATGTCTTAGTGAAGTTTTTATCCTTTGAAACCTAGAGGTACTGTTGGGAACTACTTCGGCTCAGTGTGTAGCCCGTGTTTACTTCCTGGTTCCTGAGCCAATCATATGAGAGTTCCCAGAACAGAGTGCAGCGTTTGGTATTTTATTTTTGGCAAAAGAGCTGCAGCCTGCAAACATGGAAGCCAGTCAGAGAAGCAGACCAGCAATACAACAGAATGCAACATTATATACCTATTATGTGGAAGTAAAAATTTAGTGGAGTTTTAGAACAACAATATTAACAATTTCATTGGAAATAGATTTTTTTATGATGCAACTTGTTAAAGTTATTGTGAAAGGAAGCAAGCCAACTAAATGTTAAACAAGATGATCCCACCTTGGTTGACTCCGATGAGCACATGTGTCTATGCTGGTCAGTCCATCATTCTTTCCGCCTCTCTTTCTCTCTTTGCTCGGTTTGCACTTTTAGACCCCCAAAGTCTTGGTCAGATTAATATAATGTGAGTATCAGTTTATGCACAAGTGTATTCAAGGTCAAGGCGTGTGCCAAGGCTGCAGCAGCCACCAAAACTGGACATTAAAGGATCAGAAAGACATTGCCTGGTACAGGATCAGAATTTGATAAAAACAAAATGAAGGCCGTGGTTCCATCCTGCTTTTTTTCATCTTCTCAGACTGGTGGTGGTGATGTAATGGTGTTGGGGACATTTGCTTGGGACACTTTGAGCCCCTATGTGCGAAGTGGGAATTATTTAAACACCACAGCCTACCTGAGTGTTGTTGCCGGCCGTGTCCGTCCCTTTACAGCCACAGTGTACCCATCTTCTGATGGAGTCCTCCACCAGGTTAATGCATGATGTCACAAAGCTCATCTGAAACTGGTTTCTTGAAGATGACGGCGTGTCCTCTGCACTCCAGTGCTCCCCCACAGTCACCAGATAGATCTCAATCCACTGAAGCACCTTTTGGACGTGACCAAACTGGAGATTTCCTTCGTGGATATTTAACCCACATATCTGCAGCAACAGCTCGGCGCTATCGTCCCCAAATGGACCAAAGTGTCTGTGGAATATTGTCAAGACTACGTTGAAGCGATGCCATTAAGAATCAGGGCAGGCTTGAAAGTGGCTGGTCGGGGTATTTCATCTTTGAACTTTTTGTGTAACGATTAACAATTAATTATGATATGAAACATATGTGAGAACACTTCAAACTGGATGTTACAGGGATTTTATGTCATTAGAAAAACGTTAACTGGGGGGAAAACAGATTTATATTTGTGAAAAATCTCCTTCTTCCCACAAAGCTATTAGCCTTAGCCCTTACACGGTTCCACAGGAAGCATTGGGACACCCTGCCGCTGAAACACTAGGCAATGGGACTCTGCTTTCTGTCCTTCACCTGAGTCTCCGGCCAGCTGTTTGCCTTGATGTGAGAACTCAAAGCTCAGGGGGACGGGGGGGTTGGGCGGTCAACAGCAAACATCTGGAAAGCCTTGAAGCCTCTCAGTGAATCATTTTCTTAATTTGTAGCATGCATTCGATTCGGGTCAGGCCTGTCACTCTCCTGAACTGCTCCCTTCCACTCAGCCTGATTGCACTGCTCTGGGTTAAAGAGGTCCAAGAGAATGAAGGATGAAGGCTTTTGTGTTTAATAAGGCATTACGGGCCACAATGGCGTGTGCTCACGAGGAGATCCATCCCTCTCAGTTTGCCTCAGAGGGCTTTATGGGATTAGCTGCGTTGTGTGGGAAGCACAAGGCCTGTTAATGAGATGAATATTTTAGTGGTAACAGCTTGACATGAGATGAGCTCTTGCATTCGTGTTTCTCTCTGAGCGCCGGCGATATGACTGGACGGTGGATTATAACTGATGACGACATCAAAGGTGCAGCGTGTTTACCATTTTGCTGTGCCTCGCAAAAGTATTCACGCCCCTGGAACGTTTTTTTTCTCATTTGCTCACGTTCAAGGGCAAGCTCAGTAGGGCTGAACGATTTTGTAAAATAATCTAATTGCAATTTTTTTTCTTAATATTGTGATTTAATGCGATTTTTTTTCCCAGTTTAATTTCACATGTGTTTCAAAATATATACAAACAACAAATCAATTTGTTTCCTTGCCATGTGGATTAGTTGCTAAAAGACCCACAGCATCTAAACTCGGAGCAGTAATGATTGCGTTCTGCCTACAATATATTTCAATCAAAATTGCAATTTTGACTTTTCTCTGCATTAACCACAAGCAACAAAAATGGCCTCTAAATAAAGATGTTTGTAAACAAGGACTATTTTAAATATGAACTTTTAATGTTTCTATTGATCAGAATATTATTCAAAAGAACAGCTTTTAATTTTATTGGACTTCAAAGTCCAACCAACAAGCAAGTCTAAGTATTAAACTGATTGACCAGTACTTAATGCTTTGTATGATTATATAAATTCTAAAACAAGTAATAAAATTAGATTATCTCACTGCTGCAACTGTCTTGCCTTTCATGTGGAGGCAAACCCACTTTAAACATTTTACCAACACCTAATGGACGTGTCTAATTCACTAATTGTTACATAGCCAAAAATTGCAGACCTCTGCGATTTGGAAATTGCGTTATTTTAAATCACGATTATATTGAAAATGCGATTAATTTTTCAGCCCTAAAGCTCAGACATCCATGTATTTTATTGTGATTCTGCGTGACTCAACAATAACAAGTAGCGTGATATCAAGGGGGGGAAAATGATACTTTGCTTGTCGCATCTGAAGAAAAGCGTCCCCATGTCCATGTCTCCCTCTGGGCTTTGGGCATTCAGGCTGATGTTCAGGGTCAGCTTTCCACCACAGTTATGGTAGATTTTTGCAGTTTTGGTCTCCGCATGTTTGTGGTGTCCCCTACATGGCCTTTGGCAAACTGCACTCCTCTGGCTTCCTTCTTTCCACACGTCAACCGAGGTCAGATTTGCGGATTTAGGGTATCTTTTAAAAACCGTGCCTCCTTCTCCTTTTTTCCACGTTACAAGTGTGCACTGTTTAGCGCTGGCTCGGCCCATAAAGCCCCGGTGAGATACAGTGAAGTTTGTCTTTGTAAAGTGCGACTTTTGAAATGCTAAACACCAGCGGACACACAGAGTAACCACCGGCTGCACGCCAAACGAATCCATAAATAAGTCAGCTGAGAAGGTTAGCACTCATACATGAAGACGATGATGATGGTGAATCAGTGAGGCGTGGCTGCCAAGCTCCCCTTCAAAAACAATCCCCCCCCCCATCCCCACATAAACAATGGGAGCTAATTAGCACAGGGGCCGCTGTGGCGTCAGATGCAGTTGGCGCCGCTGCTACCTGCGGGCCTATCGGTTACCTCTCTCCTGCGGCTCAGATGGAGGGCCCAGGGGCCGAGGCTGATACGGGATCCACAGGCTTATGTTTCAGTGTTTTCACCGCTCTGATGCCTGGAACCAGCAACTCAATCCCTCAGAGTACCAGGAGAGCAGGATGCCATCGGCTTCAAACGCTCGTCTGATTGTGTGTGTGTGTCGTGTGTTTTTTTTTTTTTTTTTTTTTCCAGTGACTTGGAAGTGTTATGATTGTCGCCTCCGGGGACTGAGTGCTGTCGGTAGACAGAATGCTGTATCGTGTTTCTCGCCAGTGTTTTGGATGAAGTGGATACAAAAGCTTGATGTGCACAAAGAGGTCATCTTGACTGTGGACATTAAGTAATAGTAAGCTGGTTTAAATCTGCGTGATACGTCGGGAGCAGACTCTGCGATGCTATAGAACCTGCTGCGCCCGAGATGAGCTTTTCAAATTCCATCACTTGTATATCACTGAGACAGAAACTGCAGAGCAATGTGTGAATGTGGCCTTCCTTCATGTTTGAATTGCTCTCTCCGGGCCCAGACTCCCTCTGCACTGCCAACCCTCAGCTCGCATCTCAGGAGCAGCTGCAGTGCAATAAACAGCTGTAGCTGTGTGAGCTTCTCTTCCCACTCCTTTCACCCACAGCCAAGGATGCTGCTGTCAGACATCTTTAAAACCCTTAAACAGCCATAAATGTATGCTAGCACCACATAATTATTATCCAGTTCCCATGTTCTCAACTTTGCTAAGATTGCGACTCGTATGACTTGCCTCGCAAAAGTGTTTATACCCCTTGATCTTCTCCACATTTGCAGCCGCACATCTTCTGCGTAATTTACCGGGATTTTAGGTGACAGCGACCCAAAGTAGTGCATAATGGTGAAGTGGAAAGAAAGTTACACATGGTTTTAATACGGGTTCGCCAATAGACATTTGAAAAGTGTGGCAGGCAGCTTTAGTTGACCCCTTTACTCCGACACCCCTAAAATAAAATCCGGTTCACCAATTGCCTTCAGATGTCCTCCAAAGAGATTTACTAGATTTAGCAAATACAGGTTTAGCAAATAACCCAGTCCATCTGGGTGCTGACGAACCTCAGTATGAATCCAGCTGTTCTGTCTCTGGCCTTAGATATTAGTTAGAGAACATAAGAGAAGAAACAGCATCCCGGAGACCAAGGAGCACAGCAGACAGGTGAGGGAGACGGATGCTCAGAAGTTTAAAGCAGGACTAAGTCATGAAAAAAAAGTGTCCCGAGCTTTGAACATCTCATGGAGCACAGTTAAAAAATGATTGGCAGTCAAAGAGAACATTAGTTACAGAAGCATTCAGGAAGCCCTTAGTAACTCTGACGGAGCTACAGAGAACCAGAGCTCAGGTGGGAGAATCTTCTCACGGGGCAACTTTTACTCGTGCATCTCACAAATCTGAGCTTTATGGAAGTGGTGCATGAAATAAGGGATTGCTGAAAGAAAACTGTTTGCAGTTTGCCACAAGTAATGATGAGAGGAAAAATTTACGTTTTTGGCCTTCATGCAAAAAGCTACAGTATGTATTGTACACTTTCAGATTAAAACTTTAAATAAGTTTAAGAACCTTTTTCCTCCCACTTCATAATTTGTGTTGATTTATTGTATAAAACATTACATTGAAGCCAGTCATTGTAGCATAACAAAAACTTTAAGGGCTTTACATTTTCTAAATATGGTCTCATTGGAGGTAGAATTCACTTTTCATACAGTTGCAAGTATAAAACAGAGCAGAACGACAGCAACAACAAAACAAAACAAAAAAAAACATGGGAAGAGAGTTAGACTGACATTTCTCTACAAGACTTTGTGACCACAACATTCGCACGATTCATTCAAGATCCACTGAGATCGTTATCGGACAGAATGCTCGTTGTTTGCTCTTAAGTTTCACATCAGTTCGCTTGAGCAGCTTTTTCCATCGCATTTACTTAACTTTTCCTACACGGGGCTACAGTCTGTGCTGTCAAATAACCACTATGCTTCATTTTATCTTTCTTTATGGGGAGGAAAGCGCAGCCCCTTTCAAACCGTGATGTTTAACCTAACGGGACAGGTTAAAAATTCTTCTGCTTCTCATCAGCCCTTTGAATCGTGTGTATAGTCAGACAACCACACGTAACATGGTACATCTTGTAGTTATGAACGTTTACAAAATCGAACTCTAAATGCACAAACGCACCCTTTTTACCGCTTCCATATGGGGGTCGACGGCGGCCAGGCACGGCTAATCAAATGCACTTCATCATATCATCACCGGCCGTGAGCACATGCATGGAATCAGAAATGCTGCCCGTTTGCTTCAGCTGTGCATCAACGCAAGATGGAGAGACATCAGACATGATCTAAAAGATGAAACTGGTGCTGCCAGGCAAATACGGAGGGGGGGGGGGCTATCTGGAGTCATGAATCAGTTGTCAGACCTCACAGGCCCTGGTTAGCGTGTTATTCTTCCAGTCGTAAAAAGTGTCATCGAGTACGATTTGTTTGGGGTGGTTGTCAGGAGAAAGGCTTTGTTTCTATAAAAGGAACATGAAAGTGGCCCCTTTTTTATCTTTAGAAACCTGAAGACCTGTGGAAGAGCCTGCCTTGTGTGCAGATGAGACCTAAGTGGAAATGTTTGGTCAGCTTCAACAGGAACATTTGGAGGAATCCAAACTGGACACACGCTTTATACCAAATAATCCAGCGTGGTGGTTGGAAGGCTGATGATTTGAGAGCTTTGCTGGGCAACCGTTCAGTCGTTAATTAAATCTTAAAGGTTGGAAGTCGTGCGAAGCCGCCTGTCTCCCAGCCAGTGTTGTAGTCAAGTCACTATGCCTCGAGTCCGAGTCCAGGTTCGAGTCTCCAGTGTTCAAGTCCGAGTCAAGTCCAAGTCATAAAAAAAAAAATCTGAGTCGAGTCCGAGTCGAGTCCGAGTCGAGTCCTTATTGATCAAGTCGAGTCCAAGTTCCGCACTAAAGTAAGCATAGCCTACATGTTTTTAAACTAAATAAAAAAATCCACACTCCACCACATTGCACTAATAATTCAGATATTAAAATCATACACCAAATAATATTCTAATGACATATTAAAATTATAGCCTAATGATATAAAAAAAGTCGAGTCTTTTTCTCAATTTCTGAGTCAGAATGATCTGAATGTAGGAGTCTGAGTCCAAGTTCGAGTCATCAGTGCTCAAGTCCAAGTCAAGTCACGAGTCTCTAAATTTAGCTAATGACTCGGACTCGAGTTCGAGTCTCGGACTCGAGTACTACAACACTGCTCCCAGCTAATGCTTGGTGCAAACTTTTTCTATGACACGGGACAGGTAACCCAAACACGGCATCAAACCTGCACCAGACGGCTACGACAACCGCTGTGGCTGGAACAAACAGACGCGTCTCCACAGCGCGCCTCCGCCTCCGCCATGTTTTCACTGTTATTTCCAAGTCGATGCACAGTCGTATGGTTTCCTCCACATGCAGAATTGGGCCCGTTGGTCAAAAAGCCTTCGTTTTGGTCCTATTTCACCAGAGCACCTTCTTCCACGTGCTGCATGGCCAGTTTTTTGCAAACTACAAACGGAGCTTTATGTGGCTTTTCTTCATGCCACTTTAGACCAGACTGGTGAAGTGCATGAACAGTTTTGCCTTTTGCAAGGCGCTGTAAGGTACCTTGGCAAAATAAAACATCGTCCCAACATATCATTGAGCAAATGACCTATTGTGAACCCAGACATCAGATTATCAATATTCTGACAATTAAATGACGATTAAATGAACTCCGATAAGGTCTTTAATAAAATATTATGCGCTTTTAATGTGGGATATTTCTATTCACTCGCTGTTGATGGAAAAACCTCACCTGAGTGGCATGAGGATAAAATGTCTTATTTTCCAGCTGCTCTTCCGCTGATGATACTTCCCCTCGTGCTACAACACGGCCATTTGCTCGTCCATGCATTAGTGACATTACCAGCCACCCAATCCGTTCGCTTAATTATTAACAGCACTCGCCCATCGGTTTATTGTTTATTGCCTGACGGCTCTTGGCCACTGGTCGAGATGCTGGAGAGGGCTTTAAACAAGGGACCATGGGGCAGCGTCACGTCTCCAGAACGGGAGTAACCCCCCCCCGTATATCTGGGCTGCCTGGGGCTGTGCCTGAAGGGTTGTCTGGCGGTGTGCGCCGGGAGAGCTGCGTCAGGTCAGTAGGCTCCAGGTACACCGGTCTGGTCGTTCTTAGAGCCTGTCAGCTGCTTGGTCTCGTTTGTGTTTGCTTTTTGTCTTATTTTCCCTCATTCTCTCTGAGCAGTAGGAAGTGACTGGCCGGGCTGAGCAATTAGTTTTTGTTTTTTTCTGAAATGAAAGGAAAGTTTTGTACGCTCCGTCCACGAGGCCTGAGCTGGCAGATGTTTTGGCAGCGCTTTAACCCTCTTTCTGATCAGTTATTGCCTCTTACAGTCAGGAGTGACTAATGCTCCGGGCTTATGGCTGTACCTTATTTTGCCATTGTTGACTTTTGCAAACTGGACTTTTTTGCTTTCCTTCGCGAGTCCGCTAACTGTTTTTAGATTTGGGATTTTCATCCAAAGCGATTACGGTTTTCCATACGAAGGTAGAAGTAATGAAATTCATTTATTTCTCATTTATCTCGCTATGACAGATGCAAAAAAAAAAAAAAAGGAAAAAAGTTGTGTAACTGTTGGCAGAAACATTGTCAGTTATTAGCCCCACAAGCGTTCACCTCAGTGGAGGAAACCTGAGTGTATGTTGCCATGTGAGTGGAAATGTATTTACACTATAGTGTTCTGTGTGTTAATGCACACCTAGCGTATACGTTCCAGGTTGCAATTCATCATCGGGAATAGGAATACTTTACACGGAAGCAGGTTGTTTTCAGCATTGATTCCAGTGCAGCGTTACATGTCGTGTTTTTTAAGTACACATGGTGTTCTGAAAAGCTTGAGCTCACATGTGGCTCGCCCCGTTGGGACTGAAGCTCGCTGTTGCTGCATGCCGGACAGTGAGGCAGCACCGTGTGGCTGTTTCCTAACTCTTGGCTGCTACGCTGCGGAGATCGGGGCCTTTTCTCGTCTTCAGCCGGGCGGGGGTGGCTCCGAGCCAAACTCAGGCTATCTGTAGCTGCGTGGCAACTGTGATGGAGTGCTGATGAAAACCAAATGTTTTCTGGCCGGCGAGTCCAATTAAACGCGCGCACGAGGTTCATCGCTGCTTTCGGGACGTTGAACTGTTACGAGAAGGGTCAGAGGGCCTCCCTCCCCCACCCTTTCCCCAGTTCTAATGTTGTTTATCAATTTATGGATTGCAAAACCTTCTGGGAAGTTTGTTTCTCCGCCTGAGCAGTGTCACAGCATATTTCATGTAGCTCCACATCAAAGTGCCGAGTGAGAGGAAATGGCAGGACCACCTCATGGACGTAAAGCACAACAGCATGCGGCAGCATATTAGGTCGGCCCTTTGATGTTCTGCTTGCTAATAATGTCCTTTGAGAGCTGAATTTGATATGCATTGTGTATGGAGCACATTAAGACAATGCAGGTTCATTAAAGGGAGCCTAAATGTTCCCATATATCCTACATCCTCCTCAGAGCGGTGTGAAGTGCCGCCACTTATTCACGCTCGCTTACTGCATTGCTTTTGTTCTTTTCTTCACAGAGGATGTCTGCAGGCCTAACTTGGTACCTTTTTATAAGGACACTAACTTTTTTTCTGTCTTAATTAAACAAGGTTCAGGCTGATGTTATTGTTAATAACCTCTGAAATACAGAACTATGTCCCTACATATGTTGTTGAGAATTCACTTCCCTCAATTAGAGAACAGCCTTCACAAATCTTGACTGACGGCTGGGGCCCAATCCTGCCTTTTCTTTTCCTCCATATTTAATTTCCTTGTTAGTCTCCTAGTTCCCTGTTATAACTGGACCAGTTGTTTGCCGCTTCCAAAATAACAAATGTTCCAGCTGCGGTTATGTGAAGAAAGTCAATAATGAATAGATGAGCTCCAGCGATGAGATGCCTAGTTGATCATAAAGCCTTATGGCTTAACTTCATCCACCCCATCAAAGAGCGCCAGCTACCAAAAGACAGAGAAGTGCACCCTGATTGGATTGAGATGGGCACCAGATGATGTTTAGCCATTCTGAACAAACTTCAAATGTCTCAAGAGGTCTCTTCATACCGTTTTAAGAACAAGCATTTGCCGGTACTGAGTCCCAGTTTGATACCTTGCACTTAAAAATGCAGTAGCTTTAAAGTGCCGTGATCTACCACTAAGTTTTATCAGTAATAATACTGTTGACAATGTTTCATACAGTTAGCTGAAGTGCCAGGCAAAGTGCTTGGCCAAGTTAGGCTAGCGTGTTACTCCTGTGTCATTAATAACTTGTAGCCTGTTTCACTGACAACTCAATACCGAGAGTTTTGGCATTTCTATAATGCAGGAACCTTTTCTGAAAGCAGTGGATTCTTTCTAGTACAGATCAGAAAAATGGAGTACGTTACAGTGGGATGGTATTTTCACTGTTTTAATGCCGGCAAAACCAGCTAAGCAGTATTTGAGCCCAATTTAGAACTAAAAAAAAAGGAAGTATCACGTCTCTGTATTGCAAAACAGAAAAATACAAAACACTGAGAATGGTTAATAATAATCTTGGATTCAGTTGTGCATTGTTTTGTGTAAATAAGGATGTGGTCCATGCTCGGAAGCACCCCGGTTCAATTTATGTTTTCTGCTCATTTTGCATCGTATTTCTCAGGTAATCAGCTAAAGTCAGTGTAGGGGGCTACTGGTTCTGACTAGTTCCTCCTCAAATAGTCAGCATCAGTCTGGGTCCGTTAGTTAATGTTAACTTGTTTTACTACTATCCATAGTAGCCGCTAAGTCGTTGGCGAGGGGGTGCGCACTTTCCAGCATCAGTTTGTACCAGCAGTAGAGCTGAGGAGTGGCATGGTGCCGAGTCGGTGAGGAAAAGCACCTCCCAGGGAAACTCAGACAGACGTACAGAGCTTCGGGGCTATCAGTAACCTGCTAATATTTAAATGGATAGTATTAGCGCATGCCAGGGATGCCCAAGTTAATTTCTCAAGAGCTGCTGGGCTGAATTTCCTCATCAGCATTTAGTCATTCAGCTCTGCTCCCTGTTAACGAGAAGGGGTGAATCTAAAGGCTGCAGGATGTTAAAGGTCTCAGATATGTGCATTGGTTTTTCAGATGCTTGGGTGGAGTTGTATTGCTACTCTGCTTTGTACTCCCTCTTCAACGTAGTCAATATACTGGCTAGTCAATATCCTCCATATTTTCCTTTTCATTTGCCCCATTGGCAAAATACCTATGATCAATGCTATTACCTTTTCGCTTCCAACAAAAGAGGGTCCCAAAGGTTCTTACAATGTTACGCGAGTCTTAAACTTCCAGCAGCAGCTCAGTGTTTTGATATTCTGCGAGGGAGGGAGGGGAGGAGCTTAGTGCGCGTATGACTGCACCGCTGTCAACTTGAGGAGATGAAAATGGCTCAGTTTTTATTGATTTTCAAACAGTTGTCTGTCTTTAAATGACATGTTTTTTAATATTGATTTTTATCAAAAATAGCGCTTATGTTGACAGTCTTAATTTCAATTTTCCAGTTAACCGGGTGAGGTCCAAACTTGCTGGTGCCTATCTCCAGCGGTCAGTGGGTGAGATGAGAGGCGGCAAAGTGCGGAGCAACAGCGAGATCAACTGTGACGCCGTGCAGCCGTTAGACCAGTAGATCGACACAAACGAGGCACACTGCCCCAACTCCTGTTTTTGTGGGCTATGCGCAAAAAAATAGGCTGTTTGGCAGCAAAATTGGCAGCAGAGACTGTTTGAGGCAGGACAACAACAAGAATAGACATCTGAAGTTAAGTTCAGGGAGAGAATCTGGTTTTCAGTTTAAAAAGATATATGATCTGATCTCAAGAATCGAATTGGAACGCTACAGCAGATCAACTGTCTGGAAGTTTTGATGTTTAAAATAGAGCAGTAATTTGACTAAGACCTGACAAAGGACCTTTAGTTGATCCTTCTCCTTTGTGCCTGATGTTTAGGTAAGAGCCAGCAGTAGAAGATTAAAGCTATTCTAGTGTAACCGGACATAAAAACAGCTGCTACTAGAGCCTAATCCTTGACTTTATGATCTGAGCCACACAGCACTTGTCTGATTGTCCACGTTGTGATGGTTTAATATTTGCAGACATCCTATGCTGATAGATCCATTGAGGTTCTTACTCCACTAGAGGAGGACATCAAGGTGAAGCCAACCGTGTTGTTTCCACGCAGCAAAGAGGACTACTACAGGAGCCTGAGTGAGGAGTACACAGACAGTCACAGCGGTGACAAACGCATGGATAGCTTGAAGGTAAACACTGATTTTTAGGTTTAAAGGTGTCTTCCGTTCCTTTCATTGCTGCTCATTTCAAGTAACCTGAAAAT